>NC_089582.1:134443264-134817833 GCF_019320115.1 Miscanthus floridulus | reverse complement strand
TGCTAAAGCTGGAGAAGAGTACAGGGATAGGAAACGTAAGCCTGAGGAGTCTCTCTGTGGTCGTGATCGCAAGAGGTTCCGCAGAGATGCACCATCTAGGGAACGCTCTCGCCATAACAGGGATGACAACCCTGGATCGAGTAGGGGAAGTGGAGGCTACACCGCCAATACTCCCACCCTGCTTAGGATCATTACACCTAGGACCATTATGCTCAGGACCACAACAGTCAGGACCGTTTCAACTGTCCCCACACAGTGAATGAACGCCCAGCACAGAATCGCTCCGCACCAAGCACTGGAAACTGGAAGGCACCTACGCCAACCCCTACAGGCGGTACGCCTTTCACCTGCTTTGCTTGTGGCCAACCAGGTCACAAAGCCACTGAGTGCCCTCAGAACTCAGCTGCACAGAAGTCTCAGTTCAAGGGATCAGCTACTCATGGATGTCTCAACCATCTGGACACCGAGGAAGCACAAGCTACCCCTAACGTTGTGTATGGTATATTTTTAGTTAATGGCAATACTGCATCAGTTCTATTTGACTCTGGAGCAACTTATTCTTGCATATCATCCAAGTTTGCACGAGATCATGACCTATCTATAACCCCATGTGAAGATCCTATCATCACCAGCTCACCTTTAGGAGACCTAAAGTGCACCCACATCTGTAAGAGAGTGAGTCTTACCATTGAGGGTCTTATCTTTAGAGCCGACCTAACCCTGCTACCTTCCACTAACCTAGATGTCATCTTAGGTATGGATTGGTTAACCATTCACTGAGGTATCATATCATGTTCACCCAGATATGTCCAAGCGACCCACCCATCAGGCCAAGTTGTTAGATGTGAACCCCAGTCTGGAAAGTCCACCTCTATCCTATGTGCCCTTAAAGCAAGTTAAGAATCACAAAAAGAGGAGAAGATAGTTCATGATGTGCCAGTAGTTAGAGACTATCCTGATGTATTCCCTAAAGAACTACCGGGTATGCCACCAGACCATGATATAGAGTTCATTATTGATCTTTTGCCGGGAATAGGACCCATTGCCAAGAGACCCTATTGCATGTCAGTCGATGAACTGGCCGAGCTCAAGAAACAGCTTGATGAGCTCATTTTGAAGGGATATATCAGACCTAGGGTGAAGCACTGGGGATCCCCCGTTCTGTTTGTCAAGAAGAAGGATGGCTCAATGAGAATGTGCATTGATTACCGGAACTTGAACACAATCACCATCAAGAACACGTACCCCCTGCCAAGAATTGATGATCTGCTTGATCAGCTTCGAGGTGCCAAGTATTTCTCCAAGATTGATCTCAGATCTAGCTACCATTAGATGAAGATTCGAGAAAGTGATATCCCGAAGATAGCTTTTGTGACCAGGTATGGGCAGTTTGAGTTCACTGTGGTGTCCTTTGGACTCACGAATGCTTCCGCATACTTCATGAACATGATGAATAAAGTTTTCATGGATGAATTGGATAAGTTTGTGGTGGTATTCATTGATGACATCCTTGTCTACTCAACCACCGCTGAAGAACATGAACATCATCTGAGAACCGTGCTTGCGAAACTAGCCCAACATCAGCTATATGCAAAGTTTAGTAAATGTGAGTTTTGGCTATAGAAAGTTGCCTTCTTAGGCCACGTACTATCAGCTGAAGGTGTCATAGTTGACCCAACCAAGATTGAAGCCATGAAAGAATGGGATCAGCCCCGCAATGTGATAGAAGTCAGAAGTTTCTTGGGATTGGCTAGATATTATCGTCGATTCATTGAGAACTTCTCCAAGATAGCCCGTCCAATGACCAACCTTATGAAGAAGACTAAGGAGTTTGAATGGACGCCCGCATGCGAGCAAAGCTTCCAGGAACTGAAACTGAAGCTTACCACAACTCCTGTGCTATCACTGCCTAATATCAGCAAAGATTTCATGGTCTATTGTGATGCATCAGGTCAAGGACTTGGTTGTGTACTGATGCAAGAAGGAAAAGTGATAGCATATGCGTCTCGACAGTTGAAAGAACACGAGAACCATTACCCAACCCATGATCTGGAGTTAGCAGCAGTTGTGCATGCCTTGAAGATCTGAAGACACTACTTGATAGGCAACAAGTGTGATATCTATATAGATCACAAGAGCTTGAAGTACTTTTTCACTCAGGAAGATCTAAATATGAGGCAACGCCGATGGCTAGAGTTGATCAAGGACTATGACCTAGAAATTCACTATCATCTAGGAAAAGCTAACGTAGTCGCAGATGCTCTTAGTCGCAAGAGTTACTGTCACGCCTTGATCACTGAATCTATACCACCTGAGCTCAAAGAAGAGATTGATGATTTCCAACTTGAGATACTACCGCATGACTTGTTGAATGAGCTCCGCATACAGTATGATCTCACATATCGCATCTGTCAAGCTCAGAAAAGTTGTGAAGAGATTGAGTATCTCCGTGGTCTAATGAAACTAGGCTACAAGACCAGCCACCAGGAAGATGAACAAGGAACTATCTAGTTCAAGAACAAAATCTGTGTTCCATCTAACCCAGCACTACAAGAGGAAATTCTGTCAGAAGCTCACGATTCCAAGTACTGTATTCACCCTGGAGGTTCAAAGATGTATCAAGACCTAAAGAAACACTTCTGGTGGAAAGGCATGAAGACAGACATTGTAGGACATGTGGCACGTTGTGACACCTGCAATAGAGTCAAGGCTGAACATCAAAGGCCTGTAGGATTGCTAAAGCCTCTTGACGTACCCGAGTGGAAATGGGAGAACATATCCATGGATTTCATAGTTGGATTGTCTCATTCACAGAAAGGCAATGATTCCATCTGGGTGATTGTTGATCGCTTGACCAAGATTGCTCACTTTGTACCAGTAAAGACCAAGACCAACACTGAGAAATTAGTGAATCTATATGTTGATCATATTCTCAGACTGCATGGAGCTCCCTCTAGTATTGTATCTGATCGTGGTCCTTAATTTGTGTCCTGATTCTGGGAAGCTCTGCACAAGTCTATTGGAACCAAACTTGATTTCAGTATCGCTTACCACCCATAGATAGATGGATAGACAGAACGAGTAAATCAGATCTTAGAAGACATGCTTCACGCTAGTGCACTAAATTACGGCTCTGATTGGGAGAAATGTCTACCCTACGCAGAGTTCTCTTACAACAACAGCTACCAAGCCAGTATCAAGATGTTGCCATTTGAAGCTCTGTATGGCAGACCTTGTAAGACACCCTTGATGTGGTCCCAACCGGGAGAAAGATCATTTTTTGACTCCGCTAAGATTCAAGATGCAGAAGAAGGAGTTGCTTAGGTAAGAGAGAATTTGAGAATTGCTCGAAGTCAATATAAGAGCTATGCTGACAAAAGAAGAAGAGAACTAGAGTTCAATGTGGGAGACTTCATCTATCTCAAGGTATCCCCGCTACATGGAACGGTCAGATTCCATGTGAAAGGCAAGCTTGCCCCTAGATTTGTTGGCCCATACAAGATTTGCAAGAGAATTGGAAAGCTCGCCTACAAACTTGAGTTACCTGAGGAATTGACGGGTGTACATCCCGTATTTCATGTATCCCAGCTACGCAAATGTTTAAGAGTACCCAATGAAGCAGTCCCAACTGGTGCACTTGACATTCAAGATACACTTGAGTATAAAGAACATCCTATCAGAATTCTGGGCAGAGATACCAAAGAGACCCGTAGCAAGACTATTCCTATGTGCAAGGTTCAATGGAGTAATCATACTGAGAGAGAAGCAACATGGGAAAAAGAGTCTGACCTCCGGCTACAATATCCCTACCTCTTCGAAGAGTACGTTACGCTTTAAATCTCAGGGACGAGATTCTGTTAAGGGGGTAGGACTGTAACAACCCAAAAATCCACACACCAAAAATACCAACTACAAAATTTTTCTCAAAACCTCCATGTGATGACGAGTGTCATGTAAAGTAACCCAACCTAAGTCAATACATAAGCATAGCATGTCATATGTTGATTATGATTGTTAATCTCTATTAAATAGATGTTGCATACATGATTAACTTAAATTGTGATTTGGATTCTCATTGCTTTATGTTATAACTAACAATTCTATAAAGTTTATTACTAAACAAAATTCCCTAAACTCCAATGAACAAGTTACCTCAGTTTTAAATTTGAAATCTAAACCAAATTTGAATTTAAACAATGGAAAGGAAAGGAAAAACAAAAAAAAGAAAAGAAAAAGGGGAGAAGAAGGCTTCGCAGGCTTGGCCTGCTCGGCCCGCGCCGGCCAGCCAGCCTCAGCGCGCGCGCACGTGGCCCAGCAAGCCGGCCTAGTAGGCCACCCACGCCCGTGCGCCCATCAGCACCGCTAGCAGTCGCTGCCACATTGGCCCCACATGTCAGCCACGCGCTGCTCACCCACACGCCCCTTTCAGAGTCACTGCTAATGGACCCCACCCATCAGCCCTCCTGTTCTTCTTCTCCACGCCGCGCTCAACCGCCGCGCGACCAAGAGCCGATAGTGGTGGCAGGGGCAGGCTAGGGGTCATGCCCTAGGCATGGTCCTGTCCCCCCCTTAGTGCATCGCCCACGCGACCTCCGCGCCAACCACCCCACGCCGCAATGCCGTTCGATGCCCACGGTGCATCACCGACCGTCCGCCCGTCCACCGAAGATGGAGCTCAGAGCTCTGGCTATAAAGCCACGCCTAGATCCCTAGGGTTCTCCCAACGCCCCGCCACCACCGTGGTGGCCGACCATAGCACACCTGAGCCAAGAGAGAAGAGTGGGGGAAGAAGGGGGGAAACACTGACGCCGCTGCGAAGGGGGAAAAGCTCGCTGAGATCGCCGGAGCCGAGAGCGACGCCGTCGTCTACATCATCGACGCGGTTCGGCACGGCACTGCACGGCTACCAGAGCTACACGGCCTCGAATCGACACGACATCACCATCCATTCTTCCACGCCACCTAAGGTGAGCCTTCCGGTCTCTCTGCTCGCTGCCAGACCCTGCTGTTCGGCCATGGCGCTCCACACCGGGAGCGTGTAGGCCAAGGCCGTCTCCGACCACTGGGAACACCTGCACCCACGCACACGTCTGTGACCTCGCCGTGACCACCTCGCTGGAGCCCGTAGTGACCCGCGCGCCTCGCCGTCGTCACCATTCGCCATGGCCGCCGGGAAGCCCTATCGGCCACAGGAGAACCCGTAGCTTCGCCTTGAGCCTGGACGTCCCCGCTGCGTCCCCTCACATCCGTAGAAGCATACACGCCCCGTCAAGACGTTTCACCATGACCGTAGCCACCTCACCGACGCCGTCGTCGTGCTCGGAAGGGCGCCGCCGTGGCCAAAGCCACCGAAGGCCCTGGAGGACCCCTCGACCTACCCAACATGCCTGTTGGTGCGCTATGTCGCCCACACGCACCACAGAACCGGCCTATGCCGTAGCCCCACGCCATTCCTGCACGCTGGTAGAGCTCGAGCCGCCGCTCGCCATGGCCAGCACCTTGGGGAGCTCTGGCCACCACCTTGACCCCACAGACGCAGTCACCGTGACCCGGGGAAGCTTTTCCCCTCTCTAATCGGACATCAGCACTGCCACGGGGGCTCACCGGGTGCTCGCCGCCGACGGGAGCATCACCGCGGAAGAAAACAAGGGAGCACCAGAGCCCAGTTCGGACCCAGCCCGTATTGACCATTGACCGGTCAACATTGACTGTTGACCTGGCCCCACATGTCAGCGACATAGTGTTGCTGGACCCACACATCAGATGATGACGTCATGCTGGCGTCGTGATAACGTCACGTGGGACCCACATGTCAGAAGCTAGCACAGCGAGGTGATGTCATGTTGACGTCACGCTGACATCAGCTGATGACGTCAGCAGCCCTGGCCCCACACGTCAGTGACCCTGACCGTTGACCAAAGATGTTGACTGTTGACTCGCCGTTGACTATGACCGGACCCACCTGTCAGTGACTCAATAGCCTCTAGCCCCACCTGTCGGTGAGCATGACGTTGATGACGTCATGCTGACGTCATCCGGACCCCACTAGTCAGCTCAGAACCGTGATGCTGACGTCAGCAAGCCACGTGGACCAACCCCAGCATGACACGTGTCAGCCCAGGATTAATTCAGCCTTTTTCCATTTTTAGAAATAGATTTAATCTTCGAAAATTCATAACTAATTCATACGACCTCAGAAAAATACGAAACTAGGACCAAAATTCAACTAAAATCAAGCTCTACGCAATGGACCCATGTTTAAGTGCATTTGGCTCTTTTGAAATTTTCATTGCTTCTTTGTGCTATTCTATAGACCTCGCTAACGCGACTATAATGCAGTCGTTTGCAGACTCAGAGGAGAACCGGACGGACGAGGATCATGAGTACCATAAGGAGTATGAAGATGACTACACTGAAGATGTCACATCCCACCCAATCTCATAGCACCTATTACACATAGCTAAAATAGAAATGCTAGTGCTTACTTTATTGTCATGATCACATTGTGGTAGGACTTGCATGGTAGTATGTTTTCTTGATGGCCTATACCTTGACGCAACCTTACCCCTGCTCATCCTGTTGTTAGGCTAGTCACACGCTTGCTATGATATTTCATTGCTTACTACTTCTACTACGCTTGCACTATAATGATGCGTGGTGGAAACTGGTGTTATCTGGACCATGGGGAGAGTGCTGCGAGTGTGACTTGGGTGCGTGGAGGGTGAGGGTTGTGTCAACCAAGTTGGAGTATATGACGAGCCTGGGGCAAGTCTTGTCATGGGGTGCTACCTGGGCACCCCTAGAATGGATACCTGTGGTGGGTAAATGGTAAATGAGGTGGCCTTGGGTGTGATCCTGTGATGGGAGGAGCCCAGGGTGGAGGTGCTATGGTGGCACAGTAAATGGAAACCCTGATGAAGACATTCTAACTTGGTCAAACCTAAGGACTTACTAGTACTCAGACTCACCGGGAAGCCTTACGTACCACTCGCCCTATATGGTGCGGGACGGTCGGACTACTTGGTAGGATACTGCCACTACTGCTAGGTTGATAGCGGACAGTGTGAGGAAGGTACGGGGTGCGGAGGATTTCCCCCACACCCTTCCGAGACTTCATGGAGACCTTGTGGACCCGGCTCATGACTCATAGTTTCAGCCACCCCAGACCAAACTTGGGGTGTTCTAGGGCTGAATGGTAGAGTGGCATTATCCTAGGCTAGCAAGCGGCTGGAATCAGCCCAATTGACGATAGTCAGCGAGGAAGGTGGATCTTGTGGTTATGTAAAACCTCTGCAGAGTGTATGGTTGATCGATCGATACATATGTCAACAGGTTAGCTATGGACCTTTCTTGGGTTTTGCTTAAACTAGATAGAGAGATGAGTCCTTCTTTTCCCCCCTGGGAATGAGTGTTCGGACGTAGCCAGGGGCTACGGGCCTTGAGACAGTGCCGAGAGGGAGTTGGCCTATCGATTGAGCGATGGTATGGTATGGTATGGTGATGGTATGGAGATGGTGGTATGTCGATCCCAGGATCGAAACCTGGCTCGGGAAAGGGAATGGAGTGGAATGTGTGTGGGAATGGTGTTAAAAATTGACAAACTATTACTATTTACTTGATATGCTATTGCATAGGAAACCCCAGCCTTATAGGTTTACTTTGCTTATACCCAACTTGCATCCAATATCCACAAAGCAATGCTCATAGGGTTGGGAGTGGCCAGTACAAATCGTACTGATAAATTTTGACACACAGGTTCTGCTGAGGAGTATAGTTCTGAGGAGTTTGACGGATGAGGGGTTCGTGCCTACGCTCAAGTTTAGCGATCTTATCTTCAAGCTATTCTGAATGAATGCTACTTTTGATTCCACCAAAGCGGCAATGAAATAAATTATGTAATTCCGCACTATTTGTACTCTGGTATTATCGTTGTATGGATGTGATATTCGACTGGAATCTGGGTAATATGATCTACAACGGTCTTATTACACTTTGACACTGTGGATTTCCCTTCGCGGAAATTGGGGTCGTTTCAAATGGCATATGCAATGATGTTTAAAATGTGCATTTAGGCAACATGGAATCTTTAAGGACTTATCTGTGAGCAAAATCCGAGACTTACAGTACAACCATGAGGACCTTTTCTAGCTTGTTAGTGATTACCCGAAATGATGCAAAAGGGGCTTGCCGAGTCAGGTATAGTGTGGCCTCTATCCTTATGTGTATATCCTGCGTGGAATGTGCCATCTGGAAGGGGAGCTCTACATCTGCTTGTCGATTAGAAATCTAGCGGCCCTAAATTGTTAGACGAACCTTTGAAAGACTTCATAGTGAACCCTACCGAACTTCCTTGGTAGTGGGTCAAGAGGCTGATCACCTCGGATGCAAAATGGTAAATCACGGCTCATGGGTAAAGATGTACAACCTCTGCAGAGTAGTAAAACTGTTATAACAGTCGTGCTTACTGATCACGAGCTGGCTTGAAAACTGACATGAATAATTAGTTCTTATTGTTATTCTATGATGTTGTGCTCATGTTTATTCATTATTGTATTATTGCCATTACTTATGAACATGTGGGAGTTAAGCTTAAGCATAATTTAGCAACTCAGGCTTTAATGTTAAAACTTGGTCTACTAAAAATTGCTTACCGCAGTTCAGCCGTATCAAACCACTTGAGCCTACATCCCCTCATATTATGCTTGTTAAGTGGTGGTTTGCTTATGCTTCCTTTACTTTTCAATTACTTTGAAAAAATCCTGGATGGGTAACAGAAGGTGGAGCTAGTGAGTTTTCTGAGAAGTGCTAGGCGTATGTACCCCCCAATCGACCGTCCCAGTGGTGTTTGGAGGCTTCACTTGAAGATTAGAATTCAAGATTTTGCTACTTTGATGCATACTTTGTGTCTATATAAGTGTCTATTTATGTATTATTATTCGATCTATAATAAAACATTGTCTCTTGATACTATTGTAATTTGTCGCTATATTTGTGATTTGACTTTCTGAGCACACATATGGTGTACATCTGGTTTTGTTCTTAAAACTACGTGTGACAGTGGCGAGGTGGATCCGCTACGTCGTCGTCGTCGTTGTCTTTTTGTTTCACCTAACGTTATTTATTTGAGTTTCCGCTAGAACTTTGTTGAAAGGCTTGTAATAATGATACTTGTGTACTCGTTTACGTTTTTATTGTACGAACACTGTGTATTTGGACCATTGATGATGTCGTTGCATGTGTGTAATTTGATCATGGCACACATGTGATACCGCATCTGGTTTGCTCCTTCAAAATCGGGTGTGACAAATAGAATTCTCTATATTTTTTCTAGATGATAGGAATAGAGATTTTGATGAAAAACTACCCTCCAACATCTTATCTACATGGTTCTCCAAATATAGCCATCTTCTATTCTAGGATTTTTCGCGAGCCAAAAATAGAAGATGAGAATGGCTCTCTAGAGTGCGCATGAGATATAGAAAAACTGTTGGAGAGTGAAAAAGTATAGAAAGTGATTTTTTATGCAAGTGACTCTCCTAAATGATGATTTAAAGAATGAGATTTAGAAAGACTCTTGGAGATGCTCTAAGTGGGTTGAAGTCTTGAAGATATGGATTAATCTAGCAATCGACCTATTTGCACGGCCATCTTCCTGGTTACAACATAGTGTTGTACTCACTAATTGAGTGTCTGTGACATCTGTAGACAAGTTTTCACCGGTCAGTACTTGGCAACTCTATTCATTCCATCAAGTAACTCTATTCATTTCATCTTAAATTTTGCGTTTTAACAATAGTATATATTCCTCTGTATCAAAGTTGCCTATGTGTGTCCGGGAACTTATAAATCTAACATTTAAAATATAAAAAAAATTATCGAAAGTTACAAGTTTTTCTAAAGAATAATAATACAATTTCCTCCACTTGTATAATAATTCTATTGAACTTATGCACATTCATTATCTGTGTTTACTTCTTGGTCTAACAAGACTATATGGGCTAACCAAGCGGATGCAAAACACTTAATCATTCCGTTCCAAATTATAAGTTGTTTTAACTTTTTTGGTACATCCATTTTGTTATGCATCTAGATATAATAATATGTCTATAAACATAGTATAATGGATGAATCAAAAAAATCAAAGTGACTTATAATTTAAAACGAAGGGAGTAGAATCGCTACCACCACCACACTAGTCTAGCAGTCCTACTACGGGTCTACGGCCAATCTGATGCTCACCACCCCACTCGTCCAACCTTGGCTCCGAGTCGCATATTGTCTTGTCTGCTGTTGACATTTAAATTTGGCTCGAGTTGTAACACTGAATAGCCAAATTTGTCAGTTAAAATGATGTGATGATTGGTACTTGATGATAGGTGATTCACTCGGTTGAGTCGATTGTGTGCATAAATTCAATTGGTTTGTTTGACAGTGTTTATGAATATATCTAGTTCTTCAGGGAATTGTACCAGTTGACTCGACTGCGGGCATGAATTGATTGAGTTCGCCAACTGTCACCAAGTGAACCGAGCATTGCCAACCAAATGATCGGAGTGCATGGTCGACAGGGGCAGACAATATTGTCGATTGTCTGGCCTCTCCGGGGGTGAAACTAGCACAAAATTGGAGTGACGGCTTTTTACTGATGAACCTCAACAATTACATGAAATAGGACTTTTTTTTTTTGAAAACCTAGAATTTAAGTGGGTCATGTGCCTCCGCTCCTTGTGCACTAGGTCCGCCCCTAGGCCTCTCCAGAGATGGTCTAGACACATCTGTTTGCAATGCTGTGTACATAGACGAGCCATGTATCAGTTCAAAGGACAAGCACGAAGAACAGCAGAGCGAGTCCTATTTGGTTCAGGTATTAGAGAATGGATTTTTAATGAACGAATGCAAATGGACGACTGCATGCGCCGTTGCATGTTCATGTGCGGGGATTTTTTTATCTGCTCGGTAGCTCGTCTGCACTTTCCTACTGGTGTGGGAGATTTTACCGGTTCCGACTTGATTACTTGTTTGCCGCAAATACATCTTCAAACTCCAGGTGCATTAGGTAACATGCAAGAGAGCAAACGGTGAACGATGAACCTTGGACAATACTAAGACACTCCCTTTATCTATGAGGAAGTAATAATATCTCAAATAAAACTGAGCGATTGATTTTTCAGATTTATAAAAAACTTAATAAATAAAAATCCAGAAAAACAAAAAAAAATCCCTCCGGATTCTCCTAATAACAGGAGAAAAGAGCGTGGAGAATCTTCTTCCTCCGTGAAAACATCCCGTCATGATCCTCCTAATCACGCGAGACTACATGTTACCAAATTGTGGTTAATAACAGAGATGCTACCGGTCTATGAGAATTTTTACTTTTTTTAATCCTTTTTTATTCAATATTTCAATAATAATCACTACTAAAAAAATTACTGGATCTTACCCTTTTGGTCACTGGCGCGACCAAATAATATTGTTGCGCCACATATATTGGCTGCGGCAACATCTACTACTGCTAGACGGCAGTTTTCGACGTGGAAAATGTTGACACGTCACTCCCGTTGGCATGACAGGATTGTTCTGTCCCGCCACCGGGAGTGGCGTGACAAGACCGAAACTTTGAAAATCATAACTCTTTAATATGACGTCGGATGAAGATGAAATTTATATGAAAATTCGAGCTCTTGATGAAGATATACAACTTTCTAGTTTTGAGTTTTTCCTATTTAGAGTCGTTAAGATGCTCAAAAAATAATATAAAATTTTAGATCCATAATAACCGCGTACTAATGCTTGTCGTATTAGAAAAATAATATCCTTTTTTTTGTATATTATCAAATGAAGATACTTTTTACATGAAAGTTGTAGCTCTCAAGTGAAATATATAACTTTATAGTTTTCAGTTTTTATGTTTGAGATCGTTAATATGCACGAAAAAATAATATAAAATTTTAGTAGTATAATAATCGCGCACTAGGTGTTTGTCGCATTAGAAAAAGTAATATCGTTTTTGTATGGTAGTCAAATAAAGATACATTTTATATCAAAGTTGTAGCGCTTAGTGATATCTATAAGTTTATAGTTTTGAGTTTTTCATATTTGAGATGGTTAACATAGTCTAAAAACTAATATAAAGTTTTAGCAACATATTAATTGTGTATCAAAGCTTGTCTTTTTAGAAAAATCGTATATTTCTTATTTGATGTCATATAAAAATATTTTTTAAATGAAATTTGTAGATCTCATTGAAAGCTTCAACTTTGATATAAAAAATACCTTCATTTAACACTGACACAAAAATAATATTATTTTTCTAATGCGATAAGCACTAGTACCAGATTATTATGCTACTGAAATTTTATATTATTTTTTTAAGAATCTTAACGACTCCAAATGTGAAAACTCAAAGCTATAAAGATGTAGATCTCATTGGAGGCTACAACTTTGATGTTCAAAGTATTTTCATTTGACACCATACAGAAAAGATATTTTTTGTCTAAAGCCACAAGCACTAGTACGCGGTTATTATGCTCCTAAAATTTTATATTATTTTTTTGAGCATCTTAACGTCCTTAAATGAAAAAAAAACTTAAAACTACAAAGTTGTAGATCTCATCAAGAGCTATAATTTTTATATAAATTTCATCTTCATCTGATGTGATATGAAAGAGTTATGATTTTTTCAAATGTTCGGTCTTTACGTCACTAGGAGTGGCACGACAGAACAATATTATCACGCCAGCGTTTTTCACGTCGAAAACATTGTCTAACGTGATGGATGTTGCCACATCAATACATGTGGCGCGACAATATTATTTGGTCGCGTCGATCCGTAATTTTTTTTGTAGCGATTATTATTGAAATATTGAATAAAAAAGGATTCAAAATAAAAAATCTACCCGAACGTCTGGATGTCCACGAAGGTTCGAACGTCCGCGCCTGCTGGTCCGTTTCCAAGCACCCTGTTTCCTGCGCCTGCTCGTTTTGCGCGGCCAGGCGGGCCTGCGCCGCCTGGACGCCTCTTACGCACTGACCACACGCGGGTGCCTCGCTCTGCAGCTGTGGCTGGTGGGTCTCATTCAACATATGCAATATTCGATCTATTTTTAAAATATCTATGTAAAACACTTGCAACGTATGTCTGAAACCGCTGAAACACTTGCAAAACATCAGAAAAAACTTAAAGCACGTGGGTAGTCATTGCAAAACATTTCAACATCCAGATGAAAACAATTGAAACATACGTATAAAAACACCTGAAACATTTGCATATATATATGCAACATTCAAATCTACTTTTGCAACATTCAAATAAAACACTTGCAATATACGTCTGAAACAGATGAAATATTAGAAACATACACTTAAAACATACGTGTACATCCATTGTAACATGTGCAACATCTCTATTTACTTATGCAACAGCCACATGAAACATTTTCAACATACCTTTTCAACATTTGAAAGATACATTTACAACATGTGACGCATCCTGATGTGGCCTCCTCCTTCGTCCGCACCGGGGTGCCGCAGCCATAGCAGGAGTGCGAGGCAGAGGTCTTCCACGCCAGGGCCCGGGGCTTCTCCTTGCACCGGTGGCGGATGTCTGAGTCGTCAGGCGCGAACACATGCATGATGGCCTCGGTGGCCCGCCGGCTGCCGAGAAAGTTGTCCCCAGACGTGGGCGCGGTGGTGCCCTCGCCGTCAGGCATGGCGGACGGCGGAGCAGTAGCAGCGGCAAGGGAGGTCCGGTGGGCCGTGGGGGCTTGAGCGGTGGAGGTGGCAGCGGTAGAGTTTTGGGGAAAAAAAGAGAACGCCATATACGATGGACGGAGCATAGCAAGGGGAAGTCTCCTTTTCTCATCCTTATCCAGCCGGTGCACGATAATTAAAAAAAAAACTAGAGACCTATTTGGTTGATTCACAAGCTGTGCGGTGCAGCTGCAGGCTCAGGAAGGTCCATCTGGACGAACGCACGCCCTAAACAAAGCATTACTGTTGTAATAATGTTGCCTACGACAATCAACTCTCAAAGTGTATTTTTGGATCCATAAATATTTAATGTTGTGCACCGCAGGTCCAAACTCGTTTGAGACCTTAACATTTTTTTCATTAAGCCCCCTTTCCTCAATATCTCTCTCTCAAAAAAAAAGCCCCCACCGTAGGGCGCGCGTCCAGCGGGCGCAAGGGTGGCTGCGCCGCCAGGCACGTCGTCGCCGCGACGGGCGAGCCACGCTGTCGCCGGGCGAGCAAGAATGCGGGCAGGTGGCCGCGCCGGGCAGCCACGGCGTCGCCGGGCGAGTGGGCGGGCAGCCGCGCGGGACCAGCGCCATGTTGCCGTCGCGCGAGCGGGCGGGCGCGGTCGCACGGCGAAGGCACGCCGATGCCGGGCGACTGGGTGAGCAGCCGCGCGGGACCAGCGCCACGTCACCGTCATGCGAGGGGGCGGCCAGCACTTGTCTCGTCGCGTCTCATCCTCTGCGAGTCGGACTCGCCTACACCATTGACACTTTCTGCCTGCCAATCTGTCTGCCGCGCTTGGGAGTTGGGATTACAGCAAGCCCGTCTACGTCGCGGCGCCGGCGTCGCGCAATGGCAGAGCCATAGGAGATCTGCAGGACCCTGATGCCCTACTTCGCTCTACAACATCTTTAGTAGCCAAGCTCTTCTTCAGTTCTTTTTCGCTTTCTGTATGAAATGTGTTACTTAGATGTGTAAGCTTGCCGTATAAATGATCAAATATAGATTACGTCATCTGAGATGAACAAACACTATTAGGCATTAGCTTCTTTCAGAGAGTTAACAGAATACCATTCAAAACTGGGATGTCACCATTCAGCTACTGATCTTTTTCACTGAACCTTAGCACAAGCAGTTCCTACATACTACTGATCTTTTTCTGCAGATGTCTGACTGACAGGATTTTTGAAGGTTCTATCAACCTTGCAATGACTGAGTTCACTCGTTATTGCATTTGCCGCAAGAGCTCAGTGCTTGCTCCATGTCCACTGATGACGCGAACCCACCAATGACAGCACTCTAGCTCCCGACATTGGGCACCGCACGATCATCATCGCATCTTCTTCGCCCCAGCATCCTAGAAAACTTCTCGGCCTCCTCCATCTCTCCAAGCTTGCCGTATATGCACACCAATGAGTTGCTGACAAACAGGTAGCCACGGACGAGCCCTTCAAAAAGGCATAGGCATGCAGCGTGGTCCACGTCACAGCGTCCGGGAGTGCCCAGCCGCCCAGGCCGCCACCATGCGCGCGAACGCGGCCGAAGCTGCGTCGGGGTCAGTGGGTCACACTCACACCCTCCTCACCGGCACTGCGTCGAACACGTGGCGAGCCTTGCCCGCGCCAACGAGCTCTGGCATACAACAAGGACCTAGCTGGCGCCTGGCGACGTCCAGCTGTCCAGTTGGGCGTGTACGTACCGGCGGAGGCGAAGCGCGAGGAACACGCAGCCCTGAGGGCGAGCGGCAGCGTGTAGGAGTTGAGCAGCAGCGGTATGGCCGGCCCTGTGCGACCGCCCGCCCGCTTGCGCAGCGGCGGACATGGTTGGTCCCCCGCGGCTGCCCACCCACTTGTCTAGGCGACGGCGTGGCTGCCCGGCGCGGCCACCTGCCCGCATTCTTGCTCACCCGGCGCAGGCTGGCCGGCAGCTCACGCACGGCGGCGGCATGGCTGGCCTGCACGCCCGGGAGCTTGGCGGCGCAGCCACCCTCGCGCCCGCTCGCCCGGGCGATGGCGTGCCTACGGTCTCGGTGAGGGCTCTTTTGAGAGAGAGATTGAGGAAAAGGGGCTTAATGAATAAATGTCAAGCTCCCAAACAGGTTGGAACCTACGGTGCACAGCATTAAAAGTTTATGGACCCTAGAAATATACTTTAAGAGTTGATAGACCTATATAACACCTCTCTAAAAGTTAATTACCCTGTAGTGCATTTTACTTAAGTTTTCCATTCACCAGCTCTCTTGGCGTTGCAACGGGCAACGGCCCGACCTGATCAGCGCATGCGTGTGGCGGTCTGGCCTCGACCTCCACTGTTCAGCCCATGCGCTTTCCGTGAGGCATCCCATCCCATCCCTTGCACACAGTTCGGTCGCCCCGCCTGCGGCGGCAGGAGATGGTTCGGGCGTTGATCGTGGTCGAACGCCCGTGCAGAGGTCAGCCCGCGGCAAATGCGTTGGGCGTTGCCAGCGGTTTAAATTAACCGGACAATTAAAAGTTTCACCGAACAGAAGTGGCGACCAATATCTAGCTTGGAGGAGCTCTTGTCAAGAATGTGCCCTGCTAACTCTCAGATAAATCGAAAGAGTGCGCTCAGGCTGCGAATGTGTCGCGCAATTGCAGGATTGTGCAAAAACCCATCAACCCAGCCAGCCTTTAAAGAGCGCCATACTCCTTGAGAGTCGAGACACAAAAAAATCACCTCAATCAGATGACAGGCAAACTCCAAGCAATGGCATCAGCTCCCTACCTCTTCATCATACTAGTTCTCGCCTTCTCCAATGGAGTAGCAGCCAATCCTCCGCGACGCCCGGGTACCCCATGGCGTGGCGTTGCGTCGCCGACACCTCCTGCACCACGCCCAGGTACCCCGTCCCAGCAAGCAGGTGACTGCTACATGCCATTGCTGCCTCTGAGCTCGTGCTTGCCCTATTTGACGAATGCAAGCGAGACGACGGCACAGTTCCAGTGCTGCGATGGTCTTCGACAAGTCATCAGAGAGAATCTGATTTGCCTCTGCCACGTGTTGTCCGGGGATATCAGCCGGATGTCGCCCTCGCCTCTCATTCCAACACGAATGTACCTCCTTCCACTAACCTGCGCAGTGATCGTTCCACCGACTCTCTTGCCCATGTGCTTTGGCAAGTTCCTATTCTTTTTACTACTAGTGTTTTCCTTATTTGCTCTCATAGCTGATCCAGTTCTTCTTTTTGCAGTTGAGGAAGTCCCACCCATCAATCTTTCCGCACCACCAGATCCACAGACCACAACAATAGACTCTCCGTAGATCGAAGGGGAGGGAAGCAGAGAATTGAAGACGTAACTCGAACCAGATATCAAATAAAGTTACTTTAAGATGAAATGAACAGAGTTGCCAAGTACTGACAGGTGAAAACTTGTCTACAGATGTCGCAGGCACTCAATTAGTGAGTACTACGCTATATTGTAACTAGCAAGATGGCCGTGCAATTAAATAGGTCGATTGCTAGATTAATCCATATCTTCAACCCACTTATAATATAAGCATCGAGCCAAGCTCTCACTATCTATTAAGTTAATCTATGAAATCATTTGTGTTGTTACTCCCTCCAATCCAGTTTATAAGGCGCAGTCTGATATGATACTCTCTCTCAAATTATAATTTAAGTATTCACTTTTTTATATGGCAGAATAGCCATTTTAGTCCCTCAACTATTTCTCGAGGCTCAGCTTCGTCCTTGAAGTTTCAAAACGGCCGTTTTAGTCCTTAAACTCTACTTTTAGGCTCAATTTCATCCTAAAATTATGAAGATGGTCGTTTTAGTCCTCAAACTTTGCATTTTGGGCTCAATTTCATTTATAAATTATCAAAGTGTATTTTGTTCTTTAAACTTTTATTTTCAACACAACGTTGTCTACGTTCTACGTGGAACGTTGTACTGTAGCACCTAGTTAGCTCCAACACCACCAGCGATTGGAGATAGAAAAATAATATTTATCCAAAAACTCTTTCGTGGCCATTAATAATTCTAAGCTGTTATTTTTAGTGTTACCTTATAATGGTACCATTTATATATATCCGACTACATGATATTACGGGAGCAATTACACATCGAACACTATTTATTCATTAAGAATACATGGATATATTGAAACAATAGCAGATCTATAATTTTGATAATTTATGGATGAAATTGTGCCTAAAATATAAGGTTCTCTTTTTGAATAGACAAAATTGAGTTGAAAATAAAAGTTAAATGCACTTTGATACTTTATGGATGAAATTCATCCCAAAATGCAAAGTTGGAGGACTAAAACGATCATCTTTATAGTTGCAGATGAAATTGATCTAAAACTAAAGTTTAAGGACCTAAACGGCCGTTTTGAAAGTTTAGGGATGAAATTGAGCCTCGAGTAATAGTTGAGGAACCAAAATAACTATTGTGCCTTTTTATATTATATGTTTTGTGATTATATTTTGAAACGATATGTTTTGTGATTATAATCTTATAATGATTGGATAGTATTTTTTTATATATAAGGTATAAGTGGGTTGATACCATTAAGGCCGTGTTGAGGTCGAGGAGCATGACGTTCCCACGGTAGTTGCCCAGCTTCTCCGCGAGAAGCTTGTTGTGGGCGGCCGCGACCGCGTTGGCAACGTCGTCGCAGTGGGTGTAGTTGTTGGGCCTGGTCCGGAACGGCGTGCAGCCTAGTGGGTGCACGTTGTTGACGAGGATCCTGTTCATCCCGAGATCCTGGCATCCTGCAGCCGCTGCACCTCCTTGGCGATCCCCGTCGTCACGGTCTCGGTCAAAGCCAACGTCTGCAACCATATATAGGCACGTCGTAAGTCGTAACACGCAAGCGCAACACGTATCCCTATATATGTAGATTGATAGATCATTTCGACTCACGTCGTCGGCGGAGCTCATGTTGGCGAGGTGGGCGTAGTCGTTGCTGGAGACGGCGACGAGCGCGAGGGAGAACCTGAGGCGCCAAGGCGGGAAGGTGCGGTCCTTGATCAGGCTTTCAAAGTTGTCGACCTGCTTGCTGGGGGTCGCAACCTTCTCCGGCACCTCAAGCACGCCGGAGCCGGCCACGGCGAAATTCATGCCAAATCACCTGATGTCGTTTCTGTTTCTGAGCCTGAAAGTCTGAGGGAGTGAGGGGCTTCATCATGCCCTAGCCACGAAGCTGCATGCAGTAACATCGACATAAAGCATATATGGATTGATTAATTATGTTAGATCGATGTAAAAAGAAAAAAGAAAAATCACATCATGTGCACGATCGATCGAGATGATAACAGTCCGTTGGCTTGTTGGTTTCAGCCAACCCAAACCAGCCAGCCAACAGTGTTTTCCTCTCACAATAAACCAGCACCAGCCAGCTCAAACCAGCCTAGAAACCAACCAGCGAACAGACCGCATGTCATCAGAGACTAGTAAAAGATCGATCGTCGACAGCTTGGACTCGGATTGCCGTAGGGTTTGTACCATTGACGCGACTCACGACTCAGATTTGATTTCGGCACGTTGCCAGTGTCGGCGTACGAATCTCCAAACACATACAGCTGGTACACAATCAGCGATGAGCTAAGAAGCTAATAAGCGTAGCAAAGACAGTACAGTTACCATTCATGGCGACGAGCAGGAAGACGAGGACAGGAATGATGATGGCCGCCAAATGCTTCGTGCACTACCACAATCCCGAATTACCTTAATTGCCAAAAACTGCCAAGGAAAGGGGTAAAACCGCCAAGGAAATGATCCTTGGTCACGAACCGTCAAGTAAACGCACTCAAGAATAGAATAGAAGATAAGGGAAATTAGTTTCCTTGGCGGTTTTGGCACTCAAGGATGATTTCCTTGGATGCTAGCCGCCAAGGAAATTACGACCAGACTTAATTTGCCTTAGGGCCAAGGAAATATTGCAACCGTCAAGGAAAGAAGTTTTCTTGAGGGTCTACAGCCGCCAAGTAAATTAATTCCCTTGAGGGCCAGCAACCCCCAAGTAAATTATCTAGACCGCCAAGGTAATAGTTGTTTCCTTGGCTACCCTTAACCTCCAAGGAAATTGTGATTCCTTAGCTGCCATCAGCCTCCAAGGTAATTGTGATTTCCTTGGAGGCCGGCCCTCAAGTAAATGTTTACTGCCAACAAAAAAAATGCTTGCCATAATCAACAATTTTCATGATTCTAGTCACTGGCACATGACAATATATTCCAACCAACCATGATATTGATTGTGACATATGAACATATCAACAAGAATATTACAAGTCCACTCATCATGCATGCTTACATGAAGCCCAGCCATCATAACACTAAGTCACTCATGATTTCTAGAGTTATAGGGATATTATCAATTCTTGTACCAGTTCTAATATTAGCAGTGTCGTTCTCCACCTTCAAATTGTGAGGTAGCACATGATGAACCAGTGCCCTACAAATGTCCATACACAACTTATAAAGTTAGTAGCTAATCGTTTTGGCCCCTTGAGATGTACAAAAGATAAAGTTGAAGGTACAACACACATATAAGGTAGTGGTTTGTTATGTTAATCAGTTCTCAAATGGTTTTGGAAGTTATGACAGGAAGGAACTTGTTTCTAGAACTTGTATGTCCTTGTATTGATTTCACACAAACAAATAGGGGACTTGTGACTAAGCTAATAACTTGTGTCTCCTAGTATTTATTTCAAAGTAACCACAAGTTCTTGATTAACCTGAACAACTTGTGCTTATATTGTTTGTAAGCCATAATCAACAAAGGTGTGTGTCCTCATTATTTAGCAAGTATGATTGTAAGCAAGGCTACCAACATGGATATGGTTCAGCAAAAAAAAATATCAATATATAGTAGTCTAGCACCCTGTTCGCTTGTTGGTTTCAGCCAGCCCAAACCAGTCAGCCAACAGTATTTTCCTCTCACAACAAACCAGCACCAGCCAGCTCAAACCAGCCCAGAAACCAACCAGCGAACAGGCCGTAGGTCTTAATACTTGCAAGATTCAATGAGATTCAGGCCCCAATTTTCTAACTGCTATACTCAATTAGCAACAAAGGATCCTTAACTTCAGGAATTTTACTTCCTCACAAAGACAAAAACATGCCAAAGAACATAACCAACAAGCGCTTACCTTGGCTAAGCAGTCATGGTGTTCCCCGCCATGTAGAATAAAGTCCATCAGCTTCTGTGTCAAACCCTCCACCACTATCTTTTCTCCCAAGTCACAGATTTGGTGCCTGCATACCTGCATGAGAAAATTGAGCAAATGAAACAATTGCTGAGGTCTATATGGATCTTAAATGAGAATTTTTTCAGTGAGTCTAGTCACTACTTCTAGTTTGCAGCAATGGCATATAAAATTCAACTGAGTTCATGCATATTAGCGAATGCCATTTGTAGACTTTATTATGACAGTTTGGGGTGGTTGTCCTTAAGCATTTCTGAAAAGTCTACAGAATGGGAATAGATACAATTGACTACAAAATGTATAAGGAAACCACAAATACAGCACCTGACAAATCCAAATGTATCATGAACAGTCTCCTTCGATAATTTATGCATAGATAACTCAAAATAAGCATGCACTTTTCACTTGAAAAAAGATGAAGATAAAGTGGAGGGTGACAGAAGCAAGGAATGAATTTGCACGCAACAATATGCAATGAAACTGAAGAGATCTGGAGAACCAAACCAATCTAAACATGCTGCAAATAATAGAAATATGTAGATCAAGCAAGTGTTGCACTTCGCACTGGAAAACTTAAAGGAACATATGAACTGAATGTTCCTGTATCTGCAAAATTAAAAAAGGAAAAGGCAACAAATTCGAGATATACTCACCTCTTTATAACACAGCATATACCTCAAGCCAGCAATGGTCAAAAGAGTGTAACTCTGTTCAGCATATGCTGCAGTAAACCAACCTGGAAGATAGGAATATAATATCAACGGGAGAAGATCAACTACAGTCCAAATAATAAAAAGCAGCTAGAATTAATCAGTAATTCTAAGCAGATGGACACATTGAAATGGATTTAGGCATACATGAAAAGTGATAGACATGCGGTGGACAATATCTAAAAAATGCAAATACTTAAATAATAAATTCATTAAAGGCCTTTGTTTTGAATGTTTCAAAAACCAAACTGAACAATGTGTTTAAAGCCAGAATTTATGATGTACTTAACAGGAGCACTCTGATCGTTGGACTCTGCATCATTGGTTGTACTATGAGCCCGACGCCATTCATTGAGCATATTCCTGAACCCAAAAGGTGAATTACTCTCATGCCACAATTTGAGCACATTTGCTAAATAGATTACAAACTTAAATTGAAATACGTCCATATGAACTTGTAAATTTCACACTAGTAGTCGAAGTAGTCAGAGTATGTTTCATATTATTGTACTTACAGAATGCTACAACCAATTTGATAAACAACCAACAGGTTCAACAGAGTCATGTAAAGTCAATTTTCCCTTTCTATCCTTGCTAAATCGATTACAAACTGAAATTGAAATAGGTTATAGGTACATGGAGGAATTAATTTCATACCGCAAAGGTCATCGCGCTTGGAACTGGGGAAGTTTCGATGCTGTGAGACCTACCTAGTCGCTGGCCATGGTGCCGTATCCAGCGCCAGCCGCCCGCGCTAGTGTCGCATTCCACACCAGAGGATTGGGAGAAGTACGGGCTGAGAGGGTTTGGCAAGGGGGTGCGCGGAGAGAAGAGGGGGACGGCGCCGCCGCCGCCACCCTCCACCGTGTGCTGCCGCCCCTTGTCCACTGCAGCGGGGGGTGAGGGAGAAGATGCGCGAGATCCGCTACGAGCGCACCCCGCGCACTGCTGCTGCCTCGCCCTCTCCACCGCCCTCCACTGTGCGTTGCTGCCGCCACTCACCCTTCTGCTCCTCCTCACAGATCCGGAAGAGGGAGAGTCCGAGAGAGCCGGGACCAGGGGAGGGAGAGATCGAGAGCCAAGAGAGAGACGGGGAGGGAGGAACCGATCGAGATTTGGGAGTGTGAGATGGGAGCAGGTAGGGTTTCATCCTGCGTTCCACGTATCTCAGCCATCCAAGGTCAATCCAACGGTCAAGAATGAGACATGCCCCAACGTGGGTTATCACGGGCCGAATCAGTGATGGGCCAAATCCAAAATTGTATCGCTCCTTTACTGTCTACTAATAATAATGTTTTTCTTTTTAATTTCTATTTTCAAGCACCTTCTAAAGCAAATTATAAAAAGTAACTTTTATAACACGAAACTTTTTTCCACACAAAAATATATATGTATGCTGTTATGTAGAAGTTTCAAAAAAAATTGAACATATTTGTTATTTTCTACAATTTAAATGAATTTATGTGTGCTTACCGAAAGTTATTCCAAATTGAACTGTCGGTACCTCTGATAAGATTCAAAAAATTCATAAAAAGAATATGTTGGCTCATATGCGTTACTCTATCTCATATGTTGGATTTAGACCGAACAATCATTTGTTTGTTAGGTAGAGTACCATAAAATAATTATAAGAATATCTGAACTTCGTTAGAAAATTCTAAAAACTTGCATGGCAGCATATTTTGGGTGTATACGCTTCCCATAAAAAATTTAATCATTTCAACAAAGTGTCACTATACATTGTTCACACATGGATACATCTCTCACAGAGTTATGTAACTATGTGAGAGATATATCTAATTTTGAATAATGTATAGTCCAACTTTGTTAACATGATTTGAAAATTTTATGCCAAGATAGTACAACCATATTATGATCTCATGCCAAATTTTAGGATTTTCGGATGTTTTTTCTATCAGAGTCACCAAAATACTTACAAGCATTTCCTTGGCTGCCAACCTCCAAGAAAATTGAATAATCCCTAAGGAAATAATAATTTACTTGACGGTTTAGAATAACACCCAAAGAAACAGGTATTTTTCTTGGCGGTTAAGAACAACACTCAAGAAAATAGTAGTGTCCTTGATTGTTTACAATTACACTCGAGGAAATATGTCATTTCATTGGAGGTGATTGAAAACCGCCAAGGAAACACCCATATTCCTTGGCGGTTTACTTCAACCTCCAAGGAATATATGTTTCCTTGGGAGTTCACTAGCATTGCCAAGAAAATTATATATTCCTTGGTGGTTTGATTCTGACCCTCAAGGAAATTCATAGCACTAAAGCTAATTCCAGTTTCCTGTAGTGATGGTGTCGTGACAATGGCCCCGTTCGCTGGTCTGAAACTTGGCTGAAACTGGCAGAAAAACACTGTTCCGGCTGAATTGTCGTGAGAGAAAAACACTGTTTCGGCTGAAAAAAGAAGCCGAACAAGCCATTTTTAAGACAAGCGAACAGGGCCAATGTTTGCGCGCCGGGCTAGATGAGGAAGTGGTTCTATTGTGGTGGACCGGCCGCAGCTTTCTCGTACATTTATAGGGTTAAAGCCACGACACCCTAACAAACTCTGGTATATTCGGTTCGATAGTCAGCACTATCCTGGCGTATCCATGCATTCAACAGATATAACACCATTTTGCCATGCGCACGCACGTCCGTGTCCAAATATTTGTGATTTTAGTTACAGTCGGGCTAGATATATATGCTTAACTATAAACTTCGATTCCGTTCAAACGAAACTACCATATATCCCTTAATCTAGACAGTTTGGTTATCTGAATAAAACAAACTGGATGGTGATCAGCCCAATTGAACAGCTAGTATATAGTATATCTTCCAATTTTTTATGTAATTCAGTCTATACACTTCTCACTTGTTTTTACTCTTCATTTGCCATATATTCTGAAGTAAATGGCTTCATTAGCGTCTATTGGCACCACAAATAGATGTCTAACCATGAGCGACCTGTGTGTTACATTTACATCTTACTTTATTGGTTGGCTAACGCATGGCCTAGCTATATAATTGGGAAAAACATGTGAATGAATCGAGATGTCGCATAGTGGGGGTAGTAACAGACCGGGCTCTCAAAGAGAGCTTGGGTAGAGCTCAAAGTATCTATGAGATCATATGTTTTTAACCTTCCAGCATAGCGCAAAGAGACTGAATTCTTTAGCATACGTCTGCGCCGGAGCCCGGCCAGGAATCCAGGGTCGCTGGGCCCTGGTCCACCACTAGAGTGAGGGGTGAATAGGCAATTTTGAAAAAAATAAAACTTGCAGTGGATAATAGGACCAAAATTTCTTATCCAAGTCAGAATTTTCCGATAATAGGTAACACGTACGAAAACACAAACCCACATATATTACGTCTATTTAATTGATTCTACTTGCTATCAAGGGTTGCTAGACATGTAGTAGGTTGGTTCCTCCCAAAACCTGTAAACAAAAACACAAGAAGAAGTAGATAAGGGTGAATCACCCAAAAGTCAACAAGAACAAGAAGAACAAGTAGTGGTGACATATGGTTTGTTTACCAAAGTTCAGATTCACCTCTGTGAAACCTATGTCTTTGTTGAGGATTTCCTAAGCCAAGTCTCTTTTAACCACTTTAATTTACTAACTTCACTATCTTGATTTCTTCCCTTGCGGAAGCGAAGTTTCGGATGGTTTCAAAACACCCAAAGAGCAAATTCGGATGGTTTGAAAAGTTGGAGGATGTCCCAGTTTTTTGTTGGCTCAGGGAGTTAGGGAGGTAAATCCGACTTCGACAAAAATTAAGGAAGGTCAAATAGACTTTTTCCATATATCTACCACATTTGTATGATCATGGCCCCCGGTGACCTGGCCTAGATCTCGTTGTTAGTGGCAAGTGAATTTTGCGGTCTTCAAAGCCATATATTGGCGAGGGTGTTTGCAGGTGCCCCTTTCCTTTGTTGTCTTTGCAATGTGATCTTCGAACTCCGACCTACAGTGGACGATTCGAAGGAAGAGAACGACTTTTTTCACGATCATACCCTAAGGCATGTATTTCATTAAGTAGAAGGAAGAATGCGACTGATTTGGTCTTTGATGTATTCTTATTTTTAGAGATTGTTTTTTATCTTTTTTGTCCATCGTTTGTACTAGCCTTTGTTCTCCTAGATATGTCAGAAGTGAACACTCTTTTGAGTGCCTTTATAAAAACACAAAAGCTTTCCTAACCTCGTAGCACCATAAAATAAGACGATTGACACCCTCAAGTGCAGAGAAAAGAACGTGTCTTATACTACTTTTCTCCAACCCCTTTTCTTCAGGATAGCAGTATCATTGAATTGTTATAGAAAAACTTTTACTGCCACAACGTTTCCATTTTCCAAGTTAGTTGGAACATGCATTCATGCTAGTTATTATATGAATTCATGCATGGAGAGTGAAGCAGTGCAGTCGTTCATGCATGCATGAAGAGTGAAGTGACGGCGTGATGCTGATCATTAAGGAATGCAACACAACACTGGAGAAGTAGGGTAGTCTTGGCTGTTTCTATATAACATCTACTAAAAATAATAAAGAAGTAGTGTTACGCAGTTTGTACCCTCCATCTCTTCATCGTCTCCACAAACTTCTGTCTAATATCGTGGACGAGTTCTTCGTCCATGCACTAGTTCTCTCTCCTTTTCTTTTCCCTCTCTCCTGACCCACAACTTAGATATTGGAGCAAAGCAATAAATCACTCATCAACACCACCTCAGTTGCACGACGATGATGCACCGGGCAAGGGTAGGATAACTGGAAACATGTTAATGGGAGGATATTATGTGTACATGCAGAGGGAGATGATTGTTGAGGAATTCACGACTAATCTGAAGCCATTGTAGCACTCTGTCGTTGGAGCAAGACCGACGAGGCAACGGCAATGGACGAAGATCGACCCGTGACCTGTCTGTGGGATCTCCGTCTTCATATCTTGCGGCTGCTGCTACTATTATAGCTAGTACTACTACTAATCTACCATTTCGACGATGATAATGTGCTCGTGGTGTTAAATTCATGCTTTGTGGTGTGCGTGTTTGTGTGATAAACTTTCAGTGACACCATGTGTTATGTACTCCGTGTTTACCCAAATGGAAGACAACATTAACCTGGATCTGAAATTCAATAGTCCAATACTGCTTCATTCAACCAGCTGCAAATTTGTGTGTTTTTTTTTAGGGGATGCTGCAAGTTTCTGTTGCCTAGGCCACTGGCGGAGCCAAGGCCCGGCCACCCTAGGCCGGTGCCCGGGCTCCTTTGCTGCTGGCCAGGTGCCCAAAAGCTGTCATGCTGCAATGCAGGGCATCACCACGCTCATGCAGGGAAAGGGAGCTGGGCCTCGGAGCTGCTGCAGGCCGGAGACGAAGAGAGGGAAAGGGAGGAGTGGGTCTAGATGAAGGGTTGGTTGGGCTAGAAACGAGAGGGAGGGGAATTTTGGATTTATCTAGATTTCCAAAGCCATTTTCAAAATGGGCTTTAAATCAATTTGAGTTTTGGCTGTCTAGTCTCGGTTGTACAGAGATCCTGACGCCGGGGACGAGGATGCCACAGAGGACTAGCGTTGTTGGCTAGAGTGCACGGATCTTTTGTTTTTAACCTTGGTTCAAACAATATTAAAAAATAGCATAATCCTAAAAAATATTTATAAATTTAACCCGTTTGGACTCGTCAGCCTGCGTGATAACGCTACCACGCCACATGTACTGGTGCAAAAAATTTATAGAATAAAGTCCACCGACGGTCCTCAAACTTGTTCGACTTTGTCATCCTGATCCCTAAACTCGTAAATCAACAGTTTAGGTCCTCAAACTTGTTTATCTATGCCATATCGATCCCTAAACTAGCAAATCACTCGTTTAGATCCTCAAACTTATTTGGTTATGTCATCTCAGTCCCTTAACTTACAAATCACTCGTTTAGGTCCTCAAACCTCTTCGGTCGTGTCATCCTGGTCCCTAAATGTTGTAAACTTGTAAATTTAACATATATTTATATAACTGTCTAAAAATTATAAATCCGATTTTGTTAGACTCCTTATAACAGTTGTATAGATGTGCTCAATCCGATAAACACTCCTATAAGTTTATGGGATTTATTTACTGCACATGTCAACCTATAAAAATGTATGTGCTTATTTAGTTATTTAAGTGAGAGTTAAAAAATAGAAAGTACAAGGTGATTTCTTTTATATCTAATTTAAAGTACATGTTACCAGAAGTCTAACTAAATTGGATTTATAATTTTTGGTCAGTTTTATAAATATATATTGAGTTTACAACATTTCCGGCATTTAGGGACCGGGATGACCTAAACGGGTGATTTATAAGTTTAGGAACCGAGATGATATAGCCGAATAAGTTTACGACACAACCAAATAAGTTCGAGGACCACTAGCAAACTTTACTCAAATTTATATGGTCATGGTGCATGCTGATGAGGCAACCACTTTCATGCCAACTGCAACGGCTTGACAACTCGTATCGCTGCGCCACACAAGCTGGCACGGTAGGGCCAGCACCGCCCCTCTCCAATGCTATCCTGCCTCTGTAAATAAATCACTAGTTGAACACTGAATTCCACAAAACGTGTTATATATGTTGTAAATAAACGTTTCATTTCAGTGACTTGCACAACACTATAAGTACTATATATTTTGAAATATTTAATTTCAACATAGGCTATATGGTATTCCTATGATGTCACGATGATGTGGCTTAACTGGAAAATATTAGAAATGGGTTATACTTTTCAAGCCATTAAATAAATTTGAATGTAGTCAAATTTAGATAAGACACAAATTTCATTTTGTTAACATACACCAAAAAAGAAAAAGAAAAACAGCGCTCTAAAGCTAACTGCACTTATCCAATATCACTCCTTCCATGGACCCTATAATCATACTCATGTGAGGAGATTTTCACACCAACATATTAGTGTTAGTAATGGCTTTACATTTTTATGAACTAAACTCCATGTTCAATCTAGTACACTAGTAAATTCGAGTAAAAGACCAACGGGTCTGCCGCTGTGCGACAAAGATGCACATGATGGCCCTATTCGCTTGGCTGAATTTGGCTGAAAACACTGTTCCGGCTGAAAAAAGAAGCCGAACAAGCCGCCTTTTAAGGTCAGCCGAACGGGGCCGATAAGAGTGTGGACTTCTTTTCCTCGAATACGCAAAAGATTTGTGTATCATTGTATTAAGAAGAATAGTTTAAACATACAGACAACGCGCATCTACCGAGCGCCAAAGGAGGTCGACCTAAAACAGTCGTAGCTAGACCATCCTAGCAGAAGATCTCTAGTTTCGATATTACATAAAAGGAAACAACCAATATCGACGCAGCGGTGCGACCTAGGAGGTGGCCTTGCGTCTTCACGGCTACTTGGATGAGCCCTTTCCACCGTCTGGGAAGAGCGCATCCAGCGCTTCAACATTGGACGCAGTCAGGTTGCCATCAAAGATCTTGTCAAAGGCCTCCAGCTCTGACGTGGATAGCGTTGATGGACCCATGGTGTAGCCCATACGCTGCATGATTAGCACCTCACCTCGCTTGGAAGCATGTACTCGAGAGAGCCTCTGAGCCGCCAACCGTCTACTCCGTCATGGTATCACCGGCTTAGCAGAAGGCTGCTTAGGAGGCTTGCGAATAAACGGAGAGTCGGCCTTCTTCAGCACGCACATGGTGAAGCTCTTGAGGCGGTGTGTGGCGGAGTTGTCACTAATGTTGACCGTGCTATCCTCCCAAGGCGGCATACTGGACTTCTTGCATATATTAGGACTAGGAGCATCCGTAAAGCTCGCAACAAAAGGAGGGCGAACGGGAACAATGAGCCTCTAGGATCAATGGATCAAGTAGAAGCAGATAGAGTGATCACTGATGGACAAGACTTCCTAGTGTTAGTGGAAGATAATTGCTAGGCCAAGCAGAAGCACAATTTTTTTCCTGGCGTTGAATGCCTCAAGGACCAAAGGGAGAACGACAATGCTAGCTTCCGAATGCCCTCCTCCTCTCGTCTTCCTTCCCATGCCTTCCTTTCCCACCTTCGGTAGTGCTCCGCCTCTCTTCTCGTCTTCCTCCTCACCCACGCCTACCACCCCACCACGGTGCAGTAGGTCGTGGAGCTTTGGCGAGACGTTATCGTGCTCGTGGCGACCTCCTTCTTCCCTTCCGATCCCCACTCCCGCTACCGCCATGGCCATGCTCGCCAACGAGCACCGCCGCGACGCTCCTGCCTCGATTTGGCCCAGCCGCCTCCACCACTGCCAGGACCCTAAGTCGTCCTCCCGTCGGGCTAGCCTGCCTCCCCCAAAACCCCTTCTAAGCCCTCTGAAATTGGAGAAGAGGGGAGAGGCCGAAGAAAGGGCCTGCCACTACCATCGTCATCTTCGTCTCCGGTGGGGCATAGGCTGCGTAGGCGTGGTCGTGGAGGTGCTTGGAAGCAGGCGCGGGGTCGCCTAGGAAAGGGGCGGCGCGCGGAGGTGGCACCCGGTCTCAGGCGTCCGCCCGAGATATAGCACTACCGAAGGGAGAAAGTGTATCCCACAGAGATGTTGGGCCTGGATTCACCAGCGACACAGCGGAACGATGAAGCACTCATGACTAGTGTGCACCGAGCGTTCCATCTTCCATGGCTTTGTCCACGGGCGCTAGGGCCTCATTTGGCAATTGGTAGCCTGCATGGGTCGGTGTGATCAAGGTCTGATTCTAGCTGACCAGATACATAGGCTGTGGATTGGACCGATCCACACAGCCATGCCCTAGTCGAGCGAGGCCAGGAATGAGATGGTGTCGTCATTGGCACTACCAGTGCATCGCGTGTAGCTCACCTCTCGTTCTGGTGGCAGTGTCCTCTGATCTTGCCCACTGCGCCTGGTGCCTCTTGCTCATCCTCTCTCATCGTTCAGGTGTAGAGAAAAGAACCTCTTATATACTACACTACGCCTAGATTTGCACATCACTGCCGGCATCATCATTGTCGGATTTGTGAGAACCGACAGTGATGTACCTTCACTATCGGTTATGAGCTTGAAAATGAAAAAATGATTGGGGCTGGGCTAAACCTGATAGTGAAGGACCATATCACTGTCGGTTTGTGGTTTGAACCGGTAAGTGTTTTGGCAGGCACTCATCACTGTCGGTTTAAGTCAAGAGCCAACAGTGATTGAGCTCTATCACTGTCGGTTCTAGCCAAGAACCGACGGTGATAAGCCTACAACAGAAAAAGGCTGCAACCGTCTCTCCTCTCCTCTCTTCTATCCCGAGAACAGAGGCGCGCGTTTGGACCCTTCCTCTCTATTGTTGCGGCTGCTCTTCACCATGAAGCTAGTGCTTGGATTTTGAAGAATGGCTTGATCTTTTTGCTTTAAGGTTAGTAACAAACATCCACTTCATTTGATTTTATTGCTTAATTAGCTTCGTTTTGATAGCTACATTGCTTTTCTCATTCTAGTTCTTTCTCCATTCTAGAGAGCACTTTTCCAATTGGATATTTATGCAAGGCTGAAATTATGGTGAATCCGTCATCCAAAAGGTTGATGTCTATGAACACATTTAAATTCCTAGCTAATTATTCTATGGTGGTTAAGATCATCATTGTTAGTATATGATGCTATAATTAGTTCTTAGAAGTAGAGTAGAATAGTTGTTCTTCAATATTGTGCAATAATTGTTTTTTACTACGATTTTCAATTTATAGGGCCGGGACTACCAATTTCAATTTTCCAATAACTAGTGTACAATAATATTTTCCAAAAATGGTACTTTCGAGCTACAATTATTGTTCATGAAGCTCAATTTCTTATTAATTCTTTGTAATTACTGTCTCAGTATTTTTTTGTGTAGAGATGGATCGAGAGTGAATGCATCTGTCTCGAACGGACAAGCAGTACATGCATGGCGTCAGCCAGTTTATCACCAATGCCAAAGCCCATGCTAGGAATGTGAACCATGTCTTCTGCCCATGCAAAGATTGCAAGAATCATATGAACTTTCAGTCAAATTGAGTCTATACGATCACACTTGATTATCAGGAGGGCTCATGCCTAAACTATACGATATGGACTATGCATGATGAGGTTGGTGTGAATATTCTGCAGGAAAACGATGATGATGTGGACATGCCTGACGTAGCCATCTACGATGCTGACGAGGAACCCGATGTCGTATTAGTCTCAAACTTTTTCTTAGGCTTGCACGTGCCATATGTGAAGGAAACACTAAGTTTGAGATTTTCTGAAGATAGTTTGCTACTTTCTGAGGTTTAATTGAATTTCCGTGCGACGACACCTAATTAATTATAGGTTGAACTGAGTCTACCCACGAAAAGATTCAGAATGGATGCTAAACTTTTACACAGTCTCTAATGTGCCATAGGGATAAGAATTTTATGGAGGTGGATGAAAAAATCTATTGGGTCCAAGATGAAATTCACCCTCTTTTATCTTATTCAGCACACAGAAAAATATAATAAATAAAAAAACTGATCAGAAAAACCTAAGATCCTGTGTGGGGTCTTAATTTGGGTGTACATGCTTGCCAAAAAAATTTCAAGCCATTTCGACATATGCGGAGTATATATGCTTCATAGAGGTACATACGTCCTTTCATCGAACCACTGACTATACACATATGTTATCAAAGTTTCTGTAGGTTCATACGCATTCCAGGTGTCGTATTGGTCTTAAACTTTTTCTTAGGCTTGCACGTGCCATGTATGAAGGAAACACCTAGTTTGGGATTTTCCTGAAGATGATTTGCTACTTTCTAAGGTGTAATTGAATTTCCGTGCGACGACACCTGATTAATTATAGGTTGAACGGAGTCTATCCACGAAAAGATCCGGAACGGTGCCAAACTTTTACACAGGCTCTAATGTACCCTAGGGATAAGAATTTTGTAGAGGTGGATGAAAAAATCTATTGGGTCCCAAGATGAAATTCACCCTCTTTTATCTCATTCAGCACACAGAAAAATATAATAAATAAAAAAGCTAATCAGAAAAACCTAAGATCCTGTGTGGGGTCTTAATTTGGGTGTACAAGCTTGCTAAAAAATTTCAAGCCATTTCGACATAAGAACACATATGCTTCTATTTATTCAGTATATAAAACATATTTTTTAATATATATAAACATCACTGTCGGTTTCAAAAAAACGGCATTGATGAGAATAAACCGACAGTGATACTGGTTACCACTATTGGTTTATTTTTGAAAACCGGCAGTGATATACAAAAAATTAAAAAAAAATTATGCCAGCCCTCGGGTTCGAGCACGGTTCTCGAGCTGTAGAGTCTAGAGACTTAACCGCTACGCTAGTATATGATATGTGCAAAGGGTTATTTACTTTTTTCTTTTGACCTTTAGGTCTCTTAAAAAATTATAAAATAGAACAAAAAAAATTTGGACCGCCTGGAACTCGAACATAGGTCTCAGGGGCTAAATTGAGGGGTCTTAACCGTTGCGCCAGTAGAAGGAGTTCGAAAAAAAACAAAAACTTATCTTACTTAACACCTAACTGCTACACAACATCACTGCCGGTTAGGGGAATGACCCGACAGTGATGCACCATCACTGTCGGTTTGCAAGCAAAACCGAAAGTGATGAACTATTTCCCGAAATAAATTAATAATTTATAAAATAGAACAAAAAAACTAGGTCACCTGGGACTCGAACAAGGGGCTAAGTTGAGGGGTCTTAACCGTTGCGCCAGCAGAAGGAGTTCAAAACAAAATAAAAACTTATCTTACTTAACACCTAACTGTTACAGCACATCACTGCCGGTTTGGAGAGTGACCCGGTAGTGATGCACCCCATCACTGTCGGTTTGCAAGCAAAATCGGCAGTGATGAACTACTACTATAAAAGTGGCGCGGGTTGAAATTATCCTAATTCATTTCAACCCCGCGCCAACCCCTCCCCTCGCGCCGCCGGAGCACCGCCCCACGCCGTCCACCGCCCCAAGCCGGAGCACCGCGCCGTCCGTGCCAAGCCGGAGCACCGCGCCGTCCGTCCCACCGCCGAGGCTTTCAGGAGCACGCGGACAACTGCTTTCCCACCCCCACGGTGAGTGCGTGGCTCATTGCCCGCTACGTGTCTGATGAAATGTCCCACAGCTGCTTACTTGAATCAGTTTGATCATGTAGTGTGTGCTATCATACAGTTTGATCATGCAGCTGTAAATGCTAGAACCTAGGTTTGCCACACAGTGTGTGCTGTCTGTTTCTGGACGCATTGCTAGTAAGTAGTACATTGCTACTTAGTAGCACGTTGCTCAGCTCTATTCATCAGTATACTAATAAGAACAAAAGCGTAATTTTATTTTTGGTTACCAGGATAAACATAGCAGGGACTCGTAATACTTGACAGAAATTGCTCTCCGAACGTTAATGGTAGTTTGTTTTCGGAGTACTTGCATTTTCTCTGTGAAACAAACTTATATTTTCTCTGTGAAACCATCTTGTGCATCATTGGAGCTTGGCCGGATACATATGTGAAACCAATGGCTGGCCTCACCTCGTAGCTTGCAATTGTAACTGCGCTCCCATCAGGCAGGATACTCAATGTTTTTGGAACTTTGCCACCGATGCTCAATGTTTTTTGGATGTGAGGATGGAGTATATATACTTTAGACCTATAGAACTAATATATGTCCAAACTTGTCATGAAATTCTCCATGCTATCAGCATAAAGATGCATAATTATTAACTTATGCAAGATTATAAGTAATACATAGTTATGTAGCCTTGTGCATTAAACTGGGAATATTTTCCAACAATCCTATCTTATTATGAGTTTTTGCATGTCACTTTCCTGGGATAAGTATGAGATGCATATTTGCCCCTATCAAGCATGTAAGTTTCAGATCAAAGTATCACTAATTTAGGAAATATGCTTACCTACACTGATACTTGTGAAAGAACCTCGTGCCGATGGTTGGGGGATTTATAGTAAGACTAAAGACTCTGAGATATCTCTAGGAGTATATCCAAAAGTCTTAACTGGCTCTCTAAATCATCATTTGGTTTTTAACGAATAAAAAATATTCTTTATATCTTTTCTACATCTAACAACTATTACTAAGGCACGTGAATAGCTGTTTTTCAAACACTCCTATCTATGCAATGGCTGTGTGTTATTCGTAAATATATTAAATTGTGTAAGAATACATCATGTTTGAATGACAACCTAATTTACTTAAATGTATAGGCAACCATGGTATGGTATGTAGTGCATGTTGGTCACATACCTGGGATTTATCGAATCTGAGAAGATTGTTATGCTCAAGTCAATCGCTATCCTGGTAATTTGCATAAAAAATACAACACATAAGCTGAAGCTTTGAGGGCCTACTATAGTCATCTGGCCTACCTTGCAAACCATGGGCAACCGGCCTACTATGGTCCAATGAATGTAAACTATGGTCATCCGCTGATACTGGAGATCGAAGAGAAGCCACCCGCCGGAGATGTGAAGATTAGAAGAAATGCTCCTTGATTTTGGAAAGATGTCATGCTTTTATTTATAGCTATGGTCATCACTTTTCTTATTTAAAAGTTGATGTAGGCTTAGTTTCGTAGAACAGTAGGTGGACTTTGTTGTATGTGGTCAAGCCACCCTCCGTTTGCCCCGCTGCTGGTGCCTTCCCGGCGCGGTCACAAGGGGCACGGCACGCCCGAGGTCAGGAGTGTGCGCCCAGGCACGCACACGCAGCATGTAGCCGGCGCGGAGCGGCCGGGCCCCACGGCACGAAGGCCACTGCAAAGGCGGCGGCATGCTGCAGCGGCACAAACGCGAGACCGCGAGAGCGGCGGCGGCGGCTCCAAGCCACAAGCCCGCGCGCCAGCCATGCGCTCGCCCACGCCAATGCAACAGGAAGTGGCAGCAGCGGCGCAACGGACAGCGGTGGCGCACATCCGTGGCGGCAGTGGCGTCCTGGCGCTCCTCCACTCCTCGACGCACGTAGGCATGGATGACATGACCTCGTCGTCTTTCTATATAAGGTGAGTGTCCCATGTCGGTGCCGCGAAGAAGAAGGCGACCAGTGATGGCGCTGCACAGCTTACGTGTCTCTCCCTGTCCTCCCTCCGCGCCACAGAGAACGCTAGGCAGCGCCCCACAGTGGGCAGGGACGGCGCCCACCGCGGGCTCAATGAAATGCCTACAAGGTTTGGCTCTCCGGTGAGCAATTATGCTTTTGCATATGCAGGGCTTCTTTCTCTGATGCAAAACTTTGGCCTTTGATTCAATTACCATATAATAAATTTTCAGTCCATTTGCCATGATTAAATGCCCTCATGCCTGTCACACTGAATTTCTTACTCTCGGCATGTCTTCCACGTGTTCATTCCGGCACCAAATCCTTGCAACGCACACCTTTGACAAGATGCCAAGGCCATGTTTAGTTCCACCAAAATCTAAACTTTGGCACTATGCAAAAAGAAGATTTTCCGTCATATCAAATTTGCGATACATGCATGGAGTACTAAATGTTGACGAAATCAAAAACTAATTGCACAGTTTGGTTGTATTTTGCGAGACGAACGTTTTAAGCCTAATTAATCAATGATTGAACAATTATTATCAAATATAAACGAAATACTACAGCCCCTAAGTGCACACGTTCCATGAATATACTGGTAGCTGGCTAGCTGCCCCTAGCAGATCATATATTCTCTAAATATAATAATGTGGTTGAAGTACCTCTGAAGCTTCCTTCTGTTTGTGTCCCTAAAATCTTATATGTGCTACTGCATGATGCAACGATGGCATGCCAGGCTGTTTCCAACGGGACATTGCGGTACCCAAATTCAAAATGAGTCTGCAACCCAATATCTATAGCCTCCAATAGAGTACCTATATGGAAGACTCATTTTAGGTGCCAGGAGAGACATAACATAAATCTGAGTATCATCTCTCCTGGAGACCTATTTGCAGAAAGGGTTGCCTTTTGAGTCTTGTTGTTGGAGAAGACAAAAAATATGTATTGAACCATTTGCCTGTAGCGCTACCCAAAGGACGAATAAGTCTTGTATTTTGGGTCGCGGTTGTTGGAGATAGTCTTACATCATTTCTTGGTATGCTGCATCAAATTCTCAAGCTCACAATAGGTTTCACTCTAATGAATGGTATTATCCTTTGGATTTTCCATTGCTTTTATCTTCTCTCATCGGTTATAAAACATGCAAGCGATTGGTTCCAACCTTCAAATCACGACCCCTGCATTCTTGCAATGTTTTTTTCAGTCTATAAAACAGAAAACATATACTTCGATCCATACATTTCTTCTTTTGTAGCCGAAGCATTCAGTCTATAAAACAGAAAACATATACTTTTATCCATACATTTCTTCTTTTGTAGCCGAAGCAGAAATAATAAAATTTATATGCTTGCAGAGACAATTATTGGTGACACTAATAGTTACTCTCTTGTATCAGTGCATTCTCCAGGCACGATAACTTGATTTGTTAAACTTAGAGAGAACATGATCTTAATGGTATTGAAAAGTAAAAAGTTGCATTTTAAAGTTAGGCAGAGAGCTGAAAACACATTGAAAAATCTACATATTTTAAATAGGCATGAATAGATGGATTCACAATATATATTGTTAATTTACATATGATTTCTTGAAGCATATTATCTTAAAGTGCTGCAATTCCTTGATGCAACGGCATCGCTTTCTGGTGCTTCTCATCCCTCCCTCTCTGTAGACGGAGAATGTGGCATTCATTTTTTCCAGTGTGTACTTGGTGTATGATATAAATATTCAATTCAAGGTTGTCTTTGTTTTGTATAGCTAAGTTCTGGAAAGCTTCTACTGGCTCAACTCTGACTTGTGAGAACCCTGTGGAAGACGCGCTAAGGGGCGCTACATACTTGCACCTGAACTCAAGTCCAACTCCTACACGTTCCCATTCAAAGCAGTGTGGCATTGTGTGCAGCTTGGACTCGATGGCATGCCACTATTCTTTGTGACTGAAATGGTTGACTGCTGTTCCTGAGGCATTGTTGTGGAAGTTCAAAGGTGCCAATTCCATTTTAATTATATTCTTTTTTCTTAATGTTAATAAAAAAAAGAAGAAAATTCTGGTTTTTTCTTTCCAAAATTCGATATAGGCTGAGAGACAATCAGATCGATTTTCTCTTCAGCGGGCAGTTCCATATAGAATTTGTTAGAATAAAACAAGCGGGTTATAAAAAAAAACTCTTTTTTTTTATCCACAAAGCAAAAAAGGTAGGCGGACGATGTGCTTGTCAAACCATTCCTTGGCCAGGAAGGCTGAAACCCAAAATGAGATCACACTCACCTGTTTATTGTTTTGTTAAGTAAATTCTCAATACTGTCTTTTTCATATATTGTGCGGTTTTATGATAACGTTTGGCAGATTCCGATACATGATACTAATATACTAACGTCACTAGAAATAGCAACTACTTTACCAAGCCCATTTTGACAATACTTTTGCTCAAAAAAGAGACGTTATATGGTTGAGACAGAGGCTGGGGTATATTCTTGTTTCTTTTTTTGACACATAAACGTAATCAACTCAGCTGTCCAAAACACTTGTAGATATGCATAGACCCTAACATATAACATATATACATATATTATTCCACACCACATTGACAATGATACCTACTTGTTATACTGACCAAATTCATTATGAGTCCTCTAAGGAGGGCGCGGCAAAGCCGCGCCTGCTTTTCTAGTCAACACAAGAAGTTGTTGCGGCACTGCGCCTTTGGAGGCATGTTTGTTGCTACCAGAGAGAACGTGTAGTGGAGGCGGAGGTGCCGCTGAACCATTATTCACAGAACTGCATCTTTGTGTCGTTGGAGCCATGTTGCTGCTATAGGTTAGGAAATCAAGATAACAGAACATGTTGAAGAGTGGCTAGGAAATCAAAACAAGAGAACATGTTAGTGGCATGAACTCTGCAGCCGGAGGGAGTAGGGGACTGGGCAGTGGGCAAGGGAGGAATCGAAGGCATTGGTGTATGTAGTGGACGCGGAGACAAGCGAGCGTGGCCAACCAAGGTGATTAGGAAGAGCAGGAGTGAAACGGGCTTCATCGCTTGCTCTACTCTGCTGCCGCACTTCAGACTGCGACGAATGTTTAGTTGTCCGCCATCGTCCTTCTGGTATTGGAACTTGTTTTGCGTGTCCGAAGAATAGACAGGTAAAGGTAAGAGGAGACAGTTAACACACGTTCCCAAAGAGAGAGGAGCAGCATCTTCCTGCTCTTTTTTCTAGATAGCAGCAGTTAGCAGATGAAGGTTTTTTAGATGAAGATAAAAGACAGGTATTACAAACGATTCGATGGGCGGTGCCAGATGTGGCGCGGTGGCAGTCGGCGGCAGCGCGGTCTCCTTTTTGCCGGCGTACAAGGCCGTGCGATCGTGTGAGCTCGTCACCGTCACCGGCCCTCGTATGCAGCGTCACCGGCCGCCGACGCCTTGTCCATGGACATCGATGTTGACGCGCCCAGGGGCTGTTTGGATGCCGCCCTCGCCTGAGCATGTCTGCCAGACAACCAATCTCAGCTTCAGGCGATGGAAATCGAACGCCTGGGGGCTCTGTCTGGCGCCGGAGGTGCCTTGGAGGTAGCATCCAAATAAGCCCTCAGTCTACTCGATGAAATAGAACCCTAGAATGGGTTGGCCTCACGATTTATTTATTTTTTTTGCTTAAAAGCTTTGGTCTAATTTTGTTGAGCTATCACTTTTGTGGCGTCCGTGTGTATGGAACGCAATCTTCGACACCTGTAGATTGTGCTTGGGAGGTGTACTCGGTGCATCTCAAGGCTCACATTCATTAATTTGGAACGCTCTGTATTCTCTCCACTAATACATGTGCATGAGTTGCACTGGCATGTAACTTGGGCTGGGCTTTAGGCCTACGAACTCAACCCTAACGCAACATTACACTTTGGGTCCATTTGGCAGGATCCAAATTCTCGTAGAAATATTTCAGATAAAGATTCTCTGAAGAAACGTTTCTCACATAAACATAATCGTTTATTGTAACCGTTTGACTGACTTATATCATTCGGATTCCATATGTTATCTATCCGTCAGCGGGCCCATGTCAGCCACTTCATCTTCTTCCTCTTGCCCCCTGAACTGCCCGTGCGTGCCGGACATCCGTGCCCTCGCCTGCCCGCCTGTCCACGCCAGGTGGAGCTATCTCGCCACGCCGCCAAGGTAGCCGGCTCCGCCAGGGAAGAGTTCACATGGCCTCACCCGTGCCGGCGCCGGGACCCGGGAGGAGTCTGGGGGGCCGCACAGCTGTGGTATGCCGTTTGGAAGCGTTTCTTCGATTCTCCTAAGAAATCGAAACGTTTTTCCATCCAAACAGGGCTTAAGATCTGCAATTGTGCTAGGGAGGGGATTGTGTGCAGGAGGGAGAATAAGAAATGTGATATCTTGACAATAAAGTTCAGTCCACATGTGACTATGTGAGACGTCTGTATTTGCATTGTGTATTTGGTACATGACATTGACGCAGTATTCCTCTATTTTTACGCCCTTTTGGAATGAAGAAAAAAAAATTCTGCTTCTTATATTTTCCATGAAAATAAACTGAATTATATATATATAATTCACATATAATTTCTATAAAATTCATGCGTTTCAAAAGACCTTTAAATGAGTCACAACAATGCCGTGCATTTCCGTAGATGAGCAAATTAATGGGGTCATTTTCTGCTTCATTATCAGGAACACCATCCTTCAAAGTTAGGCGTGCTGGCGAGTAGTGGAGAGCGTAGGACACGGCGGCGGCTGCGCGGCTGGCGGTTCACGGTTGGGACGTGTCAATCCACCAAAGTCGACGACGCGGTGAAGCAACAGGGAAGCGGCAACATGGACCGGAGCGGAGCGTGGTGCCGTGGTTGAACGAACCGAGACAGGCGCCAACCAGGCAGGATCAAGCTAGTCCACCGGACCACCAGAGAGTTGCGCTGCGCCGGCTGATAAGGATGTGTTCATTCTGAAGACACTCAGACTCGAAGTCACTTGTTATCAAAAAAAAAAAAAATGCACAAAGGAGGAAGCCAGTGATGCGGTCGAACACTCGAACTACATCAAATTTACAGAAAATGCGACAACATCTACTACATCGAACTTAGTCTATTAGATATACTATGAAATATATTTTGATAATGTACTTATTTGATGTTTATCATACATGTATACTCATACACATGTGTGCGCACTTACAATATGAGCGCACGCATGCCCTTACGTCTCATGTGAACACAAATCTATAGATTGAAAAATTCACCTCAAATGTCTTGATATTGACAGTTCACAATATTTTTGTTGACTCATTTCAAATCATTCGCTTGTGTGATTATGTTAATTTTGTGCCAATAATTCAAATCTCACCGAACAGAATACACATTTGCATGTTTATAAACAAGAAATTTAAAAATAAAGGATGTCGCTTTGCGATATCGTGGTATCTAGCTTGTAGGGCCTCTCTAAGTCAACATAGACTAATTATATTAGATAACTAGAGCATATACTAGTAAATAAACACCAAAAGGAGGCCTTTAAAGATTCAAAAAAAAATCCAAACTAAATAACATAAGATAGAGCTAGATTTTGGGGGGAAATGATTTTTTCATACTTTTTGATCTAAAACAGATTTTTTTTCATAATATTAGATCAGATTTCATGATCTTTTATTGCATTTTTCAGGAAAAAAACCTTTGTATATTTAAATGTGTTTTTGTAATTTTTTGATAAAATCTACTTAACCTCCGTGTAGTTTGATTTACCTCGTAGCTAATGTAACCCATGTAGGACGACTGATGCGACGTGTGAGACAAAATGGCTTTCAAAACGTCCAAAGAGCAAATTTGGATGGTTTCAAAAGTTGGAGGATGTCCTTTTTTTTGGCTGAGGGAGCTAGGGAGGTAAATCAGACTTACACAAAAAAAATAGGAAGGTCAAATAGACTTTTTCATATATCTACCGCATTTATATGATCATGACCCCTCGGCGACCTGAAACTAGATCTTGTTGTCAGCGGCGAGTGGATTTTGCCTTTTTCAAAGCCATGTTTGGTGAGGGTGTTTGCAAGTGTCCCTTTCCTTTATTGTCTTTGCAATGCGATCTTCAAACTCTGGCACACAGTGGACGTTCGAAGGAAGAAGTCGGTCGACTTGGTCTTTGATATACTCTTATTTTTTAAGGTTTTTTATGTCCTTTGTTCATCGTTTGTACTAGCCTTTGTTCGTCTTGAGATATGTTAAAAGTGAAACGCTCTTTCGAGTTTCTTTCTATAAAACAAAAGCTTTCCTAGACACATGTCTTATACTACTTTTCTGGAACCCCTTTTCTTCAGGATATAGCAATATCATTGAATTGTCACACAAAAACCTTTACTACCGTCTAGCGTTTCCATTTTCCATGTTAGTTGGAACATGTATTCATGCTAGTTGGTATGTGAATTCATGCATGGAGAGTGAAGTAGTGTAGTCACTCAGGTAGTTCTTGCATGCATGAAGAGTGAAGTGATGGCGTGATGCTGATGACCATTAAGGAATGCAACACAACATAGGAGCACTAGAGTAGCCTTGGCTGTTTCTATATACATAACATCTATTCAAAACAATAAAGAAGTAGTGTTACGCAATTGTATCCTCGATCTCTTCATCATCTCCACAAACTTGTCATGGATGAGTTCTTCATCCATGGACTAGTTCTCTCCCCTTTTCTTTTTCCTCTCTCCTGGCCAACAATTTAGATATTGGAGCAAAACAAATAAATCACTCATCAACACCACCTCAGTTCCATGATGATGATGCACCAGGCAGGGGTAGGATAACTCGGGAGGATATGATGTGTACTTTACATAGCAGAGGGAGATGATGGATGAGGAATTTAGGAGTGATGTGAAGCTGGTGCAGTGCCGTTGACGGGAGGAAGCGGAAGGCATTGGTGGGAGTCACGAATGCGGAGGCAGACAAGCGCAGAAAGGTGTTTGTGTGGCTGGAGAGACGGCCACAACCAAGGCGATTAGGAAGAGCAGGAGTGCAACAGGCTTCATTGCTTGATGTGCTCTACTCTGTTGCACTTCAGACTGCATTGCTATTCTTATATAGTCCATCTGCCATTGTCCTTCCTTACCCGGGATTGGAACTTGTTTCGCGTGTTCGAAGAAGGAGAAGAAAGACAAGTAGCCAGGTAGTAGAAGAAGACAATTATCAGACATTCAGATGTTACCAAAGCTCTTTCTTCTAGAAATAGCAGTTGGCATGAGTTCTACTGAATGATGTTACCAAAGCTCTTTCTTCTAGAAATAACAGTTAGCATGAGTTGCATTGAATGTAACTTGGGCTGGGCTGAGCTAACATATGCGATGTGCTAGAGGAAGGGGATTGTGCACTTGTTTGGATCGAGAGCTAAGGAACACACATGGCCTAGACTAGGCAACTCCTCGGGACCTTGGTATTGGTCAGGAACTCAAGATAGGAGAACATGTGGGAGAGCGGCGTAATGTAGTCCGCCAGGGGCGGGGGTGCACCTAGTATGCCGCTGTGGCCAGGAGGAGGAGGGAACTGGGTAACGGGAGGAAGTGGAGGCATTGGTGGGAGTCATGGACGCGGAGGCAGGCGAGCTCGGAAAGGTGTTGGTGTGGCCGGAGAGACGACCACAATCAAGGCGATTAGGAAGAGCAGGAGCGAAACATGCTTCATTGCTTGCTGTGCTCTGCTCTGCTACACTTCAAACTGCATTGCTAATCTTATACAGTTCGTCTGTCCAAAAAAAGAGAAGAAAGGCAGGTAGCTAGGTAGTAGAAGATGACAGTAATCAGACATTCAGACGTTAACAAAGCTCTTTCTTCTAGAAATAGCAGTGAGTTGCACTAAATGTAAATTGGGCTGGGCTGAGCTAACATGTGCGATTGTACAAGAGAAAGGGGATTGTGCACTTGTTTGGATCGAGAGCTCAGGAACACACCTGGCCTTGGCTAGGTAGCTCCTCCGGATCTCAAGACAGGAGAACATGTGGGAGAGCCGGCGTAATGCAGTCCGTCGGTGGCGGGGGTGCACCTAGTACGCCACTGTGGCCGGAGGGAGGAGGGAACTGGGTAACGGGAGGAAGCGGAGTCATTGGTGGGAGTCACAAACGCGGACGAAGGCAAGCTTGGAAAGGTGTTGGTGTGGCCGGAGAGGCGGCCACAACCAAGGCGATTAGGAAGAGTAGGAGTGAAACGGGCTTCATTGCTTGCTGTGCTCTGCTCTGCTGCACTTCGGACTACATTGCTAATGTTATACAGTATGTCCGCCATTGTCCTTTCTTACCCGGGATTGATACTTGTTTCGCATGTCCGAAGAAAGAGAAGAAAGACAGGTAGCCAGGTAGTAGTAGAAGACAATTATCAAATATTCAGGCGTTACCAAAGCTCTTTCTTCTAGAAATAGCAGTTAGCATGAGTTGCACTAAATGTAACTCGGGCTAGGTTGAGCTAACATGTGCGATTGTGCTAGAGGAAGGGGTTTGTGCACTTGTTTGGATCGAGAGTTAAGGAACACACCTGGCATGGCCTAGGCAACTCCTCCAGAACTCTACGATTGGTCAGGAACTAAAGACAAGAGAACATTTGGGAGAGCGGCATAATGTAGTCCGCCGGCGGCGGGGGTGCACCTAGTGCGCCGCTGTGGCCGGAGGGAGGAGGGAACTAGGTAACAGGAGGAAGCGGAGGCATTGGTGGGAGCCACGAACGCGGAGGCAGGCGAGCTCGGAAAGGTGTTGGTGTGGCCGGAGAGAATGCCACAACCAAGTCGATTAGGAAGAGCAGGAGTGAAATGGGCTTCATTGCTTGCTGTGCTATGCTTTGCTACACTTCAGGCTGCATTCCTAATTTTATACAGTCTGTCTGCAGTTGTCCTTTTTACCGGGGATTACAACTTGTTTCGCGTGTCGAAAAAAAGAGAAGGACAGGTAGCCAGGTAGCAGTGAGTTGTATTGAATGCAACTTGGGCTGGGCTGAGCTAACACGTGCGATTGTGCTAGAGGAAGAGGATTGTGCACTTGTTTGGATGGAGAGCTGAGGAACACACCTGACCTGGGCTAGGCAGCTCCGCTGGACCGTACGATTTCCGGTGCCTGGCCTAGATCCACGTGTAATTATTAGTCGGGTAATTTTCCGCTTCATTATCAAGGAACACCTCCAAATTAGGCGTGTTGACGAGTGACGACGGAGGTGGGAGGTCAGTTGACGACGAGAGGAGCGTTGGACACGGCGGCGGCTGACGGTTGGGACGTGTCAATCCCATCAAAGCCGATCGACGACGCGGCGAAGCAACAGGGAAGCGGCAACATGGACCGAAACGGAGCGTGGTGCCGTGGTTGAACGAACCGAGACACAGGCGCCTACCAGGCAGGATCAAGCTAGCACACCGGACCAGCAGGTTGCGCTGCGCTGACTCCCGGCCGATAAGGATGTCTTCATTTTGAAGACTCTCTAATGAAGACTCTCAAACTCCAAGTCACTTGTTATTAAAAAAAAAAACTCTGTTCTTTACGGCAGCTCTGACCGTGTGTACTAAAGAGGTGTAAGGAGGAGAGAGAAAGAAGTAGGAGATGTGCAATTGTGCAATTAAATTGAAGGTAGCAAAGGAACTAATGTAGTGCTCCCTCTGTTTCCGAATAAATCAATCCCTAGAATCCATGTCTAGTTTGACTAACTTTATAGAAAAGAATAACATCATCTATGACATAAGATGAACACCTTATGAAAATATATTCTATGGAAAATCTAATGATACTAATTTGATACCATAAATTTTAACATCTTATTCTAGAAATTCGGTCAAAGTTTAAAAATTTTGACTTAAAAACAAATCTAGGAATCTATTTATTCAGGGACAGAGTGAGTAGAATTAATAGACACATGTAGCTTATTTGTTGAGCACCAATGTAAAGAATAAATAAATAAATAATATTTTAGCCTCAGCTATTAAAAATGAGAGGCGGGTGGAGAAAAATATTGTTCATGATATATACTTTATTCGGCACGTGAATCCCTGTATATATCATGACAACAGTGATTTAGAGTAACAGGTTAGATAATTAAAATATCGTTAGTAATATATTAGCGTTCAATAGAGCCCGTACTGACACCATGACAAAGAAGTTAAACATTGGAATAATTTTTTTTTGAGGGAGACATTGGAATAATTTTACTGGTATGGAATTTGGTGACATGGCTTCCTTTACCTCTTAATATTAAAAAAAATAAACAGATCGGCCATGTCTATAGCTGCTCTGACGAAGAACTACAAATTAGCATCAAAGAAAGGAGCCAAAATCCGGCAGGGATGGCACAAACCCCTAGAAGGAAAGGTGAAGTTGAACGTTGATGCATCCTTTGATGAGAGTAGAGGGTGCGAGAGTGTTGGGACTATCAGTAAGAAACAGTGTGGGGGCTGCTACAGCGGCGTCTCACAGCTATGTTCCTCATCTCGTAGATGTGCCGATGGCGGAGGCGTATGCCTTGAAAGAATGTCTGATTCTTGCGCAATTTATTGGATGCAATCGGCTTATCGTCCAATCGGAATGCATGGAGGTTGTCGAAACGATGAAGGATGGAGGTTTCTCGACAACGTCCGCTGCATCTTTGTATGGCGAATGCAAAATTATCTGGAGTGGTTTCCAGGAAATATCCATTGAGCATTGTAATAGGGATGCAAATCAGGGTGGCGCATGAATTAGCAAAAAGAGTCATGCAATCTAAGCAAAATTGTACTTGGGACGATGAGCCCTCTAGCTTTATTCTGAACTTTCTGATTAATGATGTAACCACTCTCAATGATTAATGAATAAAGCTTGATGATTTTGTCAAAAAAAAAAGTCGCCCTTAGTCACAACAGTGAAGCACTGATGACTCATTTTCTACGCTCAACGGCCATAGTCATGCCACTCAAACAGTCCAGCTCTCGTCGCAAACGAGCGGATTGGATACACAACACTCTTGTTCGTTCTGAATTTTACCATTCTTATGGGTCTATTTAATTATCTAACTTAGTTATCAATTCAAACTAAAAACTAGTCGTTTAAAGATTACCTGAATTTTACCACTCTTATGGGTCTATTTAATTGTCTAACCTAGTTATTAATTCAAACTAAAAATCAGTCATTTAAAGTTTACCTAAGTGAATTCTAGTTGGGTGATGTTTGGATCCCTAACTAAAACATTCCGTAATAAACAATTAGTCCCATTAGCTAGGTTTGCCCACCTAATGGATTATGTATGGACTGAAAAACTAGTCAACCTATTAGTTTGATGTTTGGACGGATTAGTACTATGCTTTAGCTACTACTCCCTCTAGTTCAAATTTTAAGTAAATCAGACTCTCTAATTTTGACAATTTTATTAAAAAAATACACAAACATCTACTACTCCCTCAGTTCCAAATTATAAGCCGTTTTGACTTTTTTTGGTTCATCCATTTTGCTGTGTATCTAGACACATTATTATATCCAGATGCATAGCAAAAATGCATATACCAAAAAAGTCAAAGCGACTTATAATTTGGTGGAAATGCTTCTTATAGGGCGTCCGTCCAGGATAGACGAACCCCGCACTCACCCACGCCCGCATCGCTCACTCCCTCTACTCCCGGGACGGATCCCGTCCTCGCCCGCGTCGTGCCCGGCGAGCCCAACACGCTAGGCGCTCGCTAGCTCATTCCCGGACTCACGCCTCTCATCGTGGCCATGCTCCATCCGCCTACCCTACCTTTGTCGAGGTCCGCTGCCACCGACGAGCTCCACACCAGTGACCTCCGCGCCACTACGTGGCTTCAAACTTTGTGCCGACATCGAGCTCTGTGTCGACAAGCCTCCATTCGTCCAAGTAGTAAGCAGATACTACGCTGAAAGCGCATGTTGCAATAGTATATTTCAAGTGTTTCAGATGTTTCTGAGGTTTGCTGCAAGTGTTGTATATCAATGTTGCAAAAGTAGATCGGGATGTTGTTGAAAGCCCTAGCTTGGTTTTGGATAATTGATGAAACATATGTACTAACATTTGTCATAAGTGTTGATTTGAGCAAGGTTGGTACATCCAAGTGATGGAGCAAGTAAGAGGTCCATGAAGATGAAGATGGAATGTGATTTGTGGTTGGCAATATAGAAGCAAGGGTGTTGAGAAAAGGAGTTAAAAGCGTTGGTCATAGGGTGACCGGACATGTCCGAGATAGGGACCAGACGCATCCGGTATGTCACCCAGGCTCGGGCAAGTGGAGCAGACAAGACCGGACATGTCCGGTATTGGGACCGGACGCGTCCAGTATTTGTCCCAGGCGTGATCAGCTGAGGCAGTGGTGACCGAACGCTGGGCTGCGTCCATTCACGTTCGATCTGACGCGTCCGGTCATGCTCTAGACCTCTCGGTGTTGATTTTCATCGTGACCAGACTCTGAGTGCTTCGAGTGACCTGACGCTGAGAGTCGCGTCCGGTCAGAGGTGATTGGCGCGTGGGGTTTCGGTGACCTGACGCAGGGGTGCATCCGATCGGCTATACCGGACGCGTCCAGTCGTTTCTGAAGAGGCTCTGGGATCGTTTTCAAGTAGTGCGTCCATTCGTTCACTAACATACTGCGCAGAAAGATCCATTGGGCGCCAACGGCTATAACCATTTGAACGAGACATGTGGCAGTCAGGCAGGGACCAGACGCAGCGACCGGAACGTCGCCATACCGGACATGTCCGGTCATCTCACAGACAACCCAGTGAGGGGCATAACGGTTGGATTTGTTTGAGGAGGTCTATAATAGACCTTGGACTGGCTTGGGCTTATCCCTCTTGGCACTTTGACATACTTGACATCCTTGTGAGCCCAAGCAAACTCCTCTCACTCATCTCCATTCATTGATTCATCATCATAGTGAGATTGGGAGTGATTCCTAGTGCATTTGCTTGAGTAATTACATCTAGTTGCACTTGAAGAATCGTTGTGGCTGTGGATTTCTTGTTACTCTTAGGTGTTTGCCGACACCTAGATGGCTTGGAGCAGCGGAGGAGCATTGGCATGAGTTGGTGATTGTTCATGGTCATCTCCTAGTGATTTGTGAGGGGTCTTGTACCTTCCTCGGCGGAGAGCCAAATGGTAACTCTAGTGGATTGCTTAGTGTCATTGAGCTACCTCACTTGTGGGTAGGTTCTTATGGCGCCAAGTGTTGGCTAGGTGTGTGATACCTATTAACTGCCCAAACCACCAAGTGTTGGTCGACACAACGGGGACTAGCATGCCGGCAAGCATGCGAACCTCGGAGAAAATTGGTGTGTTACTTGTCTCTTGGATTTCTCCCTGTGATTGATTTGGTATTCTTTGATTGGTTTATCTCCCTCTACATAGCGGTATAATCATCCTACTCGCTCTTACATTTACTTTCTAGTGTGGCTAAGCTCTTTAGTGTAATTAGTTTTGAGAGCTAGCATATCTTGTGTAGTTTGGTTAGTGAGGCTCTTTAGTTAGTCTTTAAGAGCTCACTAGCTTAGAGAGTAATGACATAGCATTTGATTGTGCCTAGAGATCATAGCAACTAGAATTGTTGGGATAGGTGGCTTGCAACCCTTGTAGAGCTAGAGCAAAATTGTATTTCACCTTTTAGGTTACTAACCACTTGCTCTAGTATATTTATAGAGACTTTTATAGGTTATTCACCCCCCTCTAGCCAGTTAGGACCTTTCAGTTGCACATGTTATAATGGCTATAAACATATGTTTCAAGTGTATGTTCCAGATGAATGCTGCACGTGTTTATCTGGATGTTGCAAAAGTAGATCTACATGTTGCATATACATGCATGTTGCAAGCATATGTTTCGAGTGTTTTCAGGTGTTTCATATGTATACTTACAAGTGTTTCATCTAGATGTTGTATATGTTTGCAATGGTTTTCAAATGTTTTTCAGGCATTTTCGTAAGTGTTTTAGATGCTTGTTTCAAGTTTTTCATATGTCTTCTTTTGTATGTTGTAACTATTGTATTTGGATGTTCCAAAAGTAGATCGGGTATTGCACATGGGATGCACGTGGGAAGCGGCCGGCGGCCCGGACGAACGACCGGAGGCAGCGTGGGCGACGTCCAGGGCAGTGCGGGACCACTATCCCTTGTAAGCCCGACGCGCTAGGCAGCTCATTTGCTCCCTGTGCTGGCAGCATCCGGACGCTAGCGCTCAGATCGGACGTCCGGGCGCTAGTAGGTCCGATAATTTGGAACACAGGGACACATTGAATATATTTTGATAATGTACTTATTTGATATTGATCTATAATTTGAAATGGGTGGAAGCCAGTGAGCGGTCGAACAAGACTACTATTGTATTGACAAGTGCCTGTGCTTAGAGTGATACGGGCATACGGCACTGAAGGTGATCGATGGGCAATGCGTCGTGCTTGGGCTTGGAGAAAAGGCTTGTTGTGCTATGCCGGCTAATGGTCCAATCGTGCCTAGTAGTTAAGAGAGGCGTAGAAGGGGGTTGAAAGGGGGCCTGGCACCACCAACATCCTAGCTTACCCAAACATTACATTCACTAATTAGCTAGTTGATGATGGTAGTTATTGCTTTGCTTGATTTCTCTTCCTTTGTAATAACCTCCAATAAATGTATATGTGTGATTTTGGATTAGTGTTCCTGTTATCTTCACGCTCTTCTTTGTTCCTATTGTTGATGTGTTTTTATTTGGTGGCCTATGAACTAGATTGGTTGAGTGGAGGGATAATATCATATATGATGTATAATTTGTTAAGCTGAGGGATTAGTGTTTGTTTCCGTAGTGTTTCTTTAACTTATGTTGCAATGTTTTATGAGCTTTTGCAATGCTAATACTAAGGCTATATCTTAAAACTCTAAAAACCACTATTTTCTCTAGTTTTTTAGCTTTCCTTTTATATCACAAAACAAACATTGATTTGGTTGTTATGTATGCTCTCGCCAAGTCAATGTAAATATGTGTAGTTTTCATATATAATTGTTGTTTCTGTTATTAGAATGACCCTACGTATGCCAAATCTAAGAAATTTCCCTATTTAGCATTGGAAAGATGACACAGTTTCTTATTTAGCATCAAAAGATAGAATTTTCTAATATAGCATTGGGTTTATTTTTGTTCCCTATATAGCCTTGTCGTTATATTTGACCTCTAACACCCATAACTGTAATATTTTGTTGCACAGATGTTTTTTACGGTACCATTTTCTTACATTCAACTTTTTTTGATAGTATATTTTTTTATCATAAATATTTTTTGGCAGTATAATTTTTTCTGCATAGATTATTTATGACAGTACAATTTTATGAACAGTGCCATACACACATTTTTTTGTATATGTGAACTTGGTGTACATTTGGTACTATAAAAAGAGTTCATTGTCCACAAAAATGTATTTTCATAAATAATCTGTGAAAAAATGTACCGCCAAAAAACATTCATGGTAAAAAAAAGTTGCACTGTCAAAAAACATTCTATGTAAGAAAATGGTACTGTCAAAAAATCTATGCAATAAAATATCACAGTTAACATGTAGATGGTGCTACGCATGAAACAAGGGTAAAGTGGTCTTTCCTTCACAGTTGATGGTCTTAGAAGCCACGTCTAACGGCAATGCTATATAGGGAACCAAAAAAATGAACCCAATGCTATATTGGGAAAAAATCATTTTTTTTTGCTAAATAAGGAGTTATATCATATTCCGATGCTAAGTAGGAAATTTTTCTCCCAAATCTTAGCTCGGTCCCTAGGAGTTATGGGCGCCCAAATTCCACCTCAAGTTCTTAATTTTCTCTAATTTTGTTATGCCAACTTTTTTATAGTTAATATATTGCTTCTGCCAACTTTTATAGTATTTTTAGATATAGTTTTGTTTTTCGTATATTTAGATGTATAGTAAACCAGTAATTCAGGATGGATTGAGCAGTAACTGTCACGTTATGACCATATAAAAAACTGTCACGTTATGACCAAGCTTATGGCAGACGTGCTGCCTTACACCACCAGTCCATCAAAGGAAACAAGAATCCGGTGACCACCACCCTAGGCAACACGCTGCTTTTTCACCCAACTCTCTCCTATGGCGGCTAACACGCAACGCAACACCGCCAAGCCAAACAAAAACCTAGGTCAACAACGGACGCGCAAGGTGATTAGCAAAACGACCCACCAACAGGGACCATCTAGACGTCGGGCCACCACCACGTTCATGACGCGGTTCACCGGAAGGCCACCCGGAGAAAGCACTAGGAAACATCCCCGTTTGCTTCCCTTGTATAAAGAGCCTTTTCGTTGTGTGCCATTATGAAAGTGCTCCATTCCTATATGTCACTAAAAATTCACACGGACTCTAGTGCCTTGACGCTAAACTCTTTTGTTTAACATGCCATTCCGTCTCCATTCTGTTTGGTTTTGACCATTTGGCAGCTCTTACATGTGGGACCAGGCAGAAAAAATGTGCATGTTGCCCTTTCAGTCATGGGCATATGTGGAGGCTGTGTTGACCGATATTGACCGGCATCTCTCTCAGTCTCTCACTCTCTCTCCTCGCTCGACTCCCTCAGTTTCCTAACCCTAGCGACAGAGAAACCCTAGCGGTGGCAGATCCGGCGACGAAGGTTGTAGCGGCGGCTGGGAGAGAAGACGACGAATCCCCTATGCTTGTGGCGGGCATGAGGTAGTGGAGCGTGGATTCAACCATGGATCTAGAGGATAGGTGTGGCATGGTAGGGAACAAGGGCGTGGGCGAGCGACCGAATTGTCTTCCGGACGGGTGAGTTCACTGCTTCCTCCCTTGGTTTCATGGTGCCCCGTGTTTGTAGTGTTGATTGGTATTTAGTGCCCTATGTTTGTGCCCCATGTTTGTAGTGTTGATTGCGTGCTCCTTGCTCATCTATAGGATGAACATAGAAAGTAGCTACAACTTAGAAATCCAGATTGTTGCTCCCAATTCTCGTGTGCGGTGGTTTTCGTTGAACAATGTGGTGGATGGTGACCGCACTAACTTCATAGACCTAGTTGCTAAAGTTGTCGATAAGTATCCTCATGACTATGGTGACATAGTGAGATTGTTTTATTTCTGCATGGATAGTAAAGTGAACATCCAAGTCTGCACTGACCAAGATTTGCTTGAAATGTTTACAAAACATAAGGCTTCCAAATGCTGCTTGTTGATTGTTGCATATCATAGCACAAGTAGTGAACCCCCTATGATTCCCGATTGGGATTCTGGTAGCACTATGAACTCTGTTGAACCCCATTCATCCCTTCAATTGCTTGTCCAAACTTAGCAGAACCAAGCCATGCCACACACATTCAATCTGCTGAACCTAAATACCTGGCTAACCCAAACCCAATGAATGAGCATGTGGGTGTTGATGAGGAAGGGTTATATATTGACCTTGGTCCCCAATATCCCCCACCTCCCCCCAATCCTTAGAGCCAAGGTGGGAGTAAAGAAAGGGAAGGTGAGAGTTTTGGTGCTGATGAATCCTCTGAGACAGACTCTGATGATGAATCCTCTAATGATAAAGTAGAAGACATAAATGATATGGTTAAATAAAGGGAGCCTGAACATATGCCTAATGTTGATTATGATAAGGACTCTCCTATGTCAGTAGGAACAGTGTATTCAGACATAGATGCTTTTAAGATTGCTTTAGCTACTCATTCTGTTAAACATGAGTTCAACTATGATATTGAGAAGAGTGATACAGGGAGGTATAGGGTGAACTGCTCATAGCAGAGTGAGGGCTGTAGGTGAAGACTTCATGCCACAACTCTAAGGGATGGGCACACTATGAAGGTAATGTGTTAGTACACTATTTTCATTGACTGCTCCCTATTTTTCTTGCATTGTGTGGCTTGTAATAAGTGCATTACTTGACTATTTTGCAGGTGAAAAGGAACCCTTATCCTCATGAGTGTTAGAGCACTAGGAGGCAAGGAATCTATGTAGGGGTAACATAGTTCTGGGTATGCAGTCAGGTGATTGATTGGCTGAAGGAAGATAGAACTCTGGGTGGAACAGAACTGCAAAGGAGGTTGAAGGATGCACACAAAATTATGGTGCCTTACAAGATAGTGTATAAAGGTAAAAATCTTGCCATGGATAAGATTTATGGGCCTTGGGACAAAAGTTTTGATAACCTGTATAGTCTTAAGGCACAGTTAGAAGAATCAAGTCCTAGATCATTTTTTGTCATTGGTAATCACACCATCAACAATAAGATCAAGTTCAATAGGCTATTCTTTGCACTGAAACCATGTGTTGATGGATTTCTTAGAGGCTGTAGACCATATCTTGTAGTAGATAGCACATTTTTAACAGGAAGGTTTAGGGGACAGTTGTGCATTGCTTGTGTAGTAGATAGGCACAACTAGATGTATCTAGTAGCTGTTAGTGTAATTGACTCAGAAACCAATGAGAATTGTGTGTGGTTTATGGAGAGATTGAAGGAAGCAATAGGCACCCTAGAGGGCCTGACATTCTACATAGATTGTGGCCAGACAGTCATGAATGGGGTTAGTGAAGTTTGTCCAAATGCTGAACATAGAGAGTGTATGTATCACTTAGTACATAATTTCAAGAAGAGGTATAGTGGAAAGGTATTTGATGATCACTTATGGGCTTCTTCATATTCATGGAGCCCTTACATGTTTGAGAAGCACTATCAAGCAATGGCTGCAGCCAAACCTGAGGCAATGAAGTATCTACAAGAAACTCACAAGAAACTTTGGACCAGGAGCTAGTACATGACATTGTCAAAGGTTGATTGTGACTAATAATTTAGCTGAGGCATTCAATAATTGGATCAAGCCTGAGAAGGTAAAGCACCTAGATGACTTGCTGTACACTATAAGACAGAAGATTTTGATCAAATGGAACCATAGGAAGAAGGTAGCCAAGAAGTTGGAAGGAAAGATTCTGCCTCACATCCAGCAGAAAGCTAAGGGAAGATAGTTACAACATATACATTGAAGTGATTACAGCCTCCCCTGATGGTGTGGCAGAATTATGTGCTAAGGGAGGTAGTGAGTTTAGGTTTGTGGATAGCCTACTTGATAGAACCTCTTCCTGTAGGGTTTGGCAGGGGTCAGGAATCCCATGCAAGCATGCAATAGCCTACATTATTTCAATTCCTAGTGAAAAACTAGAAGACCATGTGGATGATTACTTCTCTATCAACAAATTCAGAGCTGCATATGAGGGTTCCATCCCTTGTATTCCTGACAAGAGCATGTGGCCCAAAGCTACTCATGGCCTTTTCATGCACCCTCCCTGTCTTAGGTCCACAGGAGGTAGAAGGAAGAATAGGATGAAATTGTCACTTGAGGGAGGCAGCATCAAGAAGAGGACAAAGAAACATGAGTGCCCCATCTACCATGAGTTAGAGCATCACCGGTACACTTGTAAGAATGGGTGTCCAGAAGATATAGCTACAATGGAGGCTAAAAGGTAAACTATGTAACTAAATTACTTTATAGATACATGTACAGTTCAATAACTTAGTTAACTAATGTAACTTTTCCTATGCAGGGGTCTTCCAAAGAAAAGGCTAAAAAAAGCAGTAAGCTGTAACATAGAGACTAGCATTGTAGTTGCTACTCCATCCTAGATGGTGTTCCCATATAATGAGGCAGTGGTCAATGCTACACACAAAAAAGGAAGACGAAATCTTCTTCTTCTTCTTCTAGTGCCAAGAAGAGCAAGGGGGCAGCTACCACTACTACTTCAAGCTTAGGTCCAAACAATGTGTCTAATAGGTATGTTTACCAGCTCTTTAATTGATCACAACACTTCTATTATGACTGCTAATGCTAATGCACACTCTGTCTTTTTGCCACAAGGTCTGCAACTGGTTCTAATGAACCAGTTCCAATCTAAACTGTGCACCTGGCCTCTTTTCATGAAGACTCTATTACAATAGAGATAGAGCCACTAGAGACTGTGTTGCCCCAGGCTTCACCAAGGAGGAAGATAGGGACCAAGAAGAAGCTTACACCAAAGAAGCTCCAAGTTGCAGCAGCCATCCCATCCAGCCCAGCCAGCCTTGCTTCAAATACCAGAAGCAAGAAGAAGATCTAGCTACAGTGAAAGGTGTATGTTCAATGTTATTTTGGTGATGTGGTTCTGAAAAACACCTGCTATGTGATGGCATGACTGTTTTTTTGCTCTGTGATGAAAGTTCTGTGATGACATGACAGTTGTCGGTGTTTCAAATAAGCACCAGCAAGTAAATTTATAGTAATGCGTGTTAGGCCTGGATGGTGCACTAAAGGACATAAGATTTATACTGGTTCGGGCTGAATATCCCTACGTCCTGTCTGTTGCTGCTCGTGTTATTAGCACCAAAAATGGTTCGTAGTAGGGGGTACAAATAGTCGAGAGAGGGACTGGTCCCAAGTCTCTGATGGAAGGGTCGAAAGGATGTCAAGAGCCTAATAATAGCTTGATTGTGTGTGATGTGTGTTGTTCGTCAAGAGTCGGTAGGCTCCGACCGAAAGGGTCGCGATCAGAACTTGGTAGTCCTGTGGTTGGGAGCGTCGATGTCGATCTAGTGAATCTAGGCTTCCAGAAATTGATCCCCCCTTTGGGGGAGGGAGCGCATCCCCTTTTATAGATGAAGATGATGGCTTTATAGGTGAGAGGGGGAGAGTGCAGATATTTCTAAGTCTTGCTGCCTACGGTGATGAAAACTGGATAATGGTTGAAGCCCCCTAATACTGTCGATGTCGCTGTAGGATGTTGGATGTGCATGGGAGGTCGAGCTATCTTCTTCAAGAAGGATGACACCGGTACCTGCAAGATACTTCTTGATGCCTAGTGTCATGTGAGGAGCCATGCTACGTTCAACCGGTATGGCAAATCCTGGAGCCCATACCGCGATCGATGTCCAGAGACACACGAGGGGCTTATCATATGGGAGTTTCTAGCAGCCCCTATAATACTTTGTGTCAGGGTGGCTGCAGAGCACTGCTTCGTGCAAGGTAAGGTCCCTGGTACAGTGGTGTTGACTTGTGAGCCATGCCTTGCCTTTCTCCACACGCCTTCTGGTTCTTTCTGAGCGGGCGTCCTCGGTCGAATGGCTCCAGTCGACCCTCAGTGCGTCGGTCGGAGAAGAGTGGTGAGCATGCTTCTCGTGAGCCTTGGATGCGGGGTCGAAGTCGTGGGGTTGGAGCAGGAAGTAGTGCTATGGGCAAAGCCTTTTGATCAGAGGGGGCGTCCAGAGGCTGAAGCGAATACTCCGATCTGGTGGACCCTAGGGGCCACGAAGCGAGTGCCGCTCCCTTGGGATCATATCGTGGTGATAGCATATCCTTCATTTGTGGAGGACACGAGTCTTTTTTTGGACTGTAGTGGTTGTCGTATGTCTATGTCGGGTTCCATGCCTGAGAGCTGAAGGCGGCGCCCACAACTCTGTAGGGCGAAGAGCATGTGCCCACAACACTATTCAGGCTCTGCTACGCCTAAAAGGGTCTAAAGCATCCATCTTGTCGTTCCCTAGTAGTACTTTTCCTGTCGAGGCGCAGGGTATGGACTCTGGTATAGTGGTTTTGACTTATGAGCCATGCCTTGCCTTTCTCCACATGTCTTCTGGTTCCCTCCGAACAGGGAGCCCCTAGTCGGATGGCTCCAGTCGGCCCTTAGAGCGTCGGTCAGAGAAGAGCGGTGAGCAGGCTTCCCGTGAGCCCTGGTCACGGGGTCAGAGTCGCGGGGTCGGAGTCGCTGAGTCAGAGTAGGAAGCAGTGCTGTGGGCATCCCTCGGGCGAGACCGAGCCTGTCCCTCAGGGGTCGGGTGAGGCGGAGTCAATCCCTAAGCTCTCGGGCGATGCAGAGACTAGCCCTTAGCCCTCGGGCGAGGTGGAGCTAGCCTAAAGGTGTCGGGCGAGGCAGAACCAAACTCCCGTCGTTCGGGCAAGGAACGTAGCGGCAACCTTATCCATCCAGAAGTTTTTAACGTTCGATGGTTATTAGTTCCACCTCCTTGGGTACCCCGGTATTAGGTCCCCGACAGTAGCCCCCGAGCCCCCGGGTGATTCGGGTAGAGTCGTCCAGGGGATGTATTCGATTTCATCGAAGTCAATTCGCTAGAGGGTGCGTGCGAGCGCACCCGATTGGTGTAGCCCCCGAGCCCCCGGGTGATTTGAGTAGAGTCGCCCGAGGGGTAGTATCAGACCCTCCGCGGTTAAGGCAGTAAGACTTGGTTTTTTGTCAACTGGAAATTTTTAAAGGAAACATGGTATTCCGTTCGCGGGAATTTTATTCAAAACTGGCCTGGCCGAAACCCAACTGCGGATCAAGGCCCTGGTGACGCTTGCGTCCTTGAGTTCTGGCTTCTCGTGGGCCTATCCTTCATTGGGGCGGCCATTGAGTTGGTTTGGGCCGACCCCCGGTCGTTATGGGTCCAGACGGATCAGAGAAGAGATTTTTCTGGTCTACGTCCCCTCTGTGGGAAAAGAGTCTGGTCGCTTCGGGAAGGCGAACCGTCCAGCATGATTTTGGTGGGAGAGGATAGGGATCACGGGCACGTGTCCCGCGACGTGATGCGGCGGTGTGCGTGGCAGGCTCAGAGATCGAGGCGGACGACTGCCCTTCTTGCATCCGTTGCCCCTATAAAACCACAGGGTTCGCCCCCAGGGTTTCGCATTTTGCCTCCTCGCCTTCGCGTCCTCAGCCTCCGCCACCAATCGACTGCGCCTCTTGCACTCATACTGCCTCTACCATCAAACTCGCTGCTGCCTTATTCCCTGTGCTACTCCCATTGTCGTAATGGACCCAGGGTACAAATCCAACATCTCCCTTCGGCGCCTAGAGGGCCTCATCCGCCGAGGCCTCCTTTGCCTGTTGACTACCGCCGAGGAGTGGCGACTGCCCGGTGAGGAGGAGATCGCCAGGCTCTGAAAGGAGTGAGATGAGCTGCTGTAGAAGAATGTTACGGCTAGTGAGCGGGCTGGCGAGCTCCTGGCGGAGCTACAGATGGAGCGGGACCTCAAGCTGAAGGCTGAGGAGAGGTCCGCGACGTTGTAGGAGAAAGCGAACCAGGATGCCATGGTGGTCGATCAGGCCACCCGAGAGCGCGACAAAGCGCGTTGGGAGGCCGAGGCATGCCAAGCAGATCTTGGAGTCGAGGTGGCCCGATGGCTGGATGCCGAGGAAGTTTCTGCTGGTCTACGCGTCGATCTCGCCAAGGCGCGGGGGCTTCAAGTCGAAGGTGATGAGTATGATCGCCTGTCTTCCATTGTCCTAGCAGTCCGTGACGACCTGCGGGTGACACAAGAGGAGGGGGCTGGTTCCCTCATGGTCCATGCTGCTGGTATCACGACGCACATGGGCCAGCTTGAGGAGAGCGCCTTTTGCCTCGGGATCACCCAGGCCTTCACTATCGCCCATTCCCATTATGCTCAGGAGATCAACCTGGGGGTGATGAGCCAAGGCTTCGCGCCTGTCTATGAAGACACTGAGCTAGATGAGATGGAGAAGGTGGTGGCTCCCCTTACGCGGAACCTAGCGGACAAGCTGAAAGAAGAGGTTCTCCCTTCGCGGAAGTATTTAGTGGAATTGGTTTGATAAATACTTATTCGTAACATGTGAACAAGTGTCAGTATTTTTGTGTCCTAGAAACGGTTTCATATTTTTTGTTTCGTTTGTTTAATCTTACCTTCTTCTCTTTTTTGTGATGAAAAGATTTTGACAATCGATCCTTCCATTTGTTAAGACCGTAGGGCCCGAAGTTTTGTGGAGGAAATTTTAAGTGTGCCGGTGAGCAAAATTACCGTAGCTGTCGGGACGTGGGCTCACACGGGTGACTCGGGTTCGATCCCTGGCAACGACGCCATCTTGCCAGTCTGTTCCCCCGAATCTTGCCGCCAGTCTTGATGCGAGGAGATCTAATGTAATGTTTTTTCGAAAAAGGAAAGGAGGTACCCATACCTTTATCAGCCCTCGAGTGAGATCTGACCCCTTACGGTTGCTGGGGTCGGATGTTACTGGAGATCGGAGCGAGGGAGGTGAACTTATGTTTGTATTTGCTTGTACCTCTTACCTGGGACTTTGATGATCGCTATGTGACCGTGCGCTATGAGCTCGCTAATGGGGATGTTTGGACGGAATCCAATCTCGTTTGCTTCACGGCGGGATCGGCGAAGCCCTCGGTGGGCGTTCCGTTACTCCTTTACCTACCTTCCAATAGATTCCCCTCAATGGGGTTTCTATGGGCTCGGCTGGTGGCTGGATTGAACAAGAAGGTTGAGATGACCCTACTCGCCTTAATGCGGGTCAGTCAAAGGCCATTGAGGCTCATCTGTGTTTTCTCCCCTAGCTCTTGTTTGACGCGAGGTGGCCCCGGACCCTTCACTAGTCAGCCATCAAACCTTGGTCTCTCAATCTTGGATTGAGTGGCTCGAGCCCTCGAGCCCTTTTTAGGGTCTGCTAGGGGTCGGCCGTGTTTTCGCGCGCTACCCCGTCCTCGGTTTCCACGACTGGAGGGGCTGAGTTGATGACACTTGCCTCAATGCCTCGAGTGTCACGCTCAATGAGCTCGCTAACGGGTATGTTCGTGTGGAATCTGGATCCATCATTCGCTGACAAGGTCGGCAGAGCCCTCATGTGGCATTCCACTACTTCTGAACTCACCTCCCGACAGATGCTTGAGCCATTCGCTGGGCTCAGGTGGCCCGTTAGCCTCTTCTCAACGGAGATTCTGTGGGTCTGGCTCGAGGTTAGAATCGAATGAGAAAGGTCGAGATGTCCCTGTCTGCTTCTGAACGGGGTCGGGCAAGGTCGCTGGGGCTCATTTTGGTTTTTCTCCCCTAGCTCTGTTTGACATGAGGCAGCCTCGAGCCCTTCGCGGGCCGGCCTTCAAACCCCGGTCAGGCGCCGCTCATATTAAATGAGGCGGCTACCACTTCGTGATGTGACACGAAGCGTTGAGATGCAAGGGTTTGCATATGCAATGTTTGAATGCATGAATTTAACATATAGTTTAATCAAGATGAAAGCGGGGGTCGGTAATGTTACCTTGGTGGTATGAGCCATGGGAAGTTCCTACCAGACGTATCCAAGCCAAGTTCGGGTCCGATGTTTTCGATGAGGCCGGCGTAACCAACATAAGTACCACTACTTTTGTTTTTGCGATTGATTTTTAAGCGATCTGCCAGCCTTCCCCCCGAAGGGGGGCTCTATAGGTGGACCCCTCCAAACTCCTTTCAGGAAGGCGGGAGCCAAGGATAGTAGTGTGAGGAATTATGAACGTGATTATGCTGGTGAACAAAAAGACTCCATAGCCGACGGAGCGTAGGGTCTGGTGGTTCGTCTAGTTGTACTTATCGTTTTATTCTCACACGCCATGCTTTTGGTTCTGCAAACATAAGGAGGGGTCGGGCTAAGAGGGTGTTTAAACAAACATGCGCCCTTGGCAGCCCCCGAGCGATGTCCGTGCCCCTGCCGTTGCCGGGGTCGGAGGCCCAGTAAAGAATTTAATACTCAAAGTAAGTAAACAGGGGTACTTATCTTTCAATTGGTCATTCATTCGTTGTTTTGCCTGGGCCACCCGATCGACCCAGGAGGCCCGTTGGACTCCCCCTAGAGGGAGGTTCCATCATTGGGTTGTTCCATGGGCCTTTCACCTTTCCTCCACTACTGTGCCCCTTCTTTAAATAGGGAGGGGGAGAGGAGTTCTCGCCTCATTCCTAGCCAGCCTCTGAGCCGCCACCATTTCTCCTTCCTTTCCACCGAATGCGGTGGTTCCTGAGTAAGAGAGGGCGATGCGAGGGAGAGAATAACTCATAGGTCTGCTTGTGAATCTAGAGTGCGATGTCGAGCTAGAGGTCGTCCCATGTAGATGAGACAGTGCGAGCCGCCCTTGCTGTGGGTGCACCACCGCCACAAATGGAGGAGGGGCACTGCAGGGTGCCGAGCATCGTCGACCTTGCTGTCGTTCGTTGTGGCCTTCCTTTAGCGGGAAGCGCCTCCTGTCCCAACGCTGTTGTCGGGGTTGGAGCTAATGATGATGGCATAGTCCCTGAATGCCCCGGCGGAGGGGTACCGCATTCGCCGGCGAGGTGCTCGACGTTGCAGATGACGGTGCCTTCGAAGATCAAATGACGCGGTGGGATGTTGCTGATGGAGATCTTAGCGCGGTGGCCGTAGTAGACGAACTGGCCCGTGTACATGCCCGGACGTTGCCGATGGAGAGCTTGGTGCGGCGGCCGCAGTAGTACATGTAGTAAAACTACAAATACTTCTTGATGCCATATGGGAGTTTCTAGCGGCCCCTTGCCTTTCTCCGCACGTCTTCTGGTTCCTTCCAAATGGGGAGCCCTTGGTCGGATGGCTCTAGTCGGCCCTTAGTGCACCGGTCAGAGAAGAGCGATGAGCAGGCTTCTCGCGAGCCCCGGTCGTGGGGTCGGAGTCACGGGGTCGGAGCAGGAAGCAGTGTTTTAGGCCAAGACTTCTGATTGGAGAGACTGCTTGGAGACGGTTGGTGCCTGAAGCGAGTGCTCCGGTCGGAGAGGTGGGCCAAAGAAGCTGATGAGCGGGGCGCCTGTTCTTACGGGCAGACCTTTCGGTCGATGACTGGACTACCCTTCCGGTCATCATTTTGTATGTGGTTAATTTGTGAAAAAATGAACAAATTTTCATCTTTTGTTACGGCAAATAGCTTTTCAGCTCCCTCTTCTTGGAGAAGAGGTTTCGGTGCCCTCCAACTCTTCCCGTGGCCCAAGTTGTAAGAAACTAGGAGTGCAGGTGAATTAACTCTGATCACGCTAGTGAGCAAAGAGGTTGTAGCCACTAGGGCGTAGGTCTCCCGTAGTCCTACCAGTTGTACTTAGAATTTGTTCTTGGAATCTTAGTCCTTAGGATTTGTTTACAAGAAGAACGGAAAACTTAGATAAAGTTTTCAAAGATAATACAGGAAGTGTTTGCAGAATGTGCTTGTATTATTTGTATCAGCCCTCGAGTGAGGTCTGGCCCCTAGCGATTTGCAGGGGTTGGATGTCACTAAAGATCGAGGATTCGTAAGGACAAAAACTGATAAGAAAAAACATGCATTTATTTAAGGGTAAAAACGACGTAGCTGCTCAATGTCCCAGGCGTTGGTGAAGACCTCGTCGTTGATGGTTTTCAACTTGTAGGCGCCTAGGCGGAGTACTTCCGCGATGACGTATGACCCCTCCTAGGGTGGGGAGAGCTTGTGGTGGTCTTTGTTGCTCTGGACGAGGCAGAGGACAAGGTCCCCGATGTTGAAGGCTCGGCCCCACACCCATCGACTATGGTACCGTCGCAACGCCTGCTGGTACTTGGCCGAACAGAGGAGGGCGACGTTGCGGGCTTCGTCTAGTTGGTCTATGGCATCTTGGTGGGACGCCTCGGCCCCCTATTCGTCGTATGCTCTAATTCTTGGCACTCCATAGTCGAGGTCTGTTGGGAGAACGGCCTCGAAACCATAAACTATGAAGAAAGGTGTATAGCCGGTGGCCCGGCTAGGAGTTGTCCTTAGGCTCTAGAGCACCGCTGGGAGCTCGACGACCCAGCATGCGCCAAACTTGTTCAATCGGTTGAAGATCCTGGGCTTGAGGCCCTACAGGAGCATGCCATTTGCGCGCTCAACCTGCCCGTTCGTTCAGGGGTGCGCGACGGCCGCCCAATCGATCCGGATGTGCTGTTCATCGTAGAATCGAATGAATTTCCTACCGTGAACTAAGTGCCATTATTTATGATGATGGAGTTTGGTACTCCGAAGCAGTGGATGATGTCGAGGAAGAACGACACAGCCTGTTCAGATTTGATCATGGAGATCGGTCAAGCTTCGATCCATTTTGTAAACTTGTCTATGGTGACAAGCAGGTGGGTGAAGCCCTCGGGCGCCTTTTTGAGTGGCCCAACCAGGTTGAGCCCCCAGACCGTGAAGGGCCATGTGATGGGGATCATCTAGAGCGTCTAGGCCGGGAGGTGAGTCTGCCGAGCATAGTACTAACACCCTTCGTAGGTGCGTACAATTTGCTCGGCGTCGGCTACTATGGTGGGCTAGTAGAAGCCCTATCGGAATGCGTTTCCAACCAATGTCCTTGGCGCAGCATGGTGACCATAGACTCCACCATGGATATCGCTCAGTAGAAGTTTTCCCTATTCACTAGGGACACAGAGCTATAGGATCCCGGTGTGACTCTGTTTGTAGAGTTTGCCTTCTATAAGAATGAAGGACTTGGCACGACGTGTGAGCCATCGGGCTTCCGTCTTGTCTGCCGATAGTGTGTCGCAGAGGAGGTAGTCAAGGTAGAGCGTTCTCCAGTCATTGGGAGGGTCGGACTCTACTGCTGGGTCCCCTTCAAGCTCCATGACCTCAGGGTCGAGCGGAGCAGTCGGCGGGTCGGCCCCTAGGGTTAGATCAGACGGGCCATCGTTGGCTCATTCCGACCCCTCATAGCACATAGAGGGCTTGTGTTGATCGCTGGCGAAGACACCCGTGGGCATGGGTTCTCGGCCGAATGCTACTTTTGTGAGCGCGTCGGCTGCTTCATTGAGGCGCCTTAGGATGTGATTGAGTTCGAGGCCGTCGAATCTGTCCTCCAGCCGTCGGACTTCTTGGTGGTATGCCTCCATCTTGGCGTCGTGGCAGCTCAACTCCTTCATGACCTAGTTGATGACCAGCTAGGAGTCGCCCCTGACGTCGAGGCATCAGATGCCCAGCTCAATGTTGATTCGTAGGCCGTTGATGAGCGCTTCATATTCGGCGATATTGTTTGATGAGGGGAAATGGAGCCGAACCATGTACCTCATGTGGACCCCGAGGGGAGATACGAAGACTAGTCCCGCATCGGCGCCCTTTTTCATCAGCAATCTATCGAAGTACATTGTCCAGTACTCTTGATCGATGACTGCTGGTGGCATCTGGACCTCAGTCCACTCCGCGATGAAGTCAGCCAGCACCTAGGATTTGATCGTTGTTCGGGGGGCATAAGTAATGCCCTGATCCATCAGCTCGAGTGCCCACTTTGCGGTTCTTCCTATGGCGTCCTGGCTATGAACGACCTCGCCGAGGGGGAATGACATCATGACTATCACAAGGTGTGACTCGAAGTAGTGGCGTAGCTTCCTCTCGGTGATGAGGACGATGTAGAGGAGTTTTTGGATTTGGGAGTAGCAGGTTTTGGAGTCAGATAATACCTCGCTGATAAAATATATAGGGCGCTGCACCTTGAAGGCATGTCCCTCTTCTTCCCGCTCTACTACCAAGGCAGCGCTAACCACTTGCGTGGTGGCCACAATATATAGGAGGAGGGATTCTCCATTGCTTGGAGGGACCAGGACCGGGGGTTTAGTTAGAAATTGCTTAACCATGTCAAGCACCTCCTGGGCCTCAGCTGTCCACTCGAAGCGGTCGAACTTCTTCAGGAGTCGATAAAGGGGGAGTCCTCATTCGCCGAGGCGCGAAATGAATCAGCTGAGGGTGGCAAGGCACCCCATGATCCGCTGAACCCCCTTTATGTTTTGGATCGGGCCCATCCTTGTGATGGCTGAGATCTTCTCTGGGTTGGCTTCGATGCCATGCTCGGAGACAACGAAGCCAAGCAGCATGCCCCTCGGGACCCCGAAAACACATTTTTCGGGATTGAGTTTGATGCTGTTTGCCCGGAGTTTCACAAAGGTTCGTTCGAGGTCGGCGACAAGGTGGTCAACCTGTTTGGACTTAACTACGATATCGTCGACATAGGTCTCAATGGTCTACCCGATGAGGTCCTCGAAGCAGTTGAGCATACAGCACTAGTAAGTTGCCCCAGCGTTCTTCAGACCGAACGACATTAAAATGTAGCAGAACGATGCAAAGAGGGTGATAAAAGATGTCGCGAGCTGGTCGGACTCTTTCATCGCGATCTGATGGTAGCCGGAGTATGTATCAAGGAAGCAGAGGGTTTCGCACCCTAAGGTGGAATCAACTATTTGGTCTATGCATGTCAAAGGAAATGGGTCCTTTGGGTATGCCTTGTTGAGGCCCATGTAGTCGACACACATCCTCTATTTCTCGCTCTTCTTTCGTACAAGAATGGGATTTGCTAGCCACTCTGGGTGGTATACTTCCCTAATGAACCCAGCAGCCAATAGTTTTGCTATCTCTTCATCGATAGCCCTGCGCTTTTCCTCGTCGAAGCGGCACAGGCGTTGCTTCAATGACTTGGAGCCTAGGTGGATTTTCAAGGTATGCTCGGCGACCTCCCTTAAGATGCCTGGCATATCCAAGGGTTTCCACGCAAAGATATCTTTGTTATCGCGAAGGAAGTCGACGAGCGCACTTTCCTATTCAGAGGAGAGCGCGGTCCCAATGCTGACTTTTTTGCCCTCGGAGCTGCTGGGGTCCATGAGGACCTCCTTGGACCCTTTAGCCGATTTGAACAATCCAGATGACCTCTTTGCGTCGGGTGCTTCTTCAACGACCTCCTCCCTAAGGGTGGCAAGCTCTTCGGAGGCGACGACTGCTGAGGCATGGCCGCAACATTCGACTTCGCACTCGTAGGCGCGACGGAAGGAGGTGTCAACGGTGATGACCCCACGGGGGCCTAACATCTTCAGCTTGAGGTATGTATAGTTAGGGACGACCATGAACTTCACGTAGCATGGACGTCCGAGGATGGCGTGGAAAGTTCTGGGGAACCCTACCACATCGAAAGTAAGGGTCTCAGTCCTATAATTAGACTGATCCCCGAAAGTGACGGGCAGATCGATCTGCCCCAGCGGTATGGCTTGCCTACCAGGCACGACGCCATGGAAAGGTGCTCGGATGGGGCAGAGGTTTGTTCGGTCGATGCCCATCTTGTCGAGCGTCTTGGCGTACATGATGTTGAGGCCGCTGCCTCCATCCATCAGTACTTTTGTGAGCCGCTTTGGGCCGACGATCAGGTCAACGACAAGCAGGTACCTTCCCGGGTGTGGGACGGCATCCGGATGGTTGGTCCGGTCGAAGGTTATGGTGGATTCTGACCACCAAAGGAAGGCAGGCGTGGCCGGTCCGGCCGTATAGACCTCGCGGCGTGCGACCTTCTAGCAGCGCTTGGAGTTGTAGGCCGCTAATCCTCTGAAGATCATGAGGGCGCTGTTTGGCGTTGGGAAGGTGTCGTCCTTCTCCTCTACGTCGTCTGTGGTGGGACAAGTATTTGCGCATGAGGCCGCAATCCTTGTATAGATGCTTGGCTAGGAAAGCATGGTTTGGGCATGGCCCCTCGAGCATTTTTTCAAAGTGGTTTGGAGTGCCCTCTGTGGGCTTCCGGCCACCTTTACGATCGGCAGCGGCCACGAGCGAGTTGTTGTGCCGTTGCTTCTTATTCTTTCTTTTGGTGAGACGGTGAGGCGCCTTCGCCGGCGTCCTCGTCCCGCCTCGCCTTGTCATCGGGGTGGTCGAAGATGGCTCCAATCACCTCCTCTCCTGAGGCGTGGCTGGTGGCGATGTCCAGGAGTTCCTTGGTAGTTCATGGGCCCCTTCGCCCCAGCTTGTGAACCAAAGACTCATAGGTTGTCCTAGATAGGAAAGCTCCTATCACGTCGGCGTTGGCGATGTTAGGAAGCTCGTTGCACTGCCGGGAGAAGCGCCGGATGTACCCATGGAGGGTTTCACCAGCCTTTTGATGGCAGTTCTTGAGGTCCTATGGGTTTTTGGGGCGTTTGTACGTGCCCTGGAAGTTCCCCACAAAGATCTCTGTCAGATCCGCCCAACTTTGGATGGCGTTGGACTGTAGGTGCTTCAACCATGCTCACGCCGAATCAGCCAAGAACAGTGGGAGATTGTGAATAATGAAATCGTCATCACTCGCACCATCGGCTTAACATGCAAGCCGATAGTCTTTGAGCCAAAGCCCGGGGTTTGTTTCCCTAGAATATTTAGGGATGTTGGTTGGTGGTCGGTACCTTGGTGGGAATGCAACGTTGAGGATATGTCGGCCGAAGGCCTGAGGGCCTGGCAGGCCAGGGCTCGGGCTTCGGTCTTCGCCGCTGTCATAGCGTCCACTGCATTGAGGATGGTAGCCATGGTAGGCTGCCTCTCCTGCATCGCCGTGGGTGCATCTGTGGGCGTTGATGGTGCTGCGCACGTCGCGGTTGTGCCCGAGACGTTGATGTACCGGGACAGCGGAGTGCTGCTTGCCGCCTGGCGGTGTCTGGTGAACGGACGCGTCCTTGGCAGGGCGTACCGAGGGCGTGCGCTGGCTAGCATCGGGCTCGCGTCACCGAGACAACGAGCTTTCCACCTACTGTGCCGCCGCACATTCGAGCAACGTGCGAATCTCTCGGTGGGCCCGGCAATCCTCGGACGTCGCGGCCTCCGGAAGGCCGTGCAGCAAGGCCATCGCAGCGACGATGTTTTGACTTGCCCGAGCAAAGTGAGGGAGAGTCCCATCATCGATGAGGATCCTCTGGTGCACATCATGGGCCGTGGCGCGTGTGTGCCCACCGTCTCCGCAACGCTTGATTTCCTCATTGATCTTTCGGTACTCCTAGACAAGTTGTTGTCCGGCGTCATCAATCTCCAGCTTTCACGCCTTTAGCTGCTCCATCCTTATGTGAGATGGAGCCGCCGCCTCCCCCTTGGTCCTAGTGTCAGGGTTGCCCGTTGGGGTTGCCTCCTCTCTGAGATGCTTTGGACGTGCCCCTCGAGGGTTTGCGTCATGAAGCATTCCCGGGAAGGGTGATGGCTCCCCCTGCTGGAGTCAGAGCTAGAGGACGACTCTGGTTCCTCCAAGAGGAGCCCGTGGAGTGTCTCTAGATCATGTTCAATTGCCCCCATGAACTCGCTGTCCGTAGGCGGCTGAACCATGCGGAGTGCCAGATGGTGGCCAGTGGTTGTCACAGTGTTGCGGAGGCCGAACGGCAACGCCATCGAGGCGCGTCGTGTGGAGCATTCTGGAGAGAGGGTGATGTGGCGCGGGGCCTCCCTGGATGACTGGGGGCCAAGGGAGACGTCGGGCTGGCCCTCAAGCCTCCGGTAGCTAAAGTTGACAGGAGGGAGAGACTGGATGGCCGCATGGGTTAGCTCTCCTCCTAGTGTGATGATGAAATCCAAGTCACCGAAACGCACGTGTGCGCCTAGGACCCAGCTGATTGCGTGGTTAGCCATCCGAGGCCTGTTTTGGAACGCGCAAAGGCCCCTACCTGGCGTGCCAACTGTTGGTGTTTTGAATAAGCACTGGCAAGTAAATTTATAGTAATGCGCGTTAGGCCCAGATAGTGCGCTAAAGGACACAAGATTTATACTAGTTCAGGCTGAATGTCCCTACGTCCAGTCTGTTGCTGCTCGTGCTATTAGCACCGAAAATGGTTCATAGTAGGGGGGTACAAATGGCCGAGAGAGGGACTAGTCCCAAGTCTCTGATGAAAGGGTCAAAAGGATGTCAAGAGCCTAATAGCAGCTTGACTGTGTGTGATGTGTGTTGTTCGTCAAGAGTCGGTCGGCTCCGACCGAAAGGGTCACGGTCGGAACTTGGCGGTCCTATGGTTGGGAGCGTTGATGTCGATCTAGTGAGTCTGGGCTTCCAGAAATCGATCCCTCCTTTGGGGGAGGGAGCGCATCCCCTTTTATAGATGAAGGGGATGGCTTTACAGGTGAGAGGGGGAGAGTACAGATATTTCTAAGTCTTGCTGCCTACAGTGATGAAAACTGGATAATGGTTGAAGCCCCCCAATACTATCGATGTCGCTGTAGGATGTCGGATGTGCACGGAAGGTCGAGCTATCTTCTTTAGGAAGGATGACACCGGTACCTGCAAGATACTTTTTGATGCCTAGTGGCATGTGAGGAGCCGTGCTATGTTCACCCGGTATGGTAAATCCTGAAGCCCATACTGCGATCGATGTCCAGAGACACGCGGGGGCTTATCATATGGGAGTTTCTAGCGGCCCCTACAATACTTTGTGTCAGGGTGGCTATAGAGCACTGCTTCATGCAGGGTATGGTCCCTGGTACAGTGGTGTTGACTTGTGAGCCATGCCTTGCCTTTCTCCGCACGCCTTCTGGTTCTTTCTGAGTGGATGTCCCGGTCGGATGGCTCCAGTCGGCCCTCAGTGCGCCGGTCGGAGAAGAGTGGTGAGCAGGCTTCCCGTGAGCCCCGGTCGTGGGGTCGGAGTCGCGGGGTCAGAGCAGGAAGCAGTGCTGTGGGCAAAGCCTTTTGATCGGAGGGGCGTCCGGAGGCTGGAGCGAATACTCCGATCTGGTGGACCCGAGGAGCCATGAAGCGGGTGCCGCTCCCTTGGGATCATATCGTGGTGATAGCATATCCGTCATTTGTGGAGGACGTGAGTCTTTTTCTGGACCATAGTGGTTGTCATATGTCTACGTCGGGTTCCGTGCCCGAGGGCTGAAGGCGGCGCCCACAACTCTATAGGACGAAGAGCACGCGCCCACAACACTATTTAGGCTCTGCTACGCCTGGAAGGGTCTAAAGCATCTATCCCATCGTTCCCTAGCAGTACTTTTCCTGTCGGGGCGCAGGGTATGGACTCTGGTATAGTGGTTTTGACTTATGAGCCATGCCTTGCCTTTCTCTGCACGTCTTCTGGTTCCCTCCGAACGGGGAGCCTCCGGTCGGATGGCTCCAGTCGGCCCTCAGTACGCCGGTCAGAGAAGAGCAGTGAGCAAGCTTTCCGTGAGCCCCGGTCGCGGGGTCGGAGTTACGGGGTCGGAGTCGCGGGGTCGGAGTAGGAAGCAGTGCTGTGGGCGTCCCTCGGGCGAGACCGAGCTCATCCCTCGGGGGTCGGACGAGGCGGAGTCAATCCCTAAGCTCTCAGGCGAGGTGGAGACTAGCCCTTAGCCCTCAGGCGAGGTGGAGCTGGCCCAAAGGCGTCGGGCGAGGCGGAACCAAACTCCCGTCATTCGGGCAAGGAACGTAGCGGCGCCCTTGTCCGTCCAGAAGTTTTTAATGTTCGATGGTTATTAGTTCCACCTTGGATACCCCGGTATTAGATCCCCGGCAACAGTACTTAGCTGTAGATGAAAACCAGCAACTTAGCTGCTATGTGATGAATGTTGATGCCATGAAACCTTTGTGATGAAAAACAATAATGTAGCTGTTGTTATGTGATGAACACCAATTATGTGATGAATGTTAGTTTATTGTTGTAGTACTCTAATTGTTGTTACATTGTTCTCATATGTTGTTGTATTCTGGACAAATGAATAATCTTTATATTCATCATTCAATATTGATTCATTCATCCATCCATCCATACATCCATTCATCCATGACTACTCACACACACATAGGCACCTACTTCTTCAAAATAGCATACAAAGTAAGAAATATACAAACATAGACCATCTTTTCAATCCACCTAAGTTGCTGTAGAACCCTATTGTCAATCATATTCTCCACTTGTGCAACTCTAGTAGCCCTGGGAACCTTCCTGGATGATGACCAGAGGAGCTACAATAGGGAAACCACCAGGTGGTGCCACTGCTTGCAGGGGAACTGTCTATAGTGGAGCAGGGGTTGTAGGTGTCTGCACTTCAGTATCCTCCATTTCATCCTCCCACTGATAATACTGACAGCCTCAAATCTAAAACCCAAAGCATCAACACATTGTCACCAAACAAGAAAAAAAGAAATAGGCAAATGAAAAAAATAAGCAGAGAAGAAAACACAAACTGCAAAATAGGAGCACTTGTGAAAGACACGGTTGTTGTTCTTCCTAGTCATCGAGATGAACCGATTGACAAGCATATGACAGTTGGGGGCAAATCACCACTTACCATACCACCATAGCTGCTAGAAGCTTAAGACATGGCTGTGGCAGGAGAGAGGTGAAGGAGATAGAGCTCAAGTTGGATGAGTGGAAATAGATAGGGCTGAGGACCTATATATACGTTGGCGCCAACACCATAGCCTTTGCCGTCAAAACGCTCAGTCTAAGGTTAGTCTGAGAATGACATAGAAGCAAACCAACTAGGCTTCGCCTTTACTCACCGTTAGGAGGAAAACTGAATGGAATAACACGGGTTGCACACAAAAGTTTAGCGTCGTGCCACTCGAAGGGAAAAGGCTCCTGTATAAAACCACCTGACCCGAAGGACCCGTCCATCGTCCATCCATATTCCCGTGACACCCGAACCCACGAGAGCTTCCCTGACCGGCTGACCCTCGCCCCGTCTCCGATCGCAAGGAAGAAGAGGAAGATGAGCTACTACGGCCAGCAGCCCCCCGTCGGCGTCCCGCCGCAGCAAGGTGCGGCGCTGGCTCTTCCCGTCTTCGATCTATCTGCTTTATTATCATCCAAACCTTCGCTTACTTTCCGTGATTGGAGTATGGAATAAGGCTAATTATCTTTGGCGTGTGGATCTTGATTTCTCCAGGCTACCCGGGGAAGGACGGCTACCCGCCAGCGGGGTACCCGCCGGCCGGCTACCCCCCGCCGGCGCAGGGCTACCCGCCGCAGGGCTACCCGCAGCAGGGCTACCCGCCGCAGTACGCGCAGCCGCCTCCACAGCAGCAGCAGAGCAGCGGGCCTTCCTTCATGGAGGGATGGTACGTTCTTACTCCTCCTCCCCGTCTCCTCCACTTTTGTCCTGCGCAGCCGTCATGGCTTGGCTCATAATACGTTGCTAGATTGGAGTGCCATAGAAATTTCCTCACTGTATTAGATCAAAAGTAAGGGCTACTTTAGAGGGTAGGCAGCTTCGTTCGGGTCACCGGCCAGATCCGTCCGGGTCCGGCGCCGGTGCCGCCGGCGGTGGCCGTGGCAGGTGGCGGCCGTGTCGGTGCGCACGTTTGCCGCTATGGGTGGGGGCCTTGACTTGACGCGTGAACCACTCTTGGAAAAGGGAGCCGCCGCCCCTCGTGGGTCGTGGCCTTGCCGTGGCGACGTGTCGGTTGCCACAAGCAAGGTATCCTAGACCGTCTGATCTGAAACTGGCGGTCCGGGTTGCTACGCCCGGATGATTTAGCTTATAAGCCGTACTTTTTCAGACAACGAACGGTACAACAAATCAGGCAACTATGCTTTGGCTTATCAAGCGAACGAACAGGACACCGGCCTCGGCGGCTGCCGTTTCACATGCGTTTTGGCTGTGCTCGCCACTGATGGTGGAGGGAGCTATCCAACTGTTGGGTTGCTGTCGTGTGAAAGCCCCGAGACTTTCAGATTCCATCGGGGCGAGGTCACCTGAGATAATATTTGTTATCTCCTTTTTGGTTTGGTTGAATGGATAATATACTTACCTTAACGCTCTAATACCAATGAGATAGATGATGCTTGATGCTCTAGCACTCACTGTAGTTGTACTTACATAAACACAAATGGAAATTGGAATATTGCAATGCATGGCTGGGCATTTGGAAGAAGCAAGCATGTTTAAGCTCATCATAGTGATCTTTACTACATTTTAATAACGCATATTCTAGAACGGGCATATATTCTCCCATCTTTGGTTTGGCATTTAGGCTTTATCTAATGGTCCACTGCTTGAACAGCTTGGCTGCCCTCTGCTGCTGCTGCCTCCTGGACGCCTGCTTCTGAGAGGGCGATCCGACGGATTCAACACGACTGCAAGTGAAACTACTACTAGATTATGGAAGAGCTGGATCTGAACTGAGCTTGAAATGCTAGCGTGCTTCTATTCTAGCTCTGTGCTGCATTATCGCCCTCTTTTTTCTCTCTGTTATGAGACTACTAGTACTCTGTCGATGTCGATTGGATCAGACTAGGCTGGTGTGTATTCTGTGGATGTTCCGTGTTCCTGGTGGAATTCAGCCCTGGGATTATTGTATTTTCTGTCACTTGGATTGGTTCCTTTGCTGTTACTCTGTTGCTGAGCACGTTTTGCATACTTAGAAAAAAGTAGTATATCTGCGCGTTAGCCGCCGGGTCTCGCTCGCTCGCGATGTTTGACTGGCGCAATTTATTCGGATCGAGTTATTTGACCTGGCATTTTGGATAGTGCCTTGTTAGAAAAATCACAACTTCTCTAGATGCAACCTGGGTCGCTTTTCCGTGCTTGACTTCGGGGTCAACATCAGTTGTTGCGTGCAGGGCGTGAGCCGTCCAGGTCCAGCCGTCAAGCGTTGCGATGTCTTGGCATCTGCTGGAGTCTCGACTCTGGACCGTTGGACACGTTCATTCAGTATAACAGTGACCACGTCTTGTTGTAGACAGAGAGAACAGTCCGTTGGACGCGTTCAGTAACCGTGACCATTGGCAACTCATGAGTTTGGCACAGGCTTGCACAATGTTTTGTTGCGAGTTTTGAACTGCAAAAAGGGAGGGGAGGGATCATGACTGCAAAATGAAAAGCATTGGATATAGGATCATTATTTTTCTAAACAAAAAAATAGGATAGACGATGTATTGGTAGGCGCTTTAAAATCACCCAACTGCACACGGCACCTTTAATCACTTCAAGCAATGCTATGCCCTTGTCGTTCCTCGTTCTTTTGCTTCGTATAGATATCCATCGTCTTTCGCTTTTGTGTCGCTAAAAATTAGTGGACGAAACTCTGTAACACGGACCTTCTTTCGCTTTTGTGTCGCTAAAAATTACTCTGTAACACGGACCTTCTTGGGTGTCTGTTGTGGACGAGTCTTGACGTTCAAGACTCTGCAAGTCTGCACCTTCACGTCTCCGTCCAAAGAACTCGTACAACCTAGATGAATCAGAGCTACAAACCAACCCATCGAAAGAACTCGTACAGAGTAGATGAATCAGGGCTACTCGTACAAACCAAGCGAGTTTTTTTCTTGGCACGGAACGTGATAATCGTTTGGCAGCAGCTGCAGCAGCCTTACCTGCCTTCGTCAGTGATGACTGATGAGGCCCCGGTGCACAGCAGCACGACGCAACGCACCAGTAGGATTCATCCGTGGATGCGATTGGTCTCCAACCGCCTGCCGGCTGCCGAGTGCTAGCTCGGAAACACCGCAGCGCCACAGCCTGACACATTGCAGGTACAGTCAATCTCACGCTCCACAGCCTCCATTCACACAACAGGCCAGGCCAAGGCCAACTGCACATCACCCCCACCTTAGCAAAGCTCTTGTCCTCTTCAGCAAGAACCCGAGAGCTACATGCGTCTTTCTTTCTTCCATGATAAGAGTTAAAGAGTGCAGCTTGGGTAAGCACTCATCGTCTGGCAGGTGGCAGCTCACCCGTATGGCCGTATACTTATCAGGATGCTACACTAGTGCAACAAACTCGTTTCCCAGAACAACAAAATGGTGCTAGAAACTGTGACCCTCAGATCTGAACCCGAGACCTTCTTTGGTGCATCGTGTGGACACCGTATTCCAGCACTTGATGTTGATTTCTAGTATTTCTACAGCTGCAGCATGCAGGTCTCCATCGGAGAGAAGAGAAACCCTTTGCAGACGGATCGGGCCATGTTTGCGCTTTGCCTCATGACGATGTGATGCAGCGCAATGCACACCTTCTACTCGGTGTTGTGGTTGGGCAAGTTAAAGAACCTCACCTAAGTTCTGAAATCTGCAGTCAATATGATTCCTAATTTGCTTCTGTCACCTTCTGCATTCTGGCGCTGCATCATGTGGCTGGTTCACTCACTCTCATGGAATGGAACCTTCGTCCATGAATTCCATCGGCACCAAACTTCACTTGCCGATTCTTCGCCCCATAACAAGGCCATAAGTACCTGACGCAGAACACACTAAATCTGCAGCATTTGCAGTCCATATACCAATATCTACATCTCATCCCACGGAAAGAAAAAAAAAAGGCGCTGATCTCAGCGAAAGAATAAAGCCTCGCCGATGATATGATATCACCATCACACGCTACTGATGTTCTCTTTGATTTGCTCTTTGTACGGGAAAAATAAGTAGAAAGGCCTTGCCTTTGATTTCAGCAGAACAAAGTCATTATCAGAATAAGTAATTCCACTTTTGAAGCTTAATAATTAAAGAAAACCAAACTCTAGGTTGGCAGCAAAACCAGAAAACCTGTCAGTCCAGCTGGCGGATAACAAACCCGCATCTTTTTTCCAGACCCACACACAAGAAAAGAAAAGGCAACTTATCTTTTATTCTTTCCTGATGCACACAATGAGTGATCAACCAGAGATGATATTATACGAGCACTTCATATTTCTTTGTTTGCATCAAGTGATCAAGGATACTTTGACATATATGGATACAATAGAACCAATGGTTTCACTAGTTCTTTTTTCTCTCAATAAAAGTGGAAAAGGTAAGTTCTGACTGCATGCCTCTATTTGGTATTGCTTGTTAATAGGGTTTACATATAATTCAATCAGCTATTTGTTCTCTGCCTTGATTCTATTGGCGAAACAAACTTCCTTCACATACTTAAACAAGGATAATCATCTCTCAAATACAGTGACAGTAAAACGGTGTTTTGTTTCTTTGTGAAGTTATGCCTTTGGGCAAGCGCAAAATTGCTGTAATCTTAGCTGGTATCTTCTTAAGTGGCACCAAGCTCCGTGCGTGCTGAGTCATCTGATGACAAAATTGTTGCCGTTAACCCCGGCAGGCTTTGGCTGCAGCTGCTTTATATAATACTTGGATCCACGGGACAAATTGATACGTTTTCTCCTCTGCTCGGGGATAGATTCAATTGAGCACTCTGAAAAGCCACGCCGCACAAACCTGCGACAGTTCAAAATTAAGCACAAGGTAGAAGCAAGCATACAGAAAACTGAAAATCAGAGCATTGCTACTATTTGCACATAGTAATGAGTCAAGAGAAGAACAAAGGTAAATACTATTTGCACATAGTAATGAAGATAACAAAGGTAAATACCAGTCTGCAGTCCGTGTAGTAAGCAAGAATAATTTCTCGAGACCAAGGGATAATGCCACCTTCTCGACGTAATCTGAAGAATGACAACCACCATTAAGTAACAAAAATGGACTTCTTAGCCTGTTCTAGTAAAAATGCCACAAGACTGAAACTCCTTTAAAATGGGTGAAAGGATACGCTAACTGAAAAAACAGAGACCCCCACTTTAACACCACATTAGTGATAGGTGGACTGTTATCTTGTTATAATATTTAGGGATTGTGTGCGCATGTGAGAAAGCACACACAGGAACATGTGCACATGTGTTGGAGAAATAGTTGTGGCAACCTGGCAGAGGGTTGCAATATAACCAATGAAGAGAGAACAGATTCTGATTATCCATGTAGCAAAGAACATACCAAGTAACTTGTCCCCCTGACCTCTTCCTCGACATTCTTCAGATACAGCAATTGCAGCGACTTCACCAGATTTTTCCTCGGGAAATGGAAATAGAGCAGCACAAGCGATGATTGAACCATCTCTTTCAACAACATAGAATGATTCTAACGCTTCAAGAAGCTGAAGAGAATAGAAAAGAAACATCCATTATAGCAGTAGCAACAACAAAATTAAAACACAGCGCAAGGAAGATACAAAAGAATGTTAGAATCGAAAGTATTTATCCACTAACTCACCTCTGCATCTGTTCTCCGCACCAAAACACCAGAATCCTCGAGCGGACGAATAATTTTTCTTATGCCAGGAAGATCTTCCGCTGTAGCCATCCTTGTTCCTTCATAAACATCTCTGAAAACATTTGTTAGGGATTAGGGAACTCCCATGACAGATTGTGGATGCTAAATTTCCAAAGGCGCTTATTTCTTCGAAATTTTCATGGCAAACATTTGCTACACAAGCACAAATTTCAGCCAAGAATATCTCCATACTCGACACATACTAAGGCATTTCATTACTCATATGAAAATGTTTCTTTTAGTAATAAGGACTACAAAAACGAATTATACTACATATCTAGGATATAGCATCCATGTTGATAAAAGATAATACAGGCACTGGATTATTGAAATGAACAATAAAACAACAAATTTGAACAAAAAAAGTTGATAAAAGAAGAGCTTCAAAATACCTAGCTATCATTGTTCCTGCTCCATCTCTCGTAAACAATTCTAATAGCAGTGATCCATCTACAGATCCATCTATAATATGAACTCTTTGAACGCCGCCCTGACATTTGGAAGGGACAAATAGATAGTCAAGCCTAACAAATAGAGGCTTTAACCAAATTGTAAGCTTAAACATTCCAACGCAATATAGTAGCTGTTCACAGAACAAATACTGCTTTAATTGTGGAAAGAGAAAAATGCAAAGATCACAGCGCATGTTTCCTCCCGGCTCCCGCAAACTAAGCTCAACCTCTAATCTCCAGGTGAACTTCATAGCTACATGCTCCACTGTACTACAACATGCTGCTGCTATGCAAACAGCCAGTAAGTTGAGAAGCTGTGTGAATTCCAGCCTTCCATCCTTCCACTTCGCAATATTTTCCACCACAATGGACGAACCAAATTTCATTACCCAAGAGCAACGAAATTCCCATAGTACGTACGTAACCAGAGCCAACCAAGCTACCAGTTGTACTGAACTCCCAGTTGTCCACTTTGCAATATATTAATTCTCTATTTCCACCAAGTTCATATATCAATCCCCTATCCACTTATATCCCACAATGCAAACAGCCAGTAAGTTGAGAAGCCACGTCAATTCCAGCCCTCCACCCTTCCCATTTTGCAATATATTAACTCTATTCTCCACCAAGTTCATATCTCAATCCCTATCCCATTCCCATCCTCTTATCCCACGATGCAAACAGCCAGTAAGTTGAGAAGCTGCATGCATATAACATACTACAACATGCTGCCTTCCTTACGAAAACACTTAAGGAAGCACAGCATCAACCATGCATGCAGATCCCATATACGAAGCGCATGATCACTATACATTAATCAAGAACACTAATTGTAGGTAGGAAATTCAGAAGACAATTTTACTGCTTTGTACAGGATAACTTTTAAAAGGTGAATGTGCATACTAAGGCGCTATATAGAAAAGTATTAGTCTTCAGTCAGGGCCACAGAATTTATAACAGAATAAAGAGTATCGTGGGCAAAACACTTACATGGCACACATATGCTGCCGCAGCCAACTCAGAAAGATAGCCATTTGATCTGCTTAACCGCTCTTCACCACCAATAGCAAACCCTTGCTCACCAGAATAAAAACCATTTCCATTGTTAAAACCCAATCCGTTTTGAAAAGAAGCAGCATTTGATCTGCTTAACCATTCTTCACCACCAATAGCAAACCCTTGCTCACCAGAATAAATACTGTTTCCATTGTTAAAACCCAATCCGTTTTGAAAAGAAGCAGCATACCCATTTATATGAGCCTTGGCACTCAATGATGGTCCGTTGTCCCCTTTATGCAGAGAATTGATGCCTTCCTCATCCACAACCTTGACATAACTTGCAGCGATATCACTTTGCTTAGCACGCTTTCTAATCAACAAATCTGCCTCCTCAATAGACATGAAATGAATGACTCGTCCATGCTCATCAAATATCTGTCCATCTACAATGCTGATAAGTTTATCTGCCTCCATGGCTAAAGCACATGCAGTAGCAACCTCGTAGGTGCTGAATTATAGCAAACAAGACAAAACAATTTTGTTTAGTATGCTAGCTGCAATATACGCAACGGAGCAGGTTTTATGAAATTAATTGCAAGATAGGACATCTGCACATGTCATTCATATGATATTATGCTTGACTTGGTGGTAAGAATAGAACTACAAAAAAAATTTGTACAATCATACCAAAAAACATATAAAATAATAATAATTAAGAAAGCATACTTGCAATTTAACACTTCTCCTGATGAAGAGTATCCCATGTTGCTGACAACAACTATGCTATTACTATCAAGCCTTTCTCTTATCTGCGAAACATCAATTTTCGTAACTTCGCCAGTGAATCCATAGTCAATACCATTAACCACTCCTCTTCTCTGCCAAAGAAATACATATATTCAGTATTGCCATTGCGCAGTCGAGTAAAGTTCAGCAGAACTAATAAATAGCAAAAACAAAGCAAGGAAATGAACACAAATAATAAACATGCTCCTATTTGTGGAGCATCCGGTTTCACTATGGATTGTATGATTTTATTATGATGCAACGAAAAGTTAGGAAAGAAAAATAGTGTTTTATCTTTCTTATGAAGAGCCATTTACAAACATTGGAATTCGCAAAGAATATGCTACAAAATAATTATATAATAACTACATGGAAGCCAGATATTCAAAAGCTCAGCTACTAATAGATATTCACCTTAGCACCAAGGAAGTTGCCACTTGCAATGTTATCCACAAGACCATGCCAACGTCCAATAACACCATGCCTACGGAGATTTAACATTGGAGGACCAGGAGAAAGTTTAGCTTCTATCGTCAACCGTATCCTACCAGCTGCATCCATTGCAGCATCTTTCGCATCTTTATCAGTAATTCTGTACTGACCAACATACTTGGCCTTCTTCCCTACACAAAATTTAATAAGCTAAACACATGCTTTACAGGAAGTAAGAGATATATAGATGCAGTAAGAATCATCAAACCAATAGATGTTAGCAAAAGGACAGAACAGTGTAGAAAAAAGTAACTCTGCGTGCAATCAAAAGCAACTGAAGGCGTAACAAAGCTTCAGATTGTGACTGATGTACTTCACCAAATTCTAATTATAGCCAAGATAGTCTGCAAGCATATTAAATATATTGTCCTGGAGCTCTGAGGGCCAAATGGCTAAGAAAATTATATGCCACAGCAGCTAAACAATTCTCTAAGCTTCTTATAATAGTTTTTATATGATTAGTAGCCATCCTATATGTGTAGCTGTAAGCCCTGCTTCCCAGGCACATTTAGTGCTTTTAAGTTTTTAGCTAATCTATGTCATTAAGTCCTTGGGTAGCTCAAGAGGTGTGCGGGTACCCAGGCAGGTTTCTTGTCTAGTAAAAGCTCTAGTGAGCTGTATGTAATCAATGCAGTCCTTATCTTATATATATATATATTGCAATGCAGTCATCTGGGTGACTAAGCCCTGGCTGATTATTGCTCTGTTACCTCCAACAATTGGTATCAGAGAATAGGTTAGACACCTTCTCACCCTCTCATCTTCTCCATGACGTCAACCTCCTCTGAGCGCCGGGCTAGGAAGACCAAGGGAGCCACTGAGGGCGAGCTGGGCGACCCCTCTGGCAGGGCTGCGCGCCTGAAGGCAGCAGAGGAGGCGGCGGCGCTGGCTGTCGAGGCGGCACAGCAGGCTGCAGCAGCCGCGGAGGCGGCGGCCAGGACAGCGCAGGAGCTGCGGGCGGAGATAGCAGCAGAGAAGGGAGATGAGGAGGAGGAGGAGGAAGAAGAAGAGGAGGACCGGAGGAACCGGCGACCACGGACTCCGCCACGGGACAGGCGCCGTTCGCAGTCACCACTGCGTGACCGAAGGCGTCGTGGCGGTGGTCGCTATGAGTCGCCGCATGGCAGGGTGGTCTACCGCGATTCCGGCAGCGGCACATCATGGCCAATGCTGGACAAGACCAATTATTATGAGTGGAGCCAGACGATGAAGCTCAGGATGCAGGCGCGCGACCTCTGGGAAGCTGTCGAAGGAGGCCCAGTGCAGTTTCGCGACGACAGGCGAGCTCTGGAGGTGATCGTCGCTGCTGTGCCCAAGGAGTTGGGGCTCCCGCTCCTCGACAAGGCGACGGCAAAAGAGGCATGGGATGCCATCGCTGCAACTCGTATCGGTGTGGACAGGGTCCGCCGAGCGACGTTGCAGCGACTGCGTCGGGAGTGGGAGAACATTGACGTCAAGCCTGGCGAGCCGGTGGAGGATTTTGCCCTGCGGCTGTCAACTCTGCACCAGCAGCTGGTGCTTCATGGAGACAGGGACATCGATGAGGCGCGTGTCGTGGAAAAGTTTCTGCGCACGGTGCCAACCAAGTACGCGCAGATCGTCGTCGCCATTGAGCAGTTCCTCGACTTCGAGGCGCTCACGCTTGAAGAGGTGACAGGAAGGCTCAAGGCGGTGGATGACCGTGAAGCGCAAGCTGTGACAGAGCCGGTGTTCATCAACGGCAAGCTGCTGTACACTGAGGAGCAGTGGCGTGCGCGTTTGAGGAAGGAGAAGAAAAGGCGCAGAAGAAGCTGGCAGTTCTGGTTTCAAGAACCAGCGCGGCGGTGGCGGAGGACGCAGCCGCGGAGGTGGACGCGGACGGGGCAGAGGTGCTGGCCGTGGCAGCGGACGTGGAGAAGGAAATGGCGCCGGCCGTGTTGGCCCCAACACGTGCCTCAACTGCCATCAGGAAGGGCATTGGGCGCGTGAATGTCCCCAGCCGCGCCGTGATGGAACAGAGCGCGGCGGCGGGGGAGGAAATCGTGGTGGACGCGGTGGCGGAAACCGTGGAGGAGGCCGTGGCGGCGGTAACCAAGCTGGGCAGCAAGGAGGACATGAAGGGCGTGCCCAGTTTGCTGAGTGTGAGGAAGATGCAGCTCTGTTTCTGTCTCACGGCTTCATTGAGATGGAACAGAGCACGCCGGAGCTCAACTATACAGCACAGCGCGTTGAGTTCTTTGAGCCACGTGCGCGTGCTTATCTGGGAGCAGATGATGAAGAGATGGCTGGCGGCTGGTACCTTGATTCAGGCGCAACACACCACATGACTGGGCAGCGTGACCTGTTTTCAGACCTGAACACGGACGTTCAAGGCACGGTTCGGTTCGGGGACGCGTCCAAGGTGGAAATCAAGGGCGTTGGATCAATTGTTTTTGAAGCAAAGACTGGTGAGCATCGTGTTCTTCATGGAGTTTATTTCATTCCGGCATTGAAGAACTCGATCATGAGCCTCGGTCAACTTGATGAGAATGGCTCAAAGGTGGTGATTGATGATGGAGTACTGCGGATTTGGGAACGCAGCAGCGGCCGCCTACTGGCCAAGGTGAGGCGTGGCGCGAACCGGCTGTATGTACTGCATATGAAGACAGCACAGCCAGTGTGTCTTGCTGCGCGCAGGGATGAGGAGGCGTGGAAATGGCATGAGCGTTTTGGGCATCTGAATTTTGAGGCCCTGCGGAAGGCTTGGCAAGGAGGAAATGGCAAGAGGGATGCCAAAGATCGATCATGTTGAGCAAGTGTGTGACACTTGTGTCACCACCAAACAGAGGAGGCGATCATTTCCTGCTGCAGCAACATATCGTGCTCAGGATCACCTTGAATTGGTGCATGGTGATCTCTGTGGGCCAGTTACACCAGCAACTTCGGCAGGTAATCGCTATATTCTGCTGCTTGTAGATGATGCCACACGATTCATGTGGGCAGTGCTGCTGTCATCTAAGGATGCTGCAGCAGATGCTATCATAAAGGTGAAGGCTGCTGCAGAGGTGGAGAGTGGGCGTAAACTGAAAAGTTCTGCGCACAGATAATGGAGGAGAGTTTACTGTTGCAGAATTTGCTGCTTATTGTGCCAATGAAGGAGTCAAAAGGCATTACAGTGCTCCTCATTCACCACAGCAGAATGGCGTGGTGGAGCGTAGAAATCAAACCGTGGTGGCCATGGCACGTGCCTTACTCAAGCAGCGCCAGATGCCAGCCAAGTTTTGGGGGGAGGCAGTGATGACTGCTGTGCATATTCTGAATCGGTCACCAACCAAGGCTCTAGGTGATGTCACTCCCTATGAAGCATGGCATGGCCGAGCACCCACTGTTGGCCATCTGAAGGTGTTTGGTTGTGTGGCATATACTCGCCGTTTGTCTCAGCTCAGGAAACTTGATGATCGTGGTGAAGCTGGAGTATTTATTGGCTATGCTGAAGGAGCCAAAGCCTATCGAGTTTTTGATCCAGCATCTCAGCGTGTACGTGTCAGCCGAGATGTGGTTTTTGATGAAGGAAGAGGTTGGGATTGGACATCACCAGCAGCAGGTACGTCTGGGGCAGCTGGTAGTGATTTTGTGGTGGAATTTCCTTGGGAGGAAGAAGTCCCTGGAGCTGGAGGTTCAGTGCAGTCACACTCATCTCCTCAGCCCCATTCTGCCTCACCTGAAGCTTTTCCAGCAGCAGAATCGGTGCTTGATGCAGGAGAAGAGGTGTCTGAGACATCCAGAACGCCTTCACCACCACCAGCTCCAGCCAGCCCACAAGTGGAGCACGTGACTCCCTTGGAAGATGATGAGGAACGGCTGGACACTTATCACAACGACGAGCAGCTGCGCTATCGTACCATAGATGGCATATTGGGCGGGGAACAGGAAGTTCCGCCGCCGGCGCAGCGCTTGTTCGCAGAGCTCCACCTCACCCACTCTGGGGAACCCATTTCTTATGCAGAGGCAAAAGATGATCCTGCATGGCAGGCAGCAATGAAAGAGGAGCTGCGCGCTGTTGAGCGAAATGGCACCTGGGAGCTTGTGTCTCCCCGAGCTGGCCATCGGCCAATTTCTCTAAAATGGGTCTACAAGCTGAAGAAAGATGAGAAAGGAGATGTGATCAAGCACAAGGCTCGGCTTGTTGCTCGTGGGTTTGTGCAGCAAGAGGGTGTTGATTATGAGGATGTGTTCGCTCCTGTTGCGCGCATAGAATCAGTGAGACTGTTGCTTGCTCTAGCTGCCCAGGAAGGATGGACTGTTCATCATATGGATGTCAAGTCAGCTTTTCTAAATGGAGAGCTCAAGGAAGAAGTATATGTCCAGCAGCCACCTGGGTTTGCTATTCCTGGGGAAGAAAGCAAGGTATATCGCCTGCACAAAGCTTTGTATGGGCTGAAGCAGGCACCCAGGGCGTGGAACGCTAAGTTGGACTCTACTCTGAAGGAAATGGGGTTCAAACAGAGCAAACATGAAGCAGCAATTTATAGGAAAGGTTCAGAGGGCTCAGTGTTGCTGGTTGGGGTCTATGTTGATGATCTGATTATCACTGGAGCAGTCAAAGATGAAGTAAAGGCTTTCAAGGAAAGGATGAAATCCACCTTTGAGATGAGTGACTTGGGTTTGCTCAGCTTCTACCTTGGCATTGAAGTACAGCAAGGCAAGAATGGGATCACCATGAGGCAGACTCACTATGCCAAGAAAATCCTAGAACTGGGAGGCATGTCTGATTGCAATCCAGCAGCTACACCAATGGAAGAGCGCCTGAAGCTCAGCAAGCATAGCACTGCCAAGGAGGTGGATCCAACTCAGTATAGGAGGCTGGTTGGAAGCTTGAGATACCTGGTTCATACCAGGCCTGATTTGGCTTTCTCAGTGGGCTATGTGAGCAGATTCTTGGAGAAACCGACCACTGAGCACCAGCAAGCAGTCAAGAGGGTGCTGAGGTACTTGGCTGGAACATTGGACTATGGTCTGCAGTTCAAAAGAGCCCCAAATTCTGCTAGGTTTGTGGGCTACTGTGATTCAGACCTAGCCGGTGATATTGACTCCAGCAAAAGCACAACAGGTTGTTTGTTCTTCTTTGGCAACAGCTTGGTCAGCTGGCAATCTATCAAGCAGAGGGTGGTGGCTTTGTCTAGTTGTGAGGCTGAATATATGGCTATGACTTCAGCAGCAACACAAGCCCTGTGGCTGTCAAGATTGTTGGCTGATCTGTTGGGAAGAAAGGTGGAGACTGTGGAACTGAGGGTTGACAACAAGTCTGCAATTGCACTTGCTAAGAACCCTGTCTTCCATGACAGGAGCAAACATATCAGAGTTAAGCAACATTTTATCAGGGATTGTATTGAAGAAGGCAGCATCAGGACTGAGTACATCCCTACAGCTGATCAATTGGCAGACATTCTCACTAAGGCTTTGGGCAAGGCCAAGCTTGAAGATATGAGAAGCAGAATTGGCATCAAGCAGATCAAGAAGGGTTGAAGCAGGACTTAGGGGGAGAACTGTAGTTGTAAGCCCTGCTTCCCAGGCACATTTAGTGCTTTTAAGTTTTTAGCTAATCTATGTCATTAAGTCCTTGGGTAGCTCAAGAGGTGTGCGGGTACCCAGGCAGGTTTCTTGTCTAGTAAAAGCTCTAGTGAGCTGTATGTAATCAATGCAGTCCTTATCTTATATATATATATATTGCAATGCAGTCATCTGGGTGACTAAGCCCTGGCTGATTATTGCTCTGTTACCTCCAACAATATGCTGGTTTGTTTTAAAATCTGGTAGATTTTTATGAGCACAGGCAGGTGCCCCATGAGGGTGTTGCACAGAACTGACCTCTTTCTGACAATAGCTTATCAATTTGAACATGTGTTCCTGGAACAAGAACAAATTTAATCCCTAGACCATGGAGAAGTGATATGTCCTGCATATTTTTGTTAAAAAAAGAAAGTGTGGTTAGGAACAAGGAATCCATGACAACATAAATTTTTTATGACAATAAAAGAAGATAAATCTGTGGCAAAACACTACAGGCTCATCCTTAGAATAAGATTAACACAGAACTAATACCTAACAGAAAACTGATGCTGGCTACCCCCTTGTTCCTTAGTAATGCTGTTTTTTTCTTATTATATATATGGTCTACAATACAATTTTGCTGCCAAACAAAGAAACACAGCTATAGCCTCAACCTACAATTGTCATCCCAGTCAGGAACTCAGCATCCTCAAATTGTCAACCCGATGGTGATGCTCAATTCTCATCCCAATCATTTAAGTCAACTGTGTGGTCCAGCCCGCTGATCGAAATGGATTATAATCTACCAACATAATTTTTTGATGTAAATGATTCAATTATTTCGGTCGGATCATTTTTGCAGAGAAAAACAAAAGCTAAGCTGGCCAATTAGTACAAAGCAGCTAAATCGAATTCAACGCTCAACCCAAAAATACACAGCAGGACGTCAAATGTACTATTCCTCTGAAGAAATCATCAGATGAATCCAAAATGCTCAAAAATACAACATCACAAGCAACCATTCCAATACCTGCAGAACGCGGTCGAAGTGCGGCCCGGACACGACCTCGCTGGAGATGACGACCACGAAGGTGCTCCCACGGTGGCCCCGGATGTACGGCCACGCCTCCCGGAAGAACCCCACAAACTCCTCCCCGGGGACCACGGCGCCGGCGCCGGAGCTACCAGCCCCGCAGCACCGGACGCCGCGGCCCCGCCAGCGGCGCGTAACGGCTACCCGCCACCGCGAGGATGAGAGGACATTTGCGGAGGCTAGGACCTTGGGCCGCAAGGCCTCGCCCGCGAGGCGGACCACGACCGTCGAGGTGGCCATAAAGAAGCTTCCAACCCTAGGCAGGAGGCTGTAGCCAGTGTAGCCTGTAGGGAACGGTTCTCGGGTCCTGTTTTAGCAGCCTCGGACCTTCTGATGAAATAGAACTTTGATAAAAACCAACCACAAAATCTATAACTTTTATTCATAGGTACAACTCCAAATCCAAAACAGTATAAGTGATTGTAGCTACTCTGTAATCTTTTTGATTGCTAATTACTCTCACGAGTCTTGCATGAAACCGTATTAGTTTAGTTGATATTTATGACTTCCACCTTTTATTTATATATGAGTCCCCTCTAAAGCACTCTACGAGTAGAATTCTATACGCAATCCTAATAGAATTAGAAGTGCTAGTAGTAAATCTCTCTTAATCCTTTTTTTGCGAAAAAAAAATCTCTCTTAATCCTAATCAAATAGAATTTGAGTAACGATCGTGGGAGAACACGTCGTATGGTTTTGCAGCAACAACGCCGTTGTTTAGGGAAGCCGGTTCGCGCGACGAGGATCGGATCGGGGTTTGGGCTTTTTCGTGAAGCCACAAAGACCAAAAACTAAGTATTAGGCCGGACTAGGCCCAGTCCATTTTGCCCTCGAGGGGACGAGCTCGATTTCCGCAGTTTCGCTGTCGCTTTGTACTTATAGGGCCCAAATGCGGTGACCTTTGTTTTCTTCTTGAGCTAAGCAGCAGAAATTAGTCAGTCACAGACTCACGGTTGAATCGAGACGCAGCGAATGGTTCCCACAAAGTCACAGCTAGAAAAAACCGTTTCTCTCAAGAGAAAAAGGTGATCCAAGTCCATGTGGAGTATACTCCTATACAGCTATACTGTATATATACTACAAACACGTCGTTACGGAAAGATCGTCTACAAAACAAAACATCCAGTGTCGATCACTGGTGCCCATGAAGCATGAACGAACTGCAGCAGCAAAGGCTCGCATTAACTGTAGCATGGCTCCTCGCCAACAGCTGTAGCGCAGCGCGCACAGGCGGCAGAAGCACCGGATCATCACCTGTTCGCTTCGTCGTTAACGTTGTTTCGTTGTGAGAGACGCTATATCATATCTGATAAGTATGACCGCTGCATTGCTAGCTCCAGCACAGGCGTGTCCGGCGGTCTGGCGTCGTCGCAGCCCTCGCGACGCGCGCCGGGTCCTCTCTCTGAGACCCCTGACCCCTGACCCCGCCACGCTCGGGCCGGCCGCCCCCACTCGCCGGGGCAGGGAGCGCCTGCGCGCGCGGCATGCGTCGACCACGCACCCGCGCCCGCCAATGGCAGCGCGGCCACTCGTCGCACCCCCTTCCTGTCCGCTCGCCACGGCGCGCAGCGCATGCCGCGCATGCAGCAGAAAACGATTACTAGCATCCAAAAGGCAGGCTAGCTCTCGGTTCCCGGGCGGGGAGACGGAGAGACGACGAGGCGACGCGCCCCGGCCCGGTTGGTCTCGTGCGGCTGGCTACCAAAAAGCTAGGCCCGTGGTCGCTTTGGAATGGCAAAACTTTTGTCGCTCATCTTTTGCTGTAAAATTTTTGTCATTTAAATTTTTGATATTTGGTGTTTAGATGCATAATAAAACTTTAGTCACGTAGATACAGCACGCGCCTCTAAGATATTTTTTGCCTAATTTTTGACCTCTGGGGTCTCAAATGCCAAAAGTTTTGCAGCCTAAGTTTTGTTGTTTTTACCTATAATGTTTAGATCTATTTTGCCAAAAGATAGAATAAAACACCAAAAGTTTTGATCAAAATAGAAAACTTAATAGGCCCTTAGTAGCTAAAGTGACTAAAATTTAGTAGCTAAATTTTAGCAGGGATAACAAACGGGCCCTAGAAAGGGTGACTAGCCAACAGTGACCGGTTTTTTACGCCAATAGTAATAATACATGTCCCTAAATATTTGTTATTTTTGTTTTTTGAGAAACAATTTTGACTAAATATATATTAAAAATATTAATATTTATGGTATATAATTAGCATCATTAGAAGGATCTCTGAATCTAATTTTTTAATAAATTTATTTAAAAATATAAATATTATATGTATTTTCTACGAATCCAGTTAAACTTGTGCCACGCACACAAACGTTGACGGTTATCTAGGACTCAGTGAGTACGTATCATGTATGGTACAGTACTGGCTTATTTATATCTGTAGATTTCGACTGAAAAGCTAGGATAGGTAGTACGCCCGATTCCTGAGAAATTAAACACAGTAAATTTGAGCTTGACTAGAGGACGGAACGGAAGACGCATGCATTGGACGACGTACGCAAGCGTCCCGTCCCATCCAAGTCTGGCTATTATCTCTAGCCCTGTTGCACGCCACGTGCTCAACAGCTCAAAGACTGTTCGTCACCAACGTTTAATTCACGATAGAATTCTGTATTTGGCACCGAAACAAATCATTCTTTTGTATTTGGCACTAAAAATTTTGAACTTTTTTTATCTAGCATCAACTTAAAAATTTCTTCCGTATATGACACTTCCGTCCATTTGATGCACTAATGGTGTCAAGTGCCACCTAAAATGACATATATGCCCTTCTATGTACCAACAACATATAGTGCCTGATGGAAAAAAAATAAATGAATATAATGTCAAATAAGAAAAGCACAAATATCACAAATATACTTGTGAATGAAACATAGCATTTTGCTAATTGAAGAGTGGCAATAATAATCAATAAATTTGATGCACAAGCTTCACAAATCTGACCACATTGTCAACGTACTTAAAAAAAAAACAAAAAAAAATGTAAACACACGAATTCCTGCTGCTACTACGGTGCTTGCGAAATTCAGCATATTGGTTGTTTAACTGATCACTGACATATTTGTGCTACTCCTTCAATATGCGCTTAGGCAATTCTGAAAATTTCAATTTCTTTGGTAAACTCGATTGGGTCAATGTCGTGTGATTTTTATGATAAGGTGGTCTGATTCTTTGTTCCAGAGGGCGAAGTCGGATATTTCTTTCCATTATATATGTCGGACAATTGTAAGTAGTAGCACACCCGGAGGTGAGCTACAATTCTTTTTTATCCGCTGCAGAAACTACTGTTACAGATAAAAGTATAGAGCCAGATCCACTATTGTTTACCTTTCAAAAAAAAAAAAATCAATAATGTGTTCATGTACAATTTACGTAACTGAACTGACGAACCATTTGGTGACACTGCTATTGGTTACAAAGTACTAACCTATTAATCTCTGGTGTTGACCTCCCTACAGAAAGCTAGGTGATCTCTTGAATCAATCCAGATGGAGGCATGGAATTCTCTTTTCTGCTGACACAATGTTGAAGGAGTGGGTCAATGTCACCCGCAGTGACTTTGGTAACCTATAAGCTCTGCTCATATTGTGAGGTTTTCTTGGATGTTCAGGAACGAGCTGCAGATGTTCCCGCCAAGATTTGTGGGAACACAGGTGTTTACATTTTTTTTTTAAGTACGCCGACAATGTGGTCAGATTTGTAAAGTTTGTGCATCAAATTTATTGATTATTATTGTCACTCTTCAATTATCAAAATGATATGTTTCATTCACAAGTATATTTGTGATATTTATGTTTTTCTTATTTGACATTATGTCCATTTATTTATTTTTCTATCTGGCACTATATGTTACTGGTACATAGAAGGGCATATATGTTATTTTAGGTGGCACTCGACACCGTTAGTGCATCAAATGAACGGAAGTGCTATATACGGAAGGAATTTTCAAGTTGATGCTAGATAAGGAAGTTTAAAATTTTCAATGTCAAATACAAAAGAGTGATTTGTTTCAGTGCCAAATACAGACTTCTCCCTTAATTCATCGACGAGATGACGCATTTGTCATTGCAGCTAGATCTAACAGATTTCTCTCAAGTTTATACGAGCGGTGACCAACAGCACGTGCAGACACGTTAACGTAGTGCAAGCATGTTCATGTAATCATGTTTGTGGTTAACAATCCGGTGGAAGTTCTCAAAAACACAAGAGAGTAAAGTGCTTACACTTGCTTGTGTAGGAGTATATACGCCGCTGGTTGGTGGGCAATGCCGCAATCCTGGCCAATGAAACCTAGCAACGCCCACTCGCCACGCCCCATGAATGGCCCCCGCACGGCAGCAAGCCAGCCAGTGCCCGCGCGCGCGTCCCAGCCAGCGGAACGCGCCGCGGGGAACGAGGACGAGGCGCCCGAGGCAGCGCGGCATGGCGAAGGCGATCGAGGGGCAACGCAAGCGGAAGCGGCCAAGCGACCCGCATGCAGTGCAGCCCCCTCGCCCTCGTCCCAGGCTCTCTCCCGCTGGAATCCACCCAACCCGCCCTTCCTCTCCAAAGCACGCGCCCCGCGACTCGGCTCCGCCTACGTGTCGGCAGCGTCCCCGCCGGTCGCCCACGTACCCCGCCGCGCTCTCCCACGTGCCCCTCCCTCTGCGCGCGTCCGATTGGCCGCCCCGTCCTTCTTAAGCCGCGCCTGCCCCGTCCGGGCCCCCAACGCCGTGCTCTCCGTCGTCGTCTCCGCCCCAGAGTGATCGACTCCACTGACCACTGGCCCCCGAGCCTCAGCTCGCGAGTCCGCCGGCACTGGCAGCGCGCCTCGCCATGGCCATGGTGCAGCAGGCGGACACGGCCGTCAAGGCCAACGAGATCCTGGCGCGGTTCCGGCCCATCGCGCCCAAGCCCACACTGGCGGCGGCGGCGGCGTCGCCGGTGGCGCAGGCCGCGGCCGAGGGCGTCGTGGCCGCCAACCGCGTGCTGTGCCATCTGCAGAGCAGGCCGTGCCGCGCGCGGAAACGCGGCCGCCCCACCGTCGTGCCGGTGTCGCCGCCCAAGTCGGGCTCTGGCGCGCAGTCGCCCGCCAAGCGGAAGAGAGCGGCGACGCCGTACCCGCCTCTCCGGTGCGCGGCGGCCACGGGCGCGCATGCGTCCGCGGACGTCCAGGTCAGTGCGCGCCTCCCTCCGCCGTCGCTCCCGCCGGCGAGTGCGGGCGCCGACGACCTCGCAAAGGTGGCGGCGGAGGGGAGGGACGTCCCCGTGGAGCGCGACCTGCTGCGGAAGCTGCTGGAGCCCAAGGTCATCTCGCCGCGGGCGGTGCGCCCCGTGTGCTCTGCCATCCACGTCGGGTGCATCCACCGCACCGGCGCGACCTGCACCGACGCCGTCTCGAAGACGGCGGTTCAGGTGGAGGTGGAGCTGGAGGTCGACGCGCTCCCGGCGGTGGTCTCCGACTCCAGCAACCGCGTCCGGCTCGTGAACGACGCGTACAAGGAGATGGTGGGGCAGCCCGAGTGCCCGTGGCTCGACGCCTTGGCTGCCACGTCGAGGAGGATCAGCGGGGAGGTGGCGCTGGTGGTAGCCGACCAGTCCTCCCTGCCGGAGACGTACGGGGCGTTCACATGCACGGCAAAGATCGAGTGGGAGGACGACGGGAAGCTCACCTCCATCGCTGTACCCTGCGACGTCAGCCGGCTGCACTGCGAGTCCAGAGACTACCTCTTCACCTGGAGGTTCCGTACCGCCGACGCCGACGCATCCGTTGGCCACAGCTCCGAGGAGATTAAAGAGAGTTAGGGAAGCTTGCTTGAGCTGCATCCAGTGTACACTGCAATGAAATCAAGTGCGTAGGCGAAGCTGCTAGCTGCATGTTTAGAACCGATCAGTTTCCTCTTTCGCGAAGTCCATAGGATGTAGACCCAGTTCCGAAATCTGGAGTAAATATAAGATGTCGACTGGAGAATGCAAAGGAAATATAACCTGTACTTTCATGAAACTGACCTACTACCTGATTTTTCTCATTTCATAACTATGGGTTGCCCATGAACACACGGACATGCAAGAGTGGTCGTGCGTACGTAGCAGACTGGCAGCTCATGTGTGATATAGCCAAAAGCAAGTAGGCATCATCATTCAACTCAGAAATGGCATGATTTTTCAGATACCAGCCAAGCAAGCACACAGGATTGAAATACAACAATGCCATCCACGATCAAACGTTTCGGAAGGATACTATTTTGTTTGATTGCAGATCATGCCTATTGCAAGTTTGATAGATGCATATTCTAGCTCGTACTTTCACAACGGACACCGTTGAAAGCAAAGGCGGTCCAGGAGGAAAACAACATGGTCCCAATGTCAGGCTCACAAGGTCTAGAGCTCAGGAGGAAAACAACATGGTCCCAATGTCAGGCTCACAGACTAGAGCTCTTGGGCTCATGCTTGCTCCGCCTTCGGGGGGCCTCTCCACTTGAAGTTCTCAGCGTAAGCCTTAGGCTGCATGGTTAAAAAACAATCCGGTTATCACAACCAAGCCTATGTATTTTCAGCAACGCCGATCAGTGATCAGAACGAAAAATATCAATTCAAACATAAACACAATTATTCTATTAGCACAAAACATGGCATATGTGAGCCATATCTCACATGTGACAGACACCAAATGATGCAATTGGCTAGACAGTAATGCAAGTTATCACCTTCGAATGAAGCATAGCGACAGAAAGGTAAATCATTTCTGAAGTTCATGCAATATAAATAGATACACTACTTTGAAATGTCCCAAAGCAAGCTTATGGCAGCAACTGTATTGCTTTAAACTAGCAATTGCTTCTATAACATTAAGGTAAAGTACAGCTCGGTCCTGGCAGCCGTACCAAAAGTTAAAGTCCAGTCAAGCAAAGACTACCGGTAATGAGCCAGTTCCATCGCCTGGTTGGACCTGTACCCGGACGGTCACTACAACCCAATAGCATGCACGATGCATCAAATAATTGGATCAGACTTGTACAGTGCCAGGCAAGTACAGAAATAGCTAAGGATAAGGAGGTGGATTATTGGCCTTACTGTTTAGCTTTCAGAACATTCCACAAGCATGCAAATTTTTAACTTCGATACTATATCACCTGTATGCCCGTATCTGTTCCTTACTGTTTATCAAATAATTGTGTTTTGATGTAGTAATGCACTTGCTGCTTGTAATTCTAATTCTGGCATAACATAATACTCCCTCCATTCCTTAATATAAGCCATATAGTTTTTAGCACCAATATTAACGCACGGCTTGGGGAAGGATGTGAGACCGAGGAAAAAAAGGAAAATCAGGCCATCTTCTCTCTCCCAATCAGATTGCTTCCTAAATCTAAGGGATTGGTTGGGGCATGTGCTATGTACGGTGGGAAGGTTTCCAAACTAATTGGCGTGGGAGCTGATACGTAACTATATTTTGGAATTTTCTTTAAAAATCTATATGGCTTATATTAAGGAACGGAGGGAGTAGTGAACAACACATACCTCAAATGCTAAAGCAAAATCGCTGGTCTCAGGGATAACAAACCTAATTCTTTGCAGGTATATGTCTTACATGTAAGAATGCATGCACCGTGAGAAAACTGCCAAAACAGCAGTCACATTGCATCAACAGAAACATCGATTCAACCTACGAAGTATATGGCAGCTAGCACCTAGCAGCCTGTCCTTATCCACATCCCGCTAACGAAAGATAGGGTTCAAGAGTCAACCAGGATGGTAAAACTCCGCCAACTGTTCCATAGTTCACACATTCATATTCATCGTATCTACAGCATTAACGCCAAATTTGGCTTTTTCTTCCCAACCTCTGACTTCTCAGTTATAAAAAAAATGTTGAAGGACTCGAACAACTTTCTTAAAAGGGGACATACAGTGGCCATGCAACATGTGAACATCAAGAAATCGGACAAATGCTACCATCAGCAGCAGGTTACCCATTTCAAGTGCCCATTACCTCTTTCCTTTCAATCAAACCTCTTTTTTTTAACTAGACCAGGAGCACTGGCATATCATGTAAGACTCATATGGACAACTATACTGACCGCACGCTCAAATATAGGTGAGACTGCCCGAGAAATCTCAAAACACATCTAACGAGCACACGCACGCACACCCTACTGACACACACGCTCAGTTCCCTCAGGGTAAAATCCCCGGTGCAACACCCAGCTGATCCCAAGACTGGGAATCGAACTCGACAGGTGGCCTCCACAACGCGAGGAGCCACCACTGCGCTGTGAGCGCATTTGCTCGCAATCCAACCTTTACAATTCCTTTTCCTCCCTTCTGCCCTTCTCCATGCTGGTGTTACCCATGATGGTCAATCCCTCCCTCACCCCAAGGTAAGGTAATCCCCACCTCAACCAGAATGAGCTCACGCACACACAAGCACCCACACAAGTCAGACCCGAACTCCTACCTCCTCTACTATTCGAACCGTCGTCTTAATAATCCACAGCACAACTCCCTCACTAGGTTGAACACCACCCCCCTCACACTGCCTCTGCCACACATTATACAAGCATCGCATAATCTTTATCCACACAATCAGCACTAAGGTACACTGTAGCATTTAACATGTTTATGTCAAAGATGGATACTATTGTATTTATCATGTACAAACATGCTAAGACATGCCAAGTTGCACACAGAAAAATAAGGCCGTTTACTTGTGAAATGCTTTTAAATTTAGTTCAGGTAATAAGATGTGTAGTAGATAGATTGCAATAAATAGAGTTCAAAAAAGGCTTCTAAACCAAAAAGATACTTCTAAGGTAGAAATCTTGTATGAAGAAAGACTAAAATTTTGTCAATATTTTGCAGCTGAATTTTCATAATCTGACTGATTTTTCACCGTACAGTCCACCCATGCAAATTAAGTATTCATCTATAGAACAGAAACTTGGATCTCAGTTGTTCCAGGCTTCCAGCACTCAATGGTTCACTATCTTGCATATTACATATATACAAAGAATACATTTACAGCAAGGTGTCATGTGGAAAGAGAATATATCTTGGAAACAAGATTGCATACCATTTCATTAAAGCATCATTAATATATCTGGAAAAACTTTATGGATCTTGTCCCTAACAAGCAGGGACGAAGCTAGGAAAAAATTTAGGAGGGGCTAAACAACGGCAATTAGCAAGAAAAGAGATTCAGCAAATCTTAGCCCCTCCTACCTATACATCTACAGCTGAAATTTCAGACGACGGCTCTACGGGGCTTCGCTTGCTCGCGAGCGGTAGGGGGGGCTGGAGCCCCCCTAGCCCCACCGCTGGCTCCGTGCCTGCTAACAAGTGTCTTTCACTTCACAGTTCTTACTTGAAACTTAAATTACTTCCTATGACTTGGCATTGCACTAAAACATGCACACAACACATACACTGAGGAAATAGTATATTCTACCGCCACAATGGCATTTGTAATTCAGATAGAATATATAGCTGTGAGGGTTTGTACTGCACTGGGAAAAGAAACAGATGCACTGTTGACAATATACAGCTGTATAAGATAAACTTTGCAAGAAGATGACAAGACAACTTTGTAGGATCTAAATACATGGTAAAAGAAAAGCATTAACAAGTCAACAAGGATATGTAGGGAGACATACATACCTTCAGAAGAGGTGTATGGCGTTTCCGAACCTACAAAAAAAGAGGCAATGTAAGTATAGTCCTGCATTTTTAAGAAACCTTAGAGGCTCATTTCAAATCATTGGATACTTCAACAGTAGCCCAAAAGAATATATCTAGAAAAAAATACAATGAAAATATGGCTTCAATTTAGTTCAGAAATAAAACGAAACACTATATGCATTCAACAAGAAAGCTACAAGCGCCAGTAGAATTGGAAATCAACAGTAGGTTTTGTAGAGTGATCTACCGGTTATCAATAGCAGTATAGCACTTGTGTTGAATAATAGCCCCATAGGGGCAATACCACAATAGATCGGAGTACACAGAAAGAACTCTAGTAACATATACATAAGGGTACTTCTAACACTACCACCAGGTATAGTGCAATACTACATCAAACGAAGTTATAGTGGTTGCAACTTGAAAAGATAGAACTTAAAGCAAGCAGCACAAGTACAAACTGGAAGCAAATAATTTGCATCGAAAAGCATTTCACGATTAGCTTGAGAAAAAAAGTAGGCAGTAAGACATTTTAGACAAAGTAGAGCACTACACCCTCACACTAGATATTGTCATCAACCTCATGTTTTCCACTAGTTGACAAAAATCAGTATGAAAATGCTATCGAGGGACTAGTATGTGACAGTAGAGCAATAACTATTATTTGGAAATTAACATTACTAAAAAAACTCATTATAACTGAAAAAAAACTATATATAGTGCGCATCTTGAAGTCTATGTTCATTTCTACCTCAATAGATGAACCACAAACAGATCTAGTTTGTCTACCATCACTGCTGTGTTAGACAACTAAGCATCAATACCCTATAATTGCTTCCTCAAAAATTAACTTTATAAAGATAAAAGGAGGAGTAAAAAGACCCCAGCCACATGTTAAAAAGAGTGCCATTCAAGCTTGCTTCAATCTTTCCAAATAGGCCTGAAGTAGCAATTGCAAATAGAGCATCTAATTTTCGTGTGATATCTACATGGAAAAAATGAAACCCACCACATAATTCCATCCATGTTTTTCAGCAAACGCCTTTGCTGACTCCGCACTGTCGAACGTAAGTCCTGCTTCACCGACATTAGCATATGGGTCCCCAGTAGATGTCCATCCCATCAACGGGTTCTCCCACCTAGCATGGATTCAAATGACAACCAATTTGTCAGAGGATGTCGGGGAGGGGGGATTTAGGGCCTGCTTGGTTGGCTTCCAAAATTTGCCATGCCAAAGAATTGGCAAGCTAAAAGTTGGGCAAAAAAATTGCCATAGATTTGGCAAGCCAAATGTGAGAGTTTGACAAGTTTTGGTAGAAAACCAAATACTAGCCAAAATCATGGCTTGCCAAATCTTTGGCATGGCAAATTTTGGAAGCAAACCAATCAGGCCTTTATTTACGAGAAAACGATAAAACAAACTGCAGCAGTTGTCTAATTACTTACTTCATTTGCAGTCAAATAATTTAATAAGCTCTGATGCAATCTGAGAACCCCATACAAACATGCATGACATATGGTCTACGTCCAAAAAATGAAAATAAGGAGAAATGACCACACTGGTCCAGCATCTGGTGTACTGGCCAAGGGGCATTTTGCATTCACACCATTTTATAGAATTATAACCCTACAACAAGCTGCTACACAACAGAAGAACCCATCATTACATCAGACGGATGGTAAAGTCATAATGCAGTTTCCAAGGGTGTGAGTAGTGCAAACCAAAATTATGGCACTTAAACCCCACCCAACCCACCCCCCCCCCCCCCCCCCCCCCCCAAAAAAAAAAACAATAATAAACAATACGAGTATTGGCAGATCTAAATTGTATGATGTTACTGAAGTTCCAGTAACAAATAAGAATAATAGGAGAGTTTAAGAGAAAGCTAAGACTCTACAAAAGCATTGAAAATCGCAATGCATACTCAAGTATTAATCTCTGGGTATATACTCCCATTCCATCTTAAGACCATGTAATTTTGTAGTGACATTAAGTGATTGGAGAAAGGCACTTCAGCAGTGCATCAACAATTGGAAGTTGGTAACATGTAACTGTAAGATAAATCTATTAAGGTAGCCAATCTGACAGCAACAAAGCCTTAGGGATAAGATTCAGGGAGGCAAAATAGGATAAAAAAGCAGAACAGGAAGCATACTTTTGGGTTGACAAAAAGTTAATTTTCCACCTCCCGACTTTGCCTGAACCTTGCTGGGATGCAGTCCTAGCTGGTGAATAAATTAAAACCTGACAATTCACAAGGATAAGCTGACCAGTTGTGAAGAAGAAACTGAAACATTCCCATTGGCTGAGATGCATAAATTACAATAACAAAAACCAGAATATATCAGCAGTGAACATATCTGTTATAATTGACCCTCTTCATCTCAAAACATAGTTAGTGTCCTACTTATAAAACCAGACAATACTGCCAGTTCAACCAAAAAAGGAAAATGGAATCCATGCTTAGTATGGTCCAGTGTGTTAAGTGTTAACTAATAATTTTCCAATTAAAACTGGGAAAATGATAATTTAGTTCCTTCTGGAGTGGGTGAGAGGTTTTAGACTGCCGACCTACGACCTGCACTCCACATGTCACAGGATGCAAAAGAACAGGGACATGCATGCTTTTGTCGCTTGAGTGACTTGGCTATATGTGAAGTTGTGAACCTTTAGGCTTTAGTTATGCACAAACATTTAACCCGCAGTAAGTATGGGCATATAGCTACTTGGAACCAACAATAGGACCAATGAAATGGGAACCATTGATTCAGTTATCTGGGTCTCAAGCTTGTGTGATGGGACAATACAACAATAAAGATTGGAAAGTTTAGTATTTAAGCCAATCGAGCAAAAATGGTGGTATATATTAAAAGCTTCAAACATAACAGTGCTACTTTTCTATAAGATACAATAGACCAATGGGCAATGGCACACCAAACAATAGTGTTCATGAGGTGAAGCTTCTTCCTATAAGATCCAAATCTGATTCTGATATTTTATCTCAACATTGATTTCACAAAGCTCACATATGTTGCATCTAAGTGTAACTAACCCTGCACGCATCTATCCTGCTGAAAATTAGACAACTAACATCCACCCAACATAATCTAGGCTCTGAAGATGCTCAGTTTCCTGACCCGGACCTGCCATTTTCATCACAAATACTTCTAGAAGCAAGCATAAACGTGCCCATTCCTGTCACAGAAGACCCTCTTGGAGAGGAATCGAACTGGGTCGCTAACTCGACATGGGGGAAACCCACATCTTACACAGATTCTTCTAGTTCACAGCTTGACCTTCAGACCAATCGATAACAAAACAACGATTTAGCATCTGTATCCCACCCCATACTCCAACCACAACCGACACAACGATCCAGTCCCAGCGTCCCCGTATTGACTCCAGAACGAACATCTCTCAAGACGCCCGCATGGATCCACACCAGCTACCATTTCCCAGCTAAAAACAAGAGAGGGAAGAGATGCACCGCGTTACCTTACGGCGGAGGTGCTCCTCAGGGATGCCGGAGACCATCCCGATCTCCCCGGGCTTGATCTCAACGAGGGCATCGGAGGCCTCCGCGGAGAGCATCCGCGCCGGCGCCGGCGTGAGAAGTGCGCGGCCAAGGGAGGGGAGGCTCCGCCGGAGCGGGGCGGCCATCTCGTCGGAGCCGTACACCGGAGAGGAGGCTGAGGGAGGAGGAGGAGGAGCTTGTGAGCGTAGGCGGCCTGCTAATCTGCGGCTGAACGAGAGAATATGACGGAGCGCATCCTTCTGCTTGGGACGTCAGCCCAGAATTGTCGAGTACTTGGCCCATACAGTACACTGCATTAGGCCTTTTAGGCATGTGCTTCTCTTTCTTCTCAGTAAAAAGAGCAATGGATCTTTTGTAGGCCGGTCTCTGGCTAATTAGGCCAGCGAGGAAGAGTTTGTATGATTGTATCATGCATGGTATATACTCCATTCAGTCACAAATAAATTATGCTTCGGTGACCCAGTCTTCAAAATACAAATTTTACTAGTATCATCTTTTGTTACAATATGTGATGGAACACCTAGCAAAAGCTATTATGACATTAATTTTCGACAGATCATTTCCAAGTATCCAAACTCAGTACATAAACTGTTTAGAATACTTCTGCGCATTGTAATTCTTTGCTGCAACGCAGTGTCTGAACTAGTCGATCAAAAAACGAAAAGAAAAGAAAAATAAACAAAGGCAAGCAGAAAGACTTTGCATGGTGGCATATATACTAGCATGCGTGAAGAAAGCGACAGCAACCTTTCTTCAGTACATAAACTGTTTAGAATACTTATCTGCATTATGCATCTATCAACTCTTCACTACTAATAAGTGCTGACTACGACACAGTCCGTCCAGAAGGTTTAGAATAATCAGCTGCCCTGACCCTGAGCCTGAAGTGCAAGAAACAGGAACCTCAAGCTAATCGGTCCGTAGCAATCGGTCGGCTATCAGAGTCCATTAATCAATGGAAGCACAGCCTCATGATAATTGAGATTCTCAGACACAGCTGATGTAAGCAGATGGTGACAATCAGTGAATTTTCTCTACGTGTTGCATCCTTGCACACGCTGATCCTTAGCCGCCACATCATTCTTCAGTAACTGACACTTGACCGCGCTTTCGTGCTAGGTTTCCGACTGTTCTTCTTCAGACAGAGTATATACTAATCTCTCATCTTCATCCTATACACGTACTGGTCAGTCAGAACATGACAGAATTCGTTAACCTAACCACAACGGAAATCCAAACTACCTTATGTCAGCTCAGGAACTCTGGTTTGCCTATTCTCCCCCTTGTTTTCGTTTGACCTGACGCCAAATGTAATAGTATATGATACATACCGGGAGACTGCATGGAAGAGTCGCAGCCTTTGATCCGTTCAAGTTCAAGCACGCATCTGTTTACCTTTACGAGCCGTGATGATTAAATTGCAGTCTCCATATATAAACAAACCTGGGCTCCTTCAGAGTCCACGCCTTTGGCCAGCAATCAAACCTGGCTAGCTGCAGGTCAACAGCCCCATCGCGAGGGATGCAGTGCAGACGAGGACATCATAATCTTGCACAGAAAGTTAGGTGTGTAATCACTAATCACTGGCACGCACCGATGGAGACCGTGAAAACGACGCTCAACTCTCGTGCCGCTCGTGAAATAAACCAGCGCGCAGTAGTGGCCGTTTCAGCTGTGTGTTAGACTTTGGATGATGGAATTAAATGCAAGATAGGGACTTAATTACTGTACAAGCGCATTTAACTAAACATATAGATCATATCATGGCGACTTGCTCCTTTACCAGAGAGATATGGTTCTTGGTGCTCAGGGCCCTGGAAATCCAATTGCCTCAGGCCGCAGTCACCACCTTGGGCTGGTGGCGACGAATTCGGGCAGCAGCACCCGGTGAGCGAAGGAAAGGTCTCGACACGCTCTTCGCCCTCGTGTCCTGGCAGCTGTGGAAGGAACGCAACGCGCGGTGTTTCAGAAGCTTGACAGCTTCCATCGCCGAGACGCTCCACATGATCAAGATCGAAGCTAATCGTTGGATCGAAGCGGGAGCTCAGGGCCTACGTTGCCTGGCACAAAGATGACAGCTGCCTCTCTTCTAATCAAAACTTCGATGTGCTTAATTACAATGTAGTCACCAAATAATTGTCACTGCCGTCTACGGCATTCTTGTAACATAAACATTCCTTCTTCTAATGCAAAGATACGCACTCTCGTGCGCATTCGCGAAAAAAAAACTAAACATATAGAATAACACATTCTCACCTTAACTATGTAATGTATTTTGGTGGTGAAGCATCGAATCGGTTGGATGAGTTGGACGGGTAGCAAATTAAAATTAGCAACAAGCTAGTGCACAAGAAACGTCGTACGTCAGCTCGAGCGTGGTATGCTCTTGGAAAATTCCTGCATTTGGTAATGAAACACACGGACTATTCACCGAGTCAAACGTGGCAAACAAGACAGGGGAAATGGATTGAATAGTTGCTTCGCCCCTCCACGCTTGACCAAGCGCGAACTGCCCTGCGCGGCTGCGCCATCCTCTCTTGTCCTGGTCGTCCCACCCAGAGTCCAGAGACCGGACGAACGACTCAGCACGGATGGATGGCGAGGCCGATGCGTGACGAAAAGCCACAAGCAGCTCAGGCTTGCAGTGTTGCTCCAACGTCCAGGGCTCTATAAGAAGTCTTGGTCGTCCCCGACACGGGGGGAAGTCGCAAACGGTATGCGAGAAATGATGTTCTGCGGCGCGGGCAGCTTCAAGGACGTCGACAAGGAGGAGGGCGCGGCCGGCGCCGGGAAGCCGGCCGCCAAGGCGAAGACGAAGGCGGGAGGCAAGGCGAAGCAGGGGAGGAACAACAACCCCTACGCGTCGCGGGGGCTGGACAAGTTCTCCGTCGTGCTGTCCGAGCTGGAGGCCAAGCGGGAGAAGATCCTGCGGCGCGTCGGCTCGGACGTGGACGCCGACCATCTCATGGTCCGGTTCGTGCAGTCGGAGAAAAAAGGGTGGGTGCCCATCGTCGTCAAGCTCCCGCACGAGGAGGAGCAGCAGGCCGGCGCCGGCGCCAAGAAGAGGCAGGGCAAGCCGGCCTCGCAGTCGTCCACGCCGCCCACGGAGCCTGCCAGCCCCAAGGAAGACCCCGTGGCGGTGCAAGCGAAGGCAACCGTGCAGCCGGCGAAGAAGAGTAAGGCCGGCGGCGTGCGGCGGTCCTGGGCGTGGGGAAGGAAGATGATGAGTCCGTGCCATTACTGGCCGCTGGCCATGACGCTGCTGCTGCTGTGCCTCGTGGTGTTCGGGAGGGTGTTCGCCATCTGCTGCACCTCCATTTGGTGGTACCTCTTGCCGATCTTGAGCGGGGAGGAAGCCCTGGGCGCCGGGAGATCACCAGCGACGACGGCGACGAAGCCACGCAAGGATGTCGTTGGCTTCAAGGCCGGCGACAAGATAGTGGTGGCGCCGCCTCCTTCGCATGGCAAGAGGAGCAGCAGCGCTGGCGGCGCTCAGGAGATGATTTCACCGAGAAGCCATGCACATCGAAAGAAGGGGTAACTTTGCAGGATGTCTTGTGCTGTAGTTTGTAAATTTTGTGTAGTTGGGTAGCCAGAAAGATCAGATTTTCGTGGTTATCTTTCCTCCCTTTGTTAGAGTTGATTTTACTCCTCTTTTCGTGCCTGTAAAAATGTACATCAGCAGCCCCTTTTGTGTGTGGCTACCCCCAAAAGTGCTTATAAAGCATCGATAATTCGGATATAACTCCTGATACTTGTATCATGGGTATCTCGCAAAGTTCGTAGCCTGTCGAGGACAATTTATCTCCTGATACTGGTATCATATAATGACAATTTATCTGTGTCGTGGACATATGGTCCTTTCTCCCACTCATTCGCATGCGGTTTTACCGACCCATCCGAGAAGTGAGCTTGTTCTAGATGCTTGGAAATATACCGGCTGGTTGACATTCTAGACGAGAAGATTCAATGCAGGTCGATGCATGATCACGTGCCACATCGACACCGTGACTGCACACAAACGTTTTTAACGCCAATGCCAAATTGCAAAATCCACCTATCACAGGCAGGGATGCACATCCCCTTCCATTGAATTGTCATTCTCGACCTTAGCCTTGATCCTCTACACAGAAAAAAGCTTATCCAAACCAGAAAGAGTATTGTTTTGGTCTCTAGAAAGACCCACCAGCACGGATGTACGGCTGTACCCGATCTATCGTCAAAGCTTGGCACGTGTAGGCTTACCCGTCCCTATGCTCATTTCTGAAATCATTCATTACTCTGAAGTCTGAACTCAGATGCCATTGTGACTGATCAATGAGCATGGGTTCAGGCACTGATGCTCAATATGCTAAGAATTATTTGCAAAGAAAAAACAGTTTTGTTTAGTGGTGCACTCTGGCCTCAGGGTATCAACAAGTATAAAACTGATACTAATAATAACTACCAATTAGTAACTATCAGAATGGATTTTTCTGTTCGGTTAATTGTGAACAAAGGAGAAATATTATAACTTGAAATCTGAGAATGAAACAATACATTGGTACAACGCAACTGTTTTCCCTCTCCAAAGGGCAAAGAAATCTCGGTCATACCATGGGCTTGCGTCATCAATCCTGAGTCACAACAAAGGGGAAAAAAGGTTAGAAACTTTGAGTGCATATAGACAATTAGACAGAAGGGAACTTTGAGTGCATATACACAGAAGGACATAGTTGCACGTGGAACACAATGAAATTGGTAAGATATAAAATCCACAATAATGGCTAGCATCTGAATATACCGACCAAGAATTTGAAATGAAACAATGTTACAGAAAATTAACAAAAACAGGCAGTATTTCACTAGAACCATGAAAAGTTGATCCACAAAAAAATGGCAGCTACCATTCACATGAATAATTTTCTGAAGAAGGCTGCCCACACCACATAGAACAGTAGACAATAAGAAACCTTGATATGGTAACTTACCCTGAATCTCTTCCTATAATCTGACTCAATTCGTGAAGTGTGATGTTTCCTCCGACCATGAACCGACACTAATGAATCCCTCTCCCCTAAATTGTTACGGGCTGGCTCATATTGAGCAATGCGAAAGAAACCTTCACGGTCCCAAGTCACGTCATAGTCTACTTTCAACCGTGATCCTTCCTTCAGAAACAAAATGAAGTTAGATCTCATTATGTTTCCAAAATGATAGAATACAAACAATCCCTAGATGTCATCAGCCAATTCTGAAAGGAAAAGGTATTGCAAATGTGTCTCATTAAGTGTATAAAAAAAGAGAAGTTATCATTTCAAATGTGTGTTAAGGTGGAACAAATGATGCTTCTTGAAAAGGCTGTCTCAGTTACCTTACCACTCAATAGAGACATGCAAGGAAATGAGCAATTCCTAACAATTGTTGCAACTGTCAATTATCATACCAATACTTCGAACTTAAGGTTACAATATGTACAAGCATTTCGAGCTGCTTCGGATTTTGTTGTCCTTTACTAATTTATGATATGTGTACTCAAATTAGTGCACACTACTACAATTCATTAGGTTTTCAGTACATGCACTGCAAACTTAGGCACTTTCAAGATCCTGAAATGGTTCTCCACAGGGTTTCCCAGACAAGAGAGTGGAAAGCAAGCCATAAATGTTACATAAAGTAACAAAGATTGATAATATCTAGAACTATTTGAGATGTTTATGTGATTATGTTGCGCATGAGCACTTGAGTAGGGCAAATGATATGGAACGCCCATACAATAGCACTGCGGGTAGACAATTCAATCCTTATGGAATGAATTATGAATCAACTTAGGTGCCATAAATATAGAGATGAAGCAAATGTCTCTGATTTCACATGTTGCTTCATTATGTGTTCTAATAAGAATGAAGCGTTGAAAAATGATACATAACTGAAAAAGAAATCTTACCTTCTCTAAAGAGCGTCCACATAATGCCTTCATTGCATCGTCGAAGTCATCATAGTTCTCAAATTGCACCCAAACTTTGCAATTAAGTCCAGATATGAGCTCCTTATTGGCTCCATCTCCTTTTGCTTCTATCTCATCATCATTGGCAATCTTTAGGTTCCTGAAATTTGGATGGAAGAATGTTGCAAGGAAGTACTAATTTTAAAAGTATACTAATTAACTGAGATTTTTTTCATCATATTATTTTGAAGGCCAGTCAGGTAAAAACTAGATGAATACAGATACCAATGAAAAAAATGAAATTGAAGGATCTCTGCCTCACCACTTCTGTGAAGCCAATTCACAGGAAATCATTTTTGCAAACTTGTCAGTTTATTGAAAAGTGGTATACTAATCATGGTGTGTTTTTGGATTTCCTTTTTCTAGTTATGATTCAGAATATTCTACACATGAATTACAATTAGTCAATTACAATCACCACTAGTACCTATTTACTAATTTATGTAAGAAAGTATCATATTACCAAAGTACAGAAAACAATAGAGAAAAATGGACTAATACAAACACAAAATGAGGAAGGTAACTCCAAAACTGTGATACAGGTTTTTGCCTATGCACATCAATTCAGTAACACCCATGCACTTTTCAGGATAACATGAGGGTTAGGTACGTGAGAATAAATATTGTTGTACAAGTAAAACAAGAGTCCGCCGACACAAACAAAATTGAATCACTGAATCCAACAATGATGTGTTAGGTTTCTATAAAATTCCAAATGTTGGTCATGCCCAGTTAGTTTAGAAGTCTTTAGGCTTTTGCTGTTTCCATTTCTTGTAGTACTAATTCATTTGGGATGCAGCCCACTGATGCAAAAGCACTAACTAGATAATCAGCAAAAGATACATAGTGGACTATGAGCCAAACAAACTCGAGAACACCAAAGCTCACCCTATTTTACCAAGCGCTGAGAAAATAGTGTGGGTGACCAGCGTGGAAGGTTTGGATGATACTCTTGTCTCTGCAAACCATCTGGAAGGCACGCCACGGACAATAATGGTGTCTGGCCTTTTTGCTATCTTTCGCACAGGATTCCCTGATACCAGCAAATGTCAATCCCGACTCCACCTAAGCCGGCAATGCAATCAAGAAAACACGATACAGGAACCAGTTCATACTGCTATTAAGTAGCTCGGAGGAGTAGAAATCCTCCCATGTCTTCTTCATAGTTCTGAAGTCGTCGGACGACGGGATCTCAACGGTCATCCGGAACTTCACCCCCTCGAGGTTGAGCTCGATGCCTTCGAGCTTCTGGACCAGGGTGCTCCGCCACTCGAAGTACTTCTCCTCCTCCTGCTCCCGGGTCATCTCCTCGGCCTCGCCGTCGCCCTCGCGGGGGCGGAGGAAGGAGAGGTCGCGGACGTGGAGGACCCCAGAGGCTACGGGCTCCTCGCGGCGGCGTTTCTGGAGGTCAGGGAGGCGGCTCACGGAGAGGTCAGAGTCGGGGAGGAGCGGGAGGGAGAGAGGCGGGTCGCGAAGGAAGGCAAGGAGGGCGGACTGGAGCTGCCACTCGTCGAGGGGCCGGACGGTGAGGTCGGCGCGGAAGAAGGTGAGCAGAAGCTTGAGGCGCGGCGAGAGGGAGAGCCCGCTCGGGAGGGGAAGTGGCTCCGTCGGCCGGAGAGCCGCGGCAGCGGACATGGTGGCGTGGTGGGTCGCGGCGGCGGCTGGCAGCCTGGGTTTGGGTGCGGCGGCCAGCTGACGGGTAGACGGGGAGGAAGGAGGACTTAGACCGGAGAAGTCGGAGCGGATGGCTAGATCTAAAATCAACGCTCGCGATCATCGTTCAGTTTTACAATTTGAAATTAACACAAATATGATCCAATCCAATTGTTCTATGTTCAAACCGGTTTAGCGCAATGGTTTGAACAACACAAATATGATCCAATCCCTAGTCTACTTCCTTGCAAGTTCAAAGATAAGTAGACTTCCTTGCAAGTTCACAGAATAAGCTTATCCATGTACCGTCAATTCCTGTTGGTATGGTTCTCCTTTGTGGCTAAAATTCCGCAAATCTGGGGCTGGATCCACTTCGATTCATGAATGATTTGTGTGCAAGTCAATAATCCAATGGAATATTTGGTATTCCAAGTTCCAAGGCATCATTGTACATAAACATAAGCGGAAATGCTTAGGTTTTCACCATGTAGAACTTATGACAACTTTCATATAAATCTAGAAATGCAAGACTTGATTTGCTCACTTTTGGCAATAGCTCTGTGCAATGAAAAAGCAAACAAAAACAGTCCCCACTGAAAGGATCAAGAAGCTCAAGAGAGGGGTAAATTGGGTTAATTCTAAATTTCTTTGCAATAATTAAATCATATGGTTAGCCCAATTAACCCCTTTTACCTAGAAAGTGTTTCTAATTGTTCTACCGCATAAAAGACTTGCAACCTAAGTTCCAATCCTACTCTAGCATGACAATTTTATGAATGTAAAGACAAGAATTGAATTGCTCAAAATAAATGCTCAAAGTAAATAGAGAAGGAGGAACGCGGCGATGTTTTGCCGATGTACCGGATAGTCGTCACTCCACACAAGTCCTCGTTGGAGCACCCACGCAAGGGTGTAGCTCTCCCTTGATCCGCGCAAGGATCAAGTACTCTCTACGGGTTGATTCTTCGACACTCCATCGCGGTGAATCACCCACAACCGCTCACAACTTAAAGTTGGGTCATCCACAAGCTCTCCGGATGATCACCAAACTCCCAATCACCACCAAGCCGTCTAGGTGATGGCGATCACCAAGAGTAACAAGCACGAACTATCACTTGACCACGACAAGCCTAATGAGAAGGGTGGATGCACACTTTACTACTCTTGCTTCACTAATGAGGGCTCTCTTTGGGATTCTCAAATCTCAATCACCTCACTAGCAGCCTGTTCGTTTGGCTGTGGCTTGTCGTAAACGATCGTAAATTTTCAGCCATAACAGTATTTTCTCTCATACAAACCATCCAGCAGTACTTCTTCACGAACCAGCAACGATATGAACCAGCCAACCGAACAGGCTGTAGGACCTTGCTCTTCTTGGCACTCTCAAACGTATTTCTCAGCTGTTGGAACAAGCAAAAGTACCTCCATACACGAGTGGAGGTTGTATTTATAACACCGGCTGAAAAACGAACCGTTATGTGCCTCTGCGGGATGATCGGACGCTCCGGTCATGTTGACCGGACACTCCGGTCAGTACACCCGAACTTCAGTGGTTAAGTGTTGACCGGACGCTGGACCCCAAGCGTCCAGTCACTTGCTGAGCAGCGTTCGGTCAGTAGCCGGAACCTGATCATCGTGCGGTCAGCATTGACCGGACGCGTCCGATCATGATTCTCTCTCTCTGGGACCTTACTGGAGTCGACCGGACGCTGGCCCTCAGCGTCCGGTCACTTCCAGACGCTTTCATCTTGGTCAAATGAACTGATCGGACCTTGAGCCAGCGTCCGGTCACACCGGAGCCAGCGTACGATCAGTATTTGACCCTCTATTCACTTCCAACTCTTGATCATATGTAAATAAAGTTTGCTCCATTGGATCAAAGGGCTGTTATGGAGCTACCTAGTGCTAGTTTTAACAAGTGTGCACCACACCTAACTCACTAGACTCACCTAGGTCAAGCTACCCGTTCATACCCGGCCAAAGGAAAAACAAAGTCATAAACTACTCTAAGTGTCTCTCCAACTTTAATCGACACTTAGAACTAGTCCATCCTTAACATTGATGTCCATCCTTTGAAAACCGAAACGATTTTCATCGTAGGGGCATGACAACCATAATTGTCCAATCGATCTCTATTACCGTGACCTAACTTAATTGCATCTGCAAAATACACGTTAGTCACAGTAATCACGTATTGTCATTAATCACCGAAACCCAACTAGAGACCTAAATGCTTTCGCCCACGGGCCACGGAAAAAACCTTACAGCTTCATGCTCTGCTGAAACAACCTGTCATCGATTAATCATGCTAGTCCGCCTCACCTTTCCCAGAACAGGATCTGGAAGAGAAACATGCTGGTGCTCAAGAAACAATTAAACATGAACAGGTGATCCATGACCGAATCATATAAGTCATATAACAATATCAGAGCCTACAACCATGAGGGCAGTGCAGTGGTAGTGGCGTACAGGCTGATGCGGTTCACAAATCACCACAGACATGACAGAACTTAGCAGAAATGATTACAGAACTTGATGCAGAAGTGACAGAACTGTTGGCAGAAATGATTACACAACTTGACACGGAAGAGGCACGATATGCACTATCTAAACTCCACAGAAGAATGGATCATTGCACATGAAGTCAGATGCCACTGTGAAATTCCAAACACGGCCTTCCTGTTCACCAAGCCGGGAAATCATATACCCGAGTTTGCTGCTTCCACATGCCCATCTTGCATTATCTAGGGCTTTCATTTTGGCTGCCAGTTCTTCTGGTTCAGACGCCTTTGGAGTCCCATCACAAGAACCATTGACTCCAATACCTTGGCATTTTCAGCAATATACATAAGGAAAGCAAACTCATTGTCATCCCCATGAAACACCCGGAGCATCAGTCTCTTGAGGTGTGACTGGACACACTTGATGGGACCAGCTTCTTCCCAAAACTTGACGTTCAGGCCACCAGTGGGCTCAGCAGGTTTTTCCGACTGAAATTCAAGTTCGCGAACAGAAACAGATCAGTCATTATATGCAACAACAATGTAGTGCTACAAAGTGGCTAGTGACAACAACGAAAATGCAATTACAGCAAAAGTTCGCGAACAGTTCACATTCTCTCCTACTTAAAAAATACGAGAGCAACTCGCGCCCCTTCGTCCGCACGTTGCCCTCAGCCCCACACCCATTTCATCTGTTGCTCACCCTCCATCCATCGATCCAGGGGTCAGTCGCTCCCCAATCAGCGCCTGGGAGGCCGGGACATCGATCCACACCTGCTTGTGCCCCCCAATCAGCAGCTTGATCCGCCACAAACTCTCTCCGGGTTCACCGCCGAGAGGACGCCCGCCTCAGACAGGATCCTCAACGACGTAAGTGCGGGTGACAGACAGTGGATAAAGTGGATAAGCGGCGGTGGTGTACAACCAAGATACAATGTAAGCACCCATTCCGAAACCTCCGCTCGTCTCGTGCTCTCCCGTCTTACTCCACTAAAGCTATACAGGAAGTGAAATAGGCAGCAGGAACAGCAGCACCTTCTCGCTCACGTGCGGACGGCCCTATGCCAAGGCGCTCTCGCATATCTTCTGGGTCCTCCATGCTAGGTGTTTGTTGGAATGCTTCTGTGACTGCCATATCACATTAATGCCAACTAAAACTTGGAATGGGATAAATTTTTGGTTTGTAGACTTTGCTACATCAGCTCTCAGGCCTAGATTTCAAATATGTTCAAAATATTACCCACTTGTAGGTGTGCAGAAACTAAGAAAAAAGAACACCACACCAACAACAACAACAACAAAGCATTTAAGTCTCAAACAAGTTAGGGTAGACTAGAGTTGAAACACAGCGGAAGCAATCAAGGTTCAGACACGTGAATAATTATTTTCTAGGCACTCTTATCTAAAGCTAAGTCTTTGGGTATATTATATCATTTTAAGTCTCCTTTTATTGCCTCTACCCAAATCAACTTCGGTCTTTCTCTGCCTCTCTTCACGTTACTATCCTGGCTTAAGATTTCACTACGCACCGGTGCCTCTGGAGGTCTCCGTTGGACATGTCCAAACCATCTCAACCAGTGTTGGACAAGCTTTTCTTCAATTGGTGCTACCCCTAATCTATCACGTATATTATCGTTCCGAACTCAATCCCTTCTTGTATGACCGTAAATCCAACGCAACATACGCATTTCCGCGACACTTATCTGTTGAACATGTCGTCTTTTCGTAGGCCAACATTCTGCACCATACAACATAGCAGGGCTAATTGTCGTCCTATAAAACTTGTCTTTTAGCTTCTGTGGTATCCTTTTGTCACATAGGACACCAGATGCTAGGCGCCACTTCATCCACCTTGCTTTGATTCTATGGCTAACATTTTCATCAATATCCCCGTCTCTCTGTAGCATTAATCCTAAATATTGAAAGGTATCCTTCCTAGTCACTACTTGACCTTCCAAACTAATATCTTCCTCCTCCCGAGTAGTAGTGCCGAAGTCACATCTCATATACTCAGTTTTAGTTCTATTGAGTCTAAAATCTTTGGACTCCAAAGTCTCCCGCCATAACTCTAATTTCTGATTCACTCATGTCCAACTTTCATCAACTAGCACTACATCATCCATGAAAAGCATACACCAAGGGATGTCCCCTTGTATGTCCCTTGTAACCTCATCCATCACTAAGGCAAACAGATAAGGGCTCAAAGCTGACCCTTGATGTAGTCCTATCCTAATCGGGAAGTCATCCGTGTCTCCATCACTTGTTCGAACACTAGTCACAACATTGTTGTACATGTCCTTAATGAGCCCGACGTACTTCGTTGGGACTTTATGTTTGTCCAAAGCCCACCACATAACATTCCTTGGTATTTTATCATAAGCCTTCTCCAAGTCAATAAAAACCATATGTAGATCGTTCTTCTCCCTATACCGCTCCATAACTTGTCTTATTAAAAAAATAGTTTCCATGGTTGACCTTCCGAGCATGAAACCAAAATGGTTTATAGAGACCCGCGTTATTGCTCTCAAGCGATGTTCTATAACTCTCTCCCATAGCTTCATAGTATAGCTCATCAACTTAATTCTCCAGTAATTAGTACAACTTTGAATATCCCCTTTATTCTTGTAGATCGGTACCAATATACTTCTCCACTCATTAGGCATCTTATTCGATCGAAAAATATGGTTAAACAGCTTGGTTAGCTATACTATAGCTATGTCCCCAAGGCATCTCCACACCTCGATTGGGATACCATCTGGTCCCATTGCTTTACCTTCTTTTATTCTTTTCAATGTCTCTCTAACCTTAGATTTTTAGATTATCCGTACAAAGCGTCTATTGGTGTCATCAAAAGAGTCATCTAACTGAAAGATTATGTTCGTATTCTCACCATTGAACAATTTGTCAAAATACTCTTACCATCGATGTCGAATCTTATTCTCCTTCACCAAAAGATGCTCCCTTTTATGCTTAGTGCACTTAACTTGGTTGAAGTCCCTTGTCTCTCTCACAAACCCTAGTCATCCTATAAATGTCCTTCTCTCCTTCCTTCATACTCAAATATTAGTAAAGATCCTCGTATGCTCTACCCTTTGCCACACTTATAGCTCGCTTTGTAGTCTTCTTTGCCACCTTGTACTTCTCTATGTTGTCCACACTCCTGTCATGGTACAAGCGTATATAGCATTCTTTCTTCTCCTTAATAGCCCTTTAGACTTCCTCGTTCCACCACCAAGTATCTTTAGCCTCACCTCTACTTTCTTTGGTTACTCCACACACCTCTGAGACCACCTTCTGAATGTTGGTTGTCATCTTCTCCCACATGTTGTTTATGTCCTCTTCTTCCTTCCAAGAGCCCTCTTTGATAACTCTTTTCCTGAATATCTCTGACGTCTCCCCTTTTAGTTTTCACAACTTTGTTCTTTCAATCTTAGCTTGTTTATCCTTACAGGCACACACCTGAAAACGAAAGTATGCCACCAAAAGCTTATGTTGAGAAACAATACACTCCCTTGGTATCACCTTGCAACCCAAGCATACTCGTTTGTCCTTTTTTCTTGCGAGGACAAAGTCAATATAGCTAGAGTGTTGTCCGCTACTGAAGGTCATTAGATGATATTCTCTTTTTTCTAAAGAAAGTGTTGGCTATCATCAGGTCAAAAGCTACCGCGAAGTCTAGAACTTCCTCCCTCTCTTGATTCCTACTACCATACCCAAAACCTCTATGAACTACCTCGAAACCTGCGCTTGTAGTATCTACATGCCCATTAAGATCTCCCTTCTATAAAAAGCTTCTCACTACTAGGTACAGCTCTAATCAGGCCATCTAAGTCTTTCTAGAACTGTCTCTTAGCACTCTTGTCGAGGCCTACTTGGGGGACATACGCACTAATTACATTCAAGACCATATCACCAAGCGCAAACCTGTATTGTCCACCTCCTTCGCCTTCTCACTCCCACCACACTATTCTTGGTAGCTCAGTCAGCGGACACAAGCACTGCAAAGCATTTAACGTTTATATTCTTCTACCAAGCGCAAAATAAACCATATGATCAGATTTTATATTAGCAAAATATCTCTGGTCAAGCTGCTAGTACAGCCCCTGAGCATTAAAATACCAACAACCTATTGTTAGATTGATCTCTAATCTTAAACTGAGCCCAATGGCCCAGTTGGACCTTTGATCAGCGCCCTGATCGGGGGCGCCTAGCCCACTATGGCTGAAGAACCCTAGTCGCACTGCGCAAAAATAGAGGTGGGGGTCGGTGGCTCTAGACACAAGGTTGGCCTGACCTAAGCTCCCCACCGACAAACCCTAAACCCGATCTAGTGAGGGATGCAGCCAGTGATGGGAAGCACCTCCACAACTGCACTGTGCCACCATCGGTCTTCACCGCCGATCGCCACTGCTCATCACCGACACCATCTTCACCGACCGTCGTTGCCCTCACGCAGACACCGACGCAACGCCCATGGCAGATGCCTCTGGATCGAAGGCCTACAACGGTCGGTAACCTAGCACTACTACTCCCTCTAATCTCTGTCTAGTTCATATACTAGGACATGCTATCTATTTACAAGATGTACCCGGCTAGATCCATGACCATGTGATTAGAAAAGATCAACAATGGTATCGGAACCTCGTTTTCTAGGGTTTTTAGATCTAGAACGGATGAATGACAAGAAACAGATTAGATCCGTTCGGATCTGAGAAGAGAAGAGGATCACCGAACCCTAACCCTAATTGAGTGAAGAAACGAGTAAGACAGAGGGCTCAGGTTTTAGAAAAGAACTCAAATCTGAGCCCAAACCCATGAAGAACAGCACGGGAAAGACAAAAAGTGAAACCCTAACCTGAAACCTAATCAAACCTTAACCCTAATCACAATCGGTGAAACCCAAGAAGAGAAACAAGATCCAGAAGGGGAAGAAGGGGAAGGGAAAGAGGCTTACCTTATCGTTGCCGTCACCGCCATCGTGCGGGAAGCACTGCTTCGCCGATGCACGAAAAGAAAACACCGCTGCCGCTCAGGCACAACCTCCACGAGCGTGGTAGGGCACCACCGCCAGGCTGCTCGACAATGACGCGCTCACCCATTGGGGAGCGCGCACGCCAGCGAGGGGGCCGGCGACAGTGCCACCATGGCTCGGCTCTCTGTGCTCACTATGACTCGGTGCGCTGTGGGGCTGAGTGAGTGAGAGAGGGAAGGAGAAAGAAAGAATGGCACTAGGGTTTTGGGTTAGGGTGACGCGACACTGTTTTGTTCGATCGACGCGCGCGTGGCCGTCCGATTAAGATGAGCGGCCGAGATCACCATTCATATTCTCAATAGAGTACCAAGTAAGTCAGTGCCCAAAACACCATATGAGTTGTGGATAGAAAGAGTACCCTCACTAAACCACTTACATGCGTGGAGGAGTCCTATTGAGGCTAAAGTATTTAACTCAAACATTAGGAAGATAGATCCCAAAACAGTAAGTTGCTATTTTATTGGCTACCCAGAAAAGTCAAAATATTTTTGTTTCTACTATCCAAACAGACATACAAAGTTTATGAAAACAAGACACGATGTCTTCCTAGAGGATGAAATGATGAGGGGGAGCATGGTAGCTCGAGAAATTGACCTTAAAGAGAAGCGGGTGTATGCGTCCACTCCGATGATTCATGAGCTATTTTTCTCACCACCTATTGTCGCTGCACCGATAGTACAAGATTATGTGGTACCAGCACATATTGTTATTCCGCATGTGGCAACAATGAATGACGATGAGGAACCTGTTCTTCAGGATCCTGTAGAACCTATTGCCACACATGAGGGGGAGCAACAACAGCCTCAAACAGATGATGTGCCAAATTTAGAGGCCCCTAGAAAGTCTCAAAGAGTTAGAAAATCAGTTATTCCTGCTGACTATGAAGTATACAACACTGAAGAATTTCAAATGGGGGATGATCCCACCTCATTTGAACAAGCCATGAGAAATGATCATTCATCAAAGTGGCTTGAGGCCATGAAAGATAAAATAAAATCTATGAATGCTAATAAAGTTTGGGACTTAAAAATAATTCCTAAATGAGTCAAAACAGTAGGCTGTAAATAGGTCTACAAAACAAAACTTGACTCTCAAGGGAATATTGAGAGATATAAAACGTGATTTGTGATAAAAGGCTTTACGTAAAGAGAATGTATTGATTACAATGAGACATTTTTTCCAGTCTCATGTAAAGATTCCTTTAGAATCATAATGGCATTAGTGGCACATTACGATTTAGAATTACATCAGATGGATATAAAGACGGTATTTCTCAATGGGGACTTGGAGGAAAATATTTACATGGCACAACCGAAAGGTTTTGTCATGAAAGAAAAAGAACGAATGGGATGTCGCCTAAAGAAATCCATTTATAAATTAAAACAAGCTTCAAGACAGTGGTACTTGAAGTTTGATCAGACGATAAGGAATTTTAGATTTAAAGAGAATGTTGAGGATAATTATGTCTATGCAAAGTTTAAGAATGAGAAGTTTATCTTTCTTGTCCTGTATGTGGACGATATCTTACTTGCTAATAGTGATGTCAGTCTACTACTGGAGACAAAGAAGTTTTTATCCTTAAAATTTGATATGAAAGATCTTGGTGAAGCATCGTTCGTTCTAGGGATCGAGATCCATCGAGATAGAAATAAAGGGGTATTAGGATTATCACAAAAGACATACATAGAAAGGATCTTAAAGAAATTTATTATGCACAAATGTAGTTCCTCACCTGTTCCTATAGTTAAGGGTGACAGATATGGAGATTTTCAATTGCCTAGGAACCAATATGAGATCGATCAAATGAAAGCGGTTCCATATGTTTCAGCTGTCAGAAGTTTATAATATGCTCAAGTATGTACGCGCCCTGACTTGACATTTGTTACCGGATTACTTGGCAGATTCTGAAGCAATCCTGAAACAGAACACTGGAAATTAGTAAAGAAAGTCTTGCGTTATTTGTAAGAAACGAAAAGCCTCATGATGACGTATAGAAGATATGATTCACTCCATATAGTAGGATATTTAGATTCTGATTATACGGGAGATGATAGAAAATCCACGTCTGGATATGTATTCACTCTCGCAGCGGGATCTATTTTATGGAAAAGCTCAAAGCAAACCGTCACTACATCGTCCACAATATATGCTGAGTTTGTAGCGTGTTATGAGGCAACGGGCAGGTGAACTAGCTAAAGAAGTTCATACCCGGTTTGAAGGTGGTTGACGACATCTATAAACCACTTAAGTTATGCTGCGATAATAATCTGACAGTACAGTATGCTCACAATAATAAGTCAAGTGGTGCTGCCAAATACATTGACATAAAGTATTATGTCATGAAAGATAAAGTTCGGGATCATATCATAAGTCTTGAGCATATAAGTACCGAAAAAATGCTCGTGGATCCGCTTATAAAAGGCTTACCACCCAACGTATTCAGAGAATATGTAGCCGGCATGGGTTTAAGGGAAAGCCTATAATTTCTGGACAAAAGAAGACCCAAAGTTAAGTATCTATTTCAGAAAAAAGTGGTGTGTTGTAGCTGTTAAATCTATCGACAATTGACCGTGACGATGAAACATGCTCTATGCGCTAATCTGTAATGGAATGAACAAAAATAAATGATATGAAATTGAAAGATGATAAGAGATCAATGAGGAGATTGTTAGATCGATCTCTAATCCCAAACTGGGCCCAACGGCCTAGTTGAAGCTTTGATCAGCGTCTTGATCGGGGGCGCCCAACCCACTATGTCTGGAGGGCCTCTGTCACACTGCGCAATAAATAGAGGTGGGGGCCGACGGCTCTGGACTCGAGGTTAGCCTGACCCGAGCTCCCCACCGACAAACCCTAAACCCGATCTAGTGAGGGGCGCAGCCAATGACGAGAAGCACCTCCACCACTGCACTGCGCCGCCATCGGTCTTCACCGCCGGTTGCCACTGCTCATCACCAATACCGTCTTCACCGATTGTCGCTGCCCTCGCGCAGACACCGACGCAACGCCCATGACAGACGCCTCTAGATCGAAGGCCTACGACGGTCGGTAACCTAGCACTACTACCCCTCTAATCTCTGTCTAGTTCATGTACTAGGACATGCTTTCTATTTACAAGATGTACCCAGCTAAATCTATGACCATGTTATTAGAAAAGATCAACACCTTTTTCTACCACCTCCCATTCTTCCCGATGCGGCGATGCCTGCCTAAAATATTCGGCCTGTTCGCTGGTTGGTTTCTGGGCTGGTTTGGGCTGGCTGGTGCTGGTTTATTGTGAGAGGAAAACACTGTTGGCTGGCTGGTTTGGGCTGGCTGAAACCAACAAGCGAACAGGCTAATTGGAAATTGCTATTAAACAGGCGCCTGATTTCTTCCAAAAGAACAGGCGATGTGTGCTGGCCAACGGTCATAGGCTTTCTTCTTTCTTCCGTCAGCTCAGCAGCAAAGCAGTAGGCCAATGCCCTGAACTCGTCGCCTGAGAGCTCAGGCAACTGAAATCTAGGAAATATGCAAAATATTTTGTTTGCTCATATTTTGTACCGGTGCAATGGCGCCTGTGATGATCGATATTTCAACAGAATCCTTCACAATGTACGCTATTGTTTCGTGGTCACCGATCCTCTATTAACGGACAGGCAGACAGCACTGCTCTTTGATCTCTGATTTGCATGTCCCTTATTACAAAATGAAGCCGTACACCTCATCCTCGAGCATGCTTGCTCCTTCGATTTACACTTGCAAAGTTACACAGCCAGAAGCAGCTGCAGCAGCAGCTGCAGCGTGGCCATCACGGCGAGCGACACACGGCCGGTTCATTGCCCTCTGCTATGGCACGCCTGCCTCAGCGCCACGGGCGGGTCCGAGAGCGCGCCGGCGACGATCTGGTCGAACACGAACTTGTTGGCGGCCTCGGTGAAGTGCACGCCGTCCCAGCTCACCCTCTTGGAGGGGTCCTCGCACGACTTCCCCACCACCACCGACGTCCCGTTCACCTGCTTCTTCCCGCCGCAGCCGATGTTCAGGTCTAAGTTGTACCGACCGCCGCCATGCCCGCAGCAGGTCAGCAGAGGGTCGTCGAAGCCTGCATCGCAGACAATACAAACATGAGCTCCCCCGCGCGTGGAAACGTTCAGAGCCTGCATTACACACAACACCAACGTGAGCGCCTTACCGAGCTTCTTGGCCTGGCTGATGAGCTTGTACTTGGCGGTGTAGACGTCGACGTAGGTGAACGCGGCGTCAGGGTGCGTCTTCCGGAGGCTCGCCACGGTCTCCTTGAGCCTGAGGTTGAAGAGCTGCGCGACCTTGTTGTAGGTGACGGAGCAGCCGGTGCCGTCCGCTGGAGTGGTGAGGTCAGGGCGGTGCAGCAGCGCATAGGGCAGGCAGCCGAGCGGCCCTGTGTTGTGGATCCAGAAGTACCTTCCTCCACGCGAGTACACGCTCTGCAAATTTGCATATATTCAGCTAATGAGCAGATCATCCATGGAACGGTGTGTGTGCTACACCTTTCAAAGAGCAACTTGATGCCGCTCTGTCAAAGAGCACCTGGATTATAGATGTGAGCCTCTCCATCAGATCAGGGATTATGGCTTCGACTTCTTCAGTGCTATTGTTAACAAAGTAGCTTGAGGTGATGTCGTTTTGCCCGATGTCGAAGGTGTAAAGTGCCTGGGAGAAGTACTCTGCCCTTGGTAGGATCTCCCTGTAGATACCACCTACATGCAAAAGATAAAGTGTTTTAAAATAAGTTTTTAATGGAGTGAAACATAAACACTATGGAGCTTGGTGTGGTACTGAATACTGATAGAGATGGTTTTGGGGTTACTGTTGTCACCTTTGTTGTTGTACACGAGTTGGCTTCTGTTGATGAATTGTTCAAACTCCCAGAACTGCACGTCCAAGGAAATGGGGCTGAAGCCAGAGAGGAACAGAGATGTATTCTGTCTTCTGATTGACGAACCAGCCGTTGCAAAATTGGCTCCCTGTGTGAAGTTGCTTCCAATTGAGTTCAGGTACGCGCTGAGGTGAGTTAGTCCCAGGCTTTCAGCTGCAATTCGACGCTTTATAATCAGTACATTCCAGTTGGCAGTCTAGTGACAGAAGACATTTTTGTTACCAGTTGACATTCAGTGCAAAATACAAATTGTGAGGTGCATGAATTTGGCCAAAAACAGTGAAGGCATCAGAAAATTGAGTAGAAATATAGCACAAGGTAGTTTCATACAAGTTGAAGCCCCAAATTCTTGTGTATTCAGTTTCTAACTGAATTCCTGCATTTCTAACAGGACCTGAATGCATGTATTTTGTATCACTTCCTACTGTATGCTGTTCAGATTCTAGTGTTATATATACCCTTTAAACTACCAAAGGACAAGTTAAGAAAAAGTTAGTGTCACACTTTATCCTTCAACTCTGGTCACAGTCTATAAAGTGAAGCATCCATATTTGATAAATATTCCTCCACTGCCACCCAAATCTGATCCCTGATCGTCCCCTCCTCATGCCTCTTTGCCCCCCACTATATTTTCACGTACCTACCAGAATAGGCTAATGCTTCTTTCTGTCCTTCCCAGTATCAGCATCATCCAAAAAGGCTATTGAAGTTCGTCTAAAATAAAAGGCTAAGGGGCCGCTTGGATCCCTTTAATGGATTAGGCTATTTGGCTTAGAATTTGACATTCCATAACTTTTTTAAGCTCACAAATAAGCCTATCTCAAATTCATAGGGTGTGAGATGGAAATTAATTCTATAAATCACCATGTCATATTTTCACTCTACAACTTATAGCCTGCTCTTCAATTCGCTTCTTTACAGTAGAGATGCAATATATAAGTACCTACCTTATAGGCTAACAATAGTATACAAATATATTCCATATACAACCATATTAGCTTAATTAATATGTCTCTAAATTATAATTATTAGAGTGAATTCAATTCCAAGAATCCAAACATGGACGGATCTAGATTGAGTGTTGTGGGTGCTGCCGCACCCACGTAAAATTAAAAAGATGGTAGAAGGAGTCAAATTTTCACCATATTTGCACCCTCACGTTCACGTCATAGATGCTTGCATCCATAAGGCAAGGCGCACCCCCTCGGATTTGGTATAGCTCGCCCCCGGATACAAACGGTCCTAAAGTAAAATCGGCATCCGCATTGGCAGACCAACAGGGATCGCCATTGGTCGTATCTCGGCAGTGGCCTATGATCGTGTGCAAAGATGCTTTGCGCAAGTCACTGAACTTTTTGTCAGATTGTTTGGAATAAAACCAAGATCGTGTCGGCAGGCAGCTCAAAATAATCACAGGCATGCTCACGTGCTGGATGGAGACGGGGACGCGCATCATGGTTGCCCTGCAGGCACGCCCGCACGCGCACGGGCCGGTCGAACTCGAATGGAGCCCATGCTCGTCCGGCACATTGCCTGAGATCGGTGTTTCAGGAATTCAGGGTCATGGTCTCTCATGTCAGGGACTCGGGGTTGGCTGGTTTGGGGTCTCCCATGCGAGCTGAGTTCATACGCGAACCAACCAAGCATGCCTGGTAAAAAAAAAACATGCCCCAAGCAACCGTCTGCTTCTGCTTGCTCGGTTCGGCTCTGCTCGTTGCGTTCCAGCCGAGACGAAGTGAGAAACAGATGGTAGTAATTGGTAACGAAAATTTTCCAAAAAAAAAAAAATTGTAACGAAAATTATATGTTGTACGTACTACGTACGTAGTACTGTGCTAGAGAGAGTGTTACTGCTAATTTATCTTCGCCGCAGGACCAAAGGGCAGGACGAATTAACGCTGCATTCATTGGTCCCGGTAAGCGAAGGCTGTTTTGGGTGTGTCAATCGATGGGCCCGACGCGCAGTGCAATCATAGCCATGAGTGAGAGCAGGTGAAAAGTGAACAGTGAGCAGTAAAATCCCCCCGCGCAGACCGTGTCCATGGCGGCGGGTTCAGCGGCCGAGTGGTTCGGGAGCAGGCGAGACGTACGAGTACGAGCGTGCACGTACCGATGAAGTCGATGACGAGGCGGCCGTCGCAGTAGCGGCCGGCGGGCATGCCGAAGAAGGTCCTGCCGTTGGGCGGCGGCGCGGCGCCAAAGAGCGACGACAGCCCGCCCGTGTCCGAGTTGGAGTCGCCGAAGTTGAACACGGCCGGGAAGTGGCAGTCGCCACCAGCGCCCGCGCCGGCGCCGGAGGCCCGCAGCGCCAGCGAGAGCAGCAGCAGCAGCAGCGCGGTTGCTCTGCTCCCCGCGGTGGCAGTCGCGGCCGTGGCCATTTCCCTCTCCCTGCGTGGCTGCGTCGCGTCGCTTGTGGCGACACGGTGGGGGGCGAGAGGAGACGAGGAGAGTGAGACTCGCGGTGCGCGGTGGCGGTGGACTGCTGGAGTAATGGGTCGTGGGTTTGGAGGCGGACGGGGACTGCTCAGTGGATGGATAGAGATATCAGATATCCTGAGATATGGGCCGGCACGCACGCGGTGCCGTGGCGGCGTGGCGGGCGCGCGCCCGAGCGCGGTGGGAAGAGACGGCGGTGACGTGACGGTGCGGCGCTCGCCTTCTCGGAGAAGGGTGTGCCGCGTTTCCTGCTGCTGGTGGAGCACGCAATAATGTGTGCTCACGAGTCACGAGTGCTCGTGCGGTGCGGCGCGGGGCTTGGACACATATACGCACGCGGCACACACCTTAGACGAGCATCCAAGATAGGAGTCAGAAACACGGTGGCCCTGAGCTCGCGAAAGGCGGGGAAACGGGGAGGCTCTCTCACAGCAAAACAGTTTTAGTCGGCTTATCAGCTGGCTTTAATACCGGCCTAACTTTCAATAATGGGTCGTGGCATGGCATGACATCATCGGGATTCCGGACGCAGAGTGTAGAGGCAAACTTTCGGTGAAGTGGCTGTCACGCAGAGTCTAGTAGCGCTGCGCTGTGTACTGTGTTCGATGGGCCGTGACTTTGTATTAGTCAATCATCAGACTTCGATGTTTAGTGTGCGGGGCCCTTTTAGGCCCTGAAAATGGAAGTGATGGACTGATGGTCCATTTTGAGCTTACAGCTTTTGGGCTTTGCGATGTTGTGTAGCATAGCATAAGAGTGGCTCCAGTGAAGGAGATAATTGAAGCGTGGGGGAAAAAACCCGAACCGAACACACTGGACCATTCGGCTGTTGGTTGTTAGAATGGAAATTGACCTTCTAGTTTGGTGCGAACCATAGCCAGAGAGCGGGTCCCACAGAGCCAAGAAGCCACACGAAAGGAATCTGCTTTTTCCTAACATTGTTTACATTGCAACGATTTTAATCGGCAACTCAGTCATTGAACTTCGACTCCTTGGTTCGACATAGCATTGCATGTGCCCTAAGTGCATAACCTGATCTACCTTGATTTGCTTCAAAGTTCAAAACCGAAACTTTGCGTTGCATCCATATAGTAATCGGTTGCATACGCTGAACTAGGCAGGTAACTATCAAGCTTGTCAATTCCATTCCGATGATCATTCTGGTTTAGCGTTTGGAACGATATGTTCCGATACCGGTTCATTCTGGGTACCATTCCAGATTTCATTATTTTATAAATATTTAATATTGTATATGGAGTACACACAGTAAGTAGCTAAAAAAAACTAATAAGAACATTTTTTTAGCAACACTAATAAGAACATATAAATAAAAGAAATAGATGACAGGTTAGTTGCATGTTGGGCTAATCTAACTTATGACGGGCCTGTGATAGCCCAATTCTGCAAACCTTCCAACTGAATTCCTGAAGCCACGGAGTAGGAAATTACATGCTGCATGCTACTGTCAGGTTAGTTGCATGCTACTTTCTTGTCTGTATTCCGGCGCTCGTCACGTCACAGTTTACAACAAGCCACAGCCAAACGAACAGGCTATAGGCACCCAGCGGGAGCCACGTTGCGTGTTTGTAAAATTTTGTTTTTTCATGTTGAGCGTGCTACATAGAGAAAGCAAGTTCTTCATGAGGATGCAAGCGGACTTAGAGGATGTTTGGAACGAGCGACTAAAGTTTAGTCTCTATCACATCGGACATTCGGATACTAATTAGGAGGATTAAATATGAGCTAATTATAAAACTAATTGCACAGATGGAGCCGCGTCGTGGTGGGAAAAGGAGGGGATATCCAAACACCCTCTTATCCGTGAGTCCGTAAATAGACTTATTTTTACGGTTCGTTAAAAACCCATAAAAGTTAAACCTATTTGTGGGCTTATGGACGTGCCCACTTGAATGTTGGGTGGCTTTCGGCCGATTCTTGCGTAGTGGCAGCGGATAAACCAAACCTCAGAACCAAATATGGCCCCAATTCCATTCCCGCGTTCGTTGACGGCTTTCTAATCTAGCGAACGATCTGAGCCCACACGTCTCCATCATGGGTCATGCTACTGCTGCTGCATTGCACGGTGTAGATTCGCTGCGGTATTTGTTGGCCGTAAATAAAAGAAATTATGGAGTAACCACCTTGCATGCACATGCATGTCTGCAGGTGCATTCAGCTTTCTCTTTTTTATATATTCTTTACTTTTTTTATTTTTATTTTTTATACAAGTTATTTCGTATACAGTTTCGTATTTATGCTAATATGTTATTATATTAATTTATACATCTAAATTCTTAAATATAAATTATATGTCTAACTTTACGTTTAAGTCATTCCTCAAATATTATCTAAGTTATACCAGTTATACACGTAACTTTTCTTTTTTTTAGAAAGTTACTAAGTTATACACATAACTTTATGCTTAATTTATTACCCACAACTTATAATCACAATTTTATAATATAATAGTTTGCAGAGCAGAACTTATTAGCACAAGTTTTTATCAGAACTTATGTTGGGCAGTATAGACAAGTTGTATAGAATAACTTACGTACAAAATTGTAGAATAACTTATGAACATAAATTGTGTTTCATAACTTTTCTACGTAAGTTGTGTTTTTATAACTTTTGTGTTTTCAAGTTTTGGCATAAGTTATAAGTTAATTTATTCCTTTGTGTTTAATAACTTTTGTGTTTTAAGTTTTTGGCATAAGTTATAAATTAATTCATTCCTTTGTATTTAATAACTTTTATGCATAAGCTGTGTTTCGTAACTTTTACATATAAGTTGTAGGTTATAAGTTAATACGTATAAATTGCTACTAGAATTTTTTTTTTGAAACATATGTAAGTGGGGTCTAGTTTTGTTCGGCTTGTCACGTAGAATACACCGATTCAGACGGATATACTGTTCACAAGTTATAGCATTTTAAAATAAATTGTTTGCTTTTTTTCCCTAGATGATGTTACAGCCAGACGTAATGGAGAATTGGGGGGGGGGGGGGGGGGGGGGGGGGGGGGGGGGGGGGGGACTCCCTCTATTCTCAAAAGATTGTTGTTTTAGCTTTGAATATAGTTTGTCCAGGTTTAAAATCGGTCTTTTTGGAAGGGAGGATGAATGAGGTAATGGAGAACTTTTCTGTGTGGCGAGGCTGCCGTTGTACGGGGGTGGCAAGGGTGAGGGAGGAAGGGCGTGGCGAGGTTGAAGGCCGGTCGCGGCATAACGTTGTCCAAAGAAATAGTGAAAATTCGCAATCGGCCAAGTAAGCCGCCGTGCCGTGGTTCAGACGAACGATATCCAACTCCAAACGGGGTAACGTGCCAAAGACGAGGCCACGAGGGAACGCCCCGCCACACGCTCCCCGAGCTCGGCGTCGCCCGGGCCAAATGGCGGCTCCATCCGCTTCCGCCCCCTTGCTCCGCTCCCACCCCCACCGCGGCTCGCTCTTCCCCTCGTCGCCGCGCCACCGTCCCGCGGCCGCTTCCCTGCTTGGGTTCCCTCCCCGCAGACCTGCCTCCTCCCGCAGGTTCCCATACACCGCGGTGAGGTCCTCCTACACTGCCTCACCCTCGGCACCTGTAGAAGAGGCTCCCGCGGCCGCGGCCCCGACCGGAGACGCGGAGGAGGAGCGGGTGGTGCTCCCCACCAACGAGTCCTCCGAAACCCTGCTGCGCATCCGGCACACCGTACTGCCGCTCCCCTTCTCCCCCTACGTTACAGTGCTTGAACTGGCATAATTGTATGCTTATTAAATTAATTTGGTCTAGGTTCTCATCAAAATCCCGTCACTCTAATACGTGTATAATTGTCTCGTCAAAACTATAAACATCTTAGTGTCATTCACAATTGTTGCTGTAGTGCGCCCATGTGATGGCCATGGCTGTCCAGAAGCTGTTCCCCAACTCCAAGGTGACAATAGGTCCCTGGATAGAGAATGGTTTCTACTACGACTTCGACATGGAGACCTTGACGGATAAGGACCTCAAGAGGATTAAGAAGGAGATGGTGAGTCTGCATTTCTGCACTGAGCATGTGTGATTGACCTGAACTGCAGAGTGGTGGTTTTGATTTGTCAATTGGTATGTTCAATTGTTGATAGGATCGGATCATCAGACAGAACCTCCCGCTGGTGAGGGAGGAGGTGTCCCGAGAAGAGGCTCAGAAGAGGATCGAAGCACTCAATGAGCCTTATAAGTTGGAGATTTTGGAGAGCATTAAGGAAGAACCAATCACAATATACCACATTGGTTAGCCTTATAAATTGGTGACTTGGAATTGGATATATTTAAAGAAGAGACTTTCCCGTCGTGATTGGCTTATTTATGATAGCATGTATTGATGATATCCTTCATGTCATGTAGGAGAAGAGTGGTGGGATCTCTGTGCCGGGCCTCATGTGGAGTCTACTGGAAAAATAAACAGAAAGGCTGTTGAGCTTGAGTCCGTTGCTGGTGCTTACTGGAGAGGTGATGAGAAAAACCAAATGCTACAAAGAATATATGGAACTGCTTGGGAAAATGAAGATCAATTGAAGGCTTACATCAACTTTAAGGAGGAAGCCAAGCGCCGAGATCATCGACGATTGGGTCAGGACCTTGATCTGTTCTCTATACAGGTGCGTCTTACATCTTAATTTCTGAGAAAGCATATGTGAATACAGAAGAGTGATTCATTGGTAACTATAAGCCTCAACCTTTCCACCAGCAATAAAACTGAATGATGCCAGATTGTGTGGTTTTGTTAGTTTTTAGAGCCCTTAAATGTCTGATGGTTCTTGATAGCTTTCATGCATGGGAGAATCTTTACAGTGTACCATGTCATCTATAGCTTTGTAGAACATGGCAAAAGTGAACAAGATCTGAGTCCACAATATTAGAATGATTCGCTGTGCTTGGGAGTTGAAGACAAGTGGCCACTTCACTGTGGCCGATCTCACTATGTTGAATTCATAGTCATAGCACAACTTCATTTGATTTGTATTCTGCAACTGCTAACATCTATTGATGTTTCTTAGTAAGCGCCAAAAATGTGATGTTTGATGCAGGCAGTTTGCTATAACTAACTATTCCAACATAATATTGTCCATGTTCTTGGTTTACTTTTTTAAAAAAAGGGCGTACCCAGTGCAGAGAGCTCCCGCTCTGTGCAGGGTCTGGGGAAGGGTGTTAGTGGCAAGCCTTACCCTCGCCTGTGCAATGCGAGGAGACCGCGACTCGAACCCGGGACCTTCCGGTCACAGGCGGTAAGACTCTACCGCTTGCACCAGGCCCGCCCTTCTTCTTGGTTTACTTTTTTACTCTATGAAATAGATAACCAGTTCTAACTTCTAAATATGACTTGCATCCTGTGCATAAGTTATATTTTTTTATTAGTAGTGACCGTAACCTATGTGTATTAATCAGGATGATGCTGGTGGTGGTCTAGTATTCTGGCATCCAAAAGGCGCTATCATCAGACACATTTTAGAAGACTCATGGAAACAGATTCATTTGCAACATGGTTATGATCTACTGTACACTCCTCATGTTGCAAAGGGTGATCTTTGGAAGATCAGTGGACACATAGACTTCTACAAAGAGAACATGTACAATCAAATGGATGTTGAAGATGAGATGTATCAACTGCGGCCCATGAATTGCCCTTACCACATTTTGGTGTACAAGAGAAAACTACATTCATATAGGGATTTTCCTATCAGAGTGGCGGAGCTAGGAACTGTCTACAGATATGAGCTATCTGGTAGTCTGCACGGGTTGTTCCGTGTAAGAGGGTTCACACAGGTGCTTCCCTTCTTCAGGTTCCCTTATACCACTAATTTTTTACTGATGGGATTATGATCATTTCATACTTTTTAGCAAGGTTCCTAAGGTGTCACCAAGGCAGCAAGGCATGTCTAGGTCGCCAGAAGGCCCTAGTTACATCTTGTCACCTAGGCGCCGCCGGCATATCCAAATCACCACAGGATGCCTTACCGCTTTAAGAATGTTTATTTTTTACTTATTTACAAATACTACTAGATGAGATGAATAATGCTAATGTTTTCTTTTTGAATGACACGCTTTGTAGTACTGCTAGTGCTATGCAGCTTTTGCTTCTTTCCCTGAAGTACCTTTTGGCATTATTTATTGTTTTATATTTGCTTATGTAATGTCATTAGCCAGCAATCAAGTCCACACATGACCTTTTTCTGTTTCCAAGAATACACAGAATAGGTCTCAGCACCTTTTGTTTCAGTTCCTTTTCTAAACATACTATCCTTAAGTTATGGAATATGGACATTCTACTCTGTAACATTTTGCTAACAATCATAGCACTGGATGGTTGGTACTAGAATTTTCTCACCACTACTTTATAAAGTTCAAAACTACTCTTGGTATTGTTTTCAGTTCTTAACAATTTCTATTTATGTAGGATGATGCCTAAATTTCAACTATTTCTATTTATGTAGGATGATGCCCACATATTTTGCCTGGAGGACCAGATAAAAGATGAAATTAGAGGTGTTCTTGATCTAACTGAGAAAATACTTGGACAATTTGGTTTTCGGTATTATGAGATAAACCTTTCAACTAGGCCAGAAAAATCTGTTGGCACTGATGACATATGGGAAAAGGCAACGATTGCTCTGAAGAATGCATTAGATGATAAAGGTTGGGAATACAAGGTTGATGAAGGTGGAGGTGCTTTTTATGGTCCAAAAATCGATCTAAAAATTGAGGATGCTCTTGGAAGGAAATGGCAGTGTTCCACTGTGCAGGTAAATTATATATTTTTATGGGATAAGAGGTACTCAAATGTGTAAATGGCATTGAAGGTCACCAAACTTGTCTTGTACGTGCAAAAAGGTCACTGTTCTTCAAAATTAAACTAATCCATGACTAAAGTTTCTAACAAGATGGTCTAAAATCACCAATAATGTACTACCATCCAATAACGCTGACATGGAAATTATAGTGAAGGACGCGGTATAATAATTTTTAAAAAAGTCTTCCAACATCCTTTAATCCATATGTTCCTTATAATTTGCCCTAACTTTCTACACGGTAGTGTACTAGTTTTCACCCACCCAATGCAAATTGCCTGCCATCTACCTTATGGCTAGTGTGCTGCTGCCAGATAAATACATGTGGCTGTGCCCTAAATATGAATAAACTCTAGGAGTCTAGGTTGAGACTGATGTCTCCATACTAAATAAACTGAGGATACATATGGTCTTCAGTAATCTGTTCAGAGCAGGGGGGGCAGCTTTGCCTCCATGAAGCTCCGCCAGCTCTGCCCAGCACTGGAGTCGAATATCTAAGTACATGAATTAGTTTGTGAACATATTAGTTCTAATATGATTAGCATGCAGGGGTTCAATGCAAAGATCACAAACTATTGGCACACCACTCTAATCTGAACCCATTGCCATGTTGAACAAAACTTGGAGTCCATGCTAGCGTGACTAGACAAGTTGCCACATGAGTCACCTCAGGAGATCCACTTTGAAAGTTTAGTGATGAACCTGTCCCATTTTAAAGCTTGATGACTTATTTGCATGTACACCACAAGTTCAATGGCCTCTAACGCGATTTACTCTACTCAAATTGTTCGAAGAGAAAATAGGATACACTAACGCTCCATTTTCTTGTTATAGGTGGATTTCAATTTGCCTGAACGGTTCGACATTACCTATGTTGATTCAAATTCTGAGAAAAAGCGACCCATCATGATTCATAGAGCTATCCTTGGGTCTTTGGAGCGCTTCTTTGGTGTCCTGATTGAACACTATGCTGGTGATTTTCCACTTTGGCTTGCCCCAACTCAAGCACGTATTCTACCTGTGACAGACAATGAGGTTTGATTCATTTGCTTTGCATTATTGTTCACCATATTTTGTTAAAATTGAAAGCATATGTTCACTGATATTCTGGATTATCTGGTTCTCTTTCGATTGAAGAGATGTTTATAGTTCAGATAGATGTTTGCCTTAGTATTATTTATGAAACCATGACATCTTGATTTGTGTTTTCAGTTGCAATACTGTAACGAGGTGGCCTCAGAACTGAAATCAAGAGGGTTACGTGTTGAAGTCTGTCATGGAGAGCGCCTACCAAAGCTAATAAGGAATGCTGAAACACAAAAGGTGCCACTCATGGCAGTTGCTGGTCGTAAAGAAGTTCAAGCCAGGACCCTGACTATCAGGTCCAGGCACAACGGGGAGATCGGCACAATGGCCGTCGACGAATTCATCACGAGACTTCAACTTGCTGTTGCAAACAAATCGTCGTTATAGATCGTTGATCCACTAAATTTCAGTCCAGTATGTAGAACATTAGATCCTTTGCACATAGATCTGTTCCATCAAAGTAAAGTAACAGCTGAGGTCTGCAGAAGCAGGTCCAACATTTTTTGTGCATAGTCCATAGTTGTCATCAGTCATCACAGGTCACAGCATGTCTCTCTTACCACCCCCCCCCCCCCCCCCCCCCCCCCCCCCCCCCCCCCCCGCGCGCCGCCACCACCACCACCAAAAAAAAAAATGTACATTTTTGGATGAAAGGGATGCTTTTGCTTTTAGTTAACCACGTCCAGACCATGATTATTGCCACGAGTACCAATGCTTTACCCGCCTCCATACGACATGCATTTTTTAAAAAAGCTCAGTCATCTTCGTTAAGGATTCACCATTTCAAAGGCCTATATGTTTTACATCGAAAGTGTGCGACATGAAACGGTGGAACAATTATGCCTGGAGTACGCATCATATTCGTACTACAAAATGCAGTGGCTGTTTTGGATTGATGCAAAACATCTCCACTAATATGTGTTTTGTTCATCCCTAGCCTCATCATGTCCTGGAGCATACTTAAGTTGGTCGTGAGATCGATGCCTTGGGCCCCGTTCGGCTTACCCAGAAGCCGGTTTGTTCGGCTTCTTTTTTCAGCCAGAACAGTGTTTTTCTCTCACAACAATTCAACCAGAACAGTGTTTTCAGCCAAAATTCAGCAAGCCGAATGAAGCCATTTGTGGGTGCAACTCGGGGAATATGTGGGTCAGCTACAGCTTATAAAGCAGAGAGAATCTCAAAAGCTTGTACTCAGATAGTGTTAGAAAACCTAAAATCCATGTCACCGACCCATAGGCATATCTTGTAGCTGAAGGAAAATAATTCGGGGAACCCTGTTAAGCTCAAATAGTGCCCACCACCAATCTTTTTCAATATGAAGGAATGTGATTCTTCATGTCAACCTGAATTTTTAATAATAGGATTAACATTAGTTTTGTCTGTAGTGCATGGTTAACTTTTTGTCATAGGTCGAAAAATAAAGAGAAGTGTTCAGGGGTTAAAGAAAGACGAGGTACTCAATGTCCATCCGTTCAGAGCTCATACATTTGAAGTCCAAGTTTTGTTCAACTATCTGTGGGCAAACTTATTCATAACAATTTTTCAACATAACTTTTATAAACAAGGCTTTACATAATAAATTACCCAAATAACATAACTTATTTACGGAAGTTATTGTTGTCCAACTTCTTTTGAAAAAATATACATACAATTTATCCAACACAAATTTTTATGTAATTTATTTTGATCAAATTTCTCAATATACAATACAAAAAAGGAAAAAAGATAAAAAGGGCGAGAAAAAGCAAAAGGAGAAAAGGAACTGAGAAAATAAAATCCATAGAGAAACAAAATAAAAGGAAAAATGAAAATTGAACAGACGTCAACCCATGAACATGGCCATGGATAAATCGCTCCAAGCACAAGGTAAGACAAATAGAGAAAAAATACCAAGCTATAGGAGAAGCGGTAGATATAGAAAGATAAAAATGACCATCTACTGTAGGTCATATACACGTGAAGAGTGAAATAAAAATAAAAAAAATACATATATGTAAATACCACAACAAAAAAAATCTTTCGATCGTCAGTTAAACACAAATTAGAAAACAGAAACCACATTAGGCCTTATTTGGATGTGCATGTATTCATCTCGACCCACATGTGTTGAAATGAATTGGAGTGGAATTAAACTAAATTCCATTCCATTCAATTTCAACACATGTGAATTAAGGTGGACACACATGCATCAAACACGCACTTAGTCGGACAACCGGGGCTAATCACCGAAAGACTGTGGCTTGAAGCATGGATTCACCACATGGTGTCCGCAGATAGCAGAAACGTCCACTCCACACGAACACTCGCCAAACTGAATTTTACGAATCACATGACTTATACACATACATTTTTGTTGTCTAACAACTTTTTTCATATAACTTGTTCTGGACAAACTTCTAGATCTGAATTTATTCATAGTATAAAAAAGAAAAATTGATAAGTTAATATAAAAAAATAAAAAATGAAAAAAAGAACAAAAAGAACAAAGTGAAAACTGCATGGATGTGGACATCCGATTGCAAACGGATCCACCCACAAAAAATACATGTGGTCTGTGTTACCGGAGATTGACCGCTGGATTCGAGAAAATTGTTTCTATGGTCGAACAAACCAAATTGGTTCATGGCTACGCATCTTTCTCCTCATCAAATGATGCTCCACAACTTCTCAAGCTGTCGGTGATTGCGATGAGTACAAAAGAACTTTACATCAAATAATTTAACCTATGGAATTTTCGGTCGGTTTGCTTGATTGAACCAAAAGCATGGACAGGTCCAACGAAGACCAGCGATTTTAAAGGCAAAGCTGCTCTGAGTCTGGCTGGATCTGGCCTATATATAGGCTGCCAGCACTGCAGGCAGTGACCAGAGCACACAAGAACCCAAGCACCTCAGCTCAGCCTCGCAGAACGTTTCAGTTCCGGAGCGAGTGTTCAGGGATTTATTGAAAGAGAGAGCGTTCAGGGATTTAGCACTTGTTCGTTCATGGCTGCTGCGTTTAGCAGCCATCGCTTTCGCCACTCCAAGCTCTCAGTACTGATCCTGGCACTGGCCACGGTGGTGGCCGCCGCACGGGCTCAGCTGTCGCCGACGTTCTACGCCTCGTCGTGCCCTGCCGCGCTCGTCACCATCAAGACCGCCGTGAGGGCTGCCGTGGTGCTGGACCGGCGCATGGGCGGCTCCCTGCTCCGCCTTCACTTCCACGACTGCTTCGTGCAGGCAAGTCCACAGCAGCTGGTCGAGGTGTAAGAATCTCTGTGAACAAGTCATGTGACGAGCTGTGTACCTGCCTGTGTATGTACGTGCGCCAGGGCTGCGACGCGTCCGTTCTGCTGGACGACACGGGCAACTTCACCGGGGAGAAGAGCGCGGGCCCGAACGCGGGGTCGCTCAGGGGGTTCGGCGTCATCGACACCATCAAGGCCCTGCTGGAGGCGCTGTGCCCGCGGACCGTGTCGTGCGCCGACATCCTCGCCGTCGCCGCCCGTGACTCTGTCGTCGCGGTACGAACGGATGACCATCCCAATCATGAGCCAGTAGCAGTAGTTATTCACTGAGGACTCCAGCTCATTTAACAGTTAACATTGTCTTGCGATCTTGCGTGTGCAGCTCGGAGGGCCATCGTGGACGGTGCAGCTCGGCAGGAGGGACTCCACCACGGCGAGCCTCTCCACCGCGAACACCGACCTCCCCTCGCCGGCGTCCAGCCTGAGCACCCTGCTCGCCGCATTCGCCAGGAAAGGCCTGAGCAGCACCGACATGGTCGCTCTGTCTGGTGCGTTCCTCACTGTCACTGATCAATCAATCACGGTTTCATCAGTGATCAGCCAGCACCAAAGCGCCTGATCGAGTTCAGTGATGTCCTGGCATGGTCACCGACGTGACCATGCGACTACCAGTTCCCCTGTACCTCTACTCCAACAGCGGTGGCAGCTTGGCAGTTAGCGCCAGCGCCCCCACCGCCACGTACCGCTGGTCACCACTGACACGTAAGCGGTTGCATATGCATGCAGGAGCCCACACGGTGGGGCAGGCGCAGTGCCAGAACTACCAGGCCAGGATCTACAACGACGCCAACATCAACGCGTCCTTCGCGGCGTCGCTGAGGGCCGGCTGCCCGGCGGCCGGCGGGGGCGGCGCGAGCGCGCCGCTGGACGCGTCCACGCCGAACGCGTTCGACAACGCGTACTACGGCGACCTGGTCGCGCAGCAGGGGCTGCTGCACTCCGATCAAGAGCTCTTCAACGGCGGCTCCACGGACGGACTGGTCAGGAGCTACGCGGCCACCTCGGCGCGGTTCAGTAGCGACTTCGCCGCAGCCATGGTCAAGATGGGCGGCATTGGTGTCCTAACCGGGAGCAGCGGAGAGGTCCGGCGCAACTGCCGGAGGGTGAACTAGCTAGCTTGCAGAATAATGCATTGCACGCATCACAATAGTGGAAGAAATGGGTGTGCTGAGATATCCAACCATGGTTAAAGGAAGTTGTAAAGATTAAAGGGCAACGAGTTCATATAGCTTGTATTGATGTGTTGAGACTAAAGAAGTACTCCATTTCAAATTATAAGATATTTTGATCTTTCTAAATGCATAGTTTTTACTATACACTTAGATATACACTATGTCTAGTACTCAATGAAAACAATGTATCTAGAAAAAAATAGAACATCTTTTAATTTAAAATAAAGGGAGTACAGTATATCTTAGACCAAACCAACTTGTCAGTGTTTCGAGTTACCATCGACCAGTAAATTTTTAATATTGCGCGTCTGACTCAGATGGTGTGTTTAGAGGACACGAGGTTTATACTTGTTCGAACAGAAAGTTCCTACATCCAGTTCGTTGCTGCTGCTCGTGTTACTAGCACTGCAAGTTTATAGTAGGGGTACAAACGGACGAGAGAGGGAAATGATTTTAAGTCTCCAGTGAAAAAAGTGAACGGGTGCAGAGAGCTCGATCGCTGCTCAGCTATGTGTTCGTGTCGTGCTCTTGCATGTTTATCTCATGTTCTGATCGGTTTGGGGTGATTCGATCGGTCCTCCATGGGTTGATCCCTTCCATGGGACGCCCTACTTTCCCTTTCATAGACCAAGGGAAAGCACGGGTTACAGCAGAGGAAAAGAGAAGAATGAGAGGGAGAAGAAGTCCTTTAGGATCGCCGGGTCCTTCTTCTCCTTCATGCGGGTCCCGCCGACCCTGTAGATGTCAACAGGGGCAGCTCCATGTCGTGGCCCTGTCCGTCACTAGCGCCACGCGCAGGCGTCGTCTGCCAGCCATGGCATTCCATTCCGTCCCAGTGGACGTCGTGATGAACTGACACGTCTGTCAGCGTTCGTACGATGGTTAGGAAGAATAGCACTAGCATGCCTGACGCTGTTCTTGATGTGAACCCTCAGGTATGGCCCGCCACGTCCAAGGGTTACATCGGGGCATGTTGGTCTCTTCCTTGGTGTCAGAGTTTTGACCCAGGTCCATACGCCAGGACCTAGAGTGGTTGGCGGCGGTATGGGACCTCGTCGTGTGAGGCGGAGCCTGTGGCCTCAGGGTCGGGCGAGGCAGAGCCCGCCCTCTGCGGCCTCGGGGTTGGGCGAGGCAGAGCCCGCATACCTGGGGGTCGGTTGGAGCTGTAGTCGCGCTCTTGACTGCTCGAATGAATCGATGTTGATGGTCATTAGCTCCTCCTCTCCGAGTACTCTAGTATTGGTCCCCGATAGTAGCCCCTTAGCCTAAAGAGGAGTAGAATACTCCTTCGGAGGATTTTTCAAATGGGAGGACTCTAAGGGCCTTGGCCTTCTTTTGTCACCCACGGCGTGACCTGGGGATGGTGATTCCCTTTCGTCGAGATTGGACCCCTCTGGGGTATAGCCATGAGATTTGGTGGGTCGAAAAAGGTCTTTTCTCATTCCGACCCCTACGGGGGTCTGTTGTTCTGTGACCGCACATTTGGTCTCCTTGCGAGACCAACTTTCCTCGAGCCCCCGCCTGTAGCAGGGGTCCGGTCGAGGATCGGCTTGTCTTTGTGATCGTTTTTCCTCTAGCGTTTTTTTTCCGATAAAAACAGAGGGGCTGAGTCATGCCACAATTTTCCTTTATAGACGAATCGTGGCGCTCGATGAGCTATTAACAGGCTAGTCTGAATAAGGCCTCGGCATCCCGTTCGCGAGGGTCCGGCTTGGGTCAACTGGTGACTGACTCTAGATTCCCAGTGGTCCTGATGGCTCTCTACCTTTCTTCAAGGAAAAACCATGGATCATGTCTGGCCGAGACTCGAACGTGGGCCGAGATGCCCGCGGTGCTCGTGCGCCCAGGTTCTAGCTGCTAGCAGGCCCATCCCTTTCCACCCCTTACTCTAAAGGTGCCCGAAACGGTTGTCGAACCTATCGGTGGGCCAACCTTCGAACTCATGGGCCTAGATGGGCCATAGGAGCCTTTTTAGCTTCGTATCCCTTTTACCTATGATAGGTCGTGGCATGTTCTGGGAGGCAAAATGTTCGTATCCCTTTTACCTTTCTAAGGGGATGACCATAGGTTGCGTGCGCATGCCCCGCGATGAGTCATGGTGATAGGTCATGGCAGGTGCGGAGATCTAGGTGGACGGTTGGTTTCCTCGCACCTGTCATCCCTATAAAACCAAAGGGCTAGCCCTCCGTGTTTCATATGCACGCCTGCATCCCTACCTCCGCAACCATGCCACTACCTCCAACGCTTAGATTTTCTACCTCCGCATCTCCGCTGCCGTTGAGCCCGCATCCATCCTGTAAGGAAAATAGACCCTAGGCCCGTTTACTTTGGATTTTGGTGTTTGATGACCAACACAACCAAACTGGACTAATGAATTTGCAAGTAATTATTTTGTAGTTCAATAGGATGTAAGACATGACTTGGATAAAAGAGACATGATGATCCCATGATCAACACCATAAGCAAGACCCTAGAAGCACAAGAGAAGACCCAAGATATCAAGTAAAGTCCAAGCATGAAGATGGGAACCAAGCTAGATGTAAGATCGTGAAGAAACGAGCTTCACAGAGGTGACCGAACACGGCCCTATGAGTGACCGGACGTGTCCGATTAGTTGCTCGACAACAGCAGACGTCAGCAGCAGCGATCGAACGCTGAGCGAGGTAGTGACCGGACGCACGGACTTCACTATTCATCGTCGCATCAATAATTTAGCATGACCGGACACAACGGCTATGGACAACAGACGCTCCAGGCAATGGTGTTCGATCGAGTCCAGAAAGGTTCCAGCGCAACCGAATGTGTCCGATCAATGATGACCAGACTCAGCTCAGAGTCTGATCAATGCGCGCGCTCCAATGGTTAGGACGACAACAATGTTCGGTTAGTAGCAGAAAGCTAGGTTTCGCCCCTAACGGCTACTTTCTCAGTGGGGCTTATAAATAGACCCCCAACTAGTCATTTGAGAAGGGGAGAGTTGAGAAAACATACCAAGGGTATTGATACACCATTTTAGTGATCTCCACTTGCGTAGTGCTTAGTGATTCATTAGGTGATTAGCGTAGGTGCTTTGCGAATTGCTTAGGTTGATTAGACCACTGCTTATGCGCTTGCTCTAGGTTTAGGCCTAGTGTTTAGTGAGTTTTGCACACCTCTTACCACTCGATGCTTGCGTGCACCATTATTGTACATCAGAGGGGCTTGTAGTCTTGCGAGATCACACCAACCGCGTTTGTGGTGTGGCCGTCACCGTGTACCGAAGAGAACAAGGCCCGCGGCGGTTCGGCTAGAAGCTTGATAGTGAGATGATGGGGAGCATCCTGGAGAGGCTTGTCGGAAGGCACGTCGGAGACCCACTTGCGCATAGAGAAGGCTCAGGGCTATCCACGGAGTTACCCAATCGGGAGCTTGGCCCTTGCGATAGATTCTTTGTAAGGGGCTCCAACGAGAACTAGGGGGAAGCTTGCGCACTTCTCGATACCTCGATAAAAATACCGGAGTCGTCGACGGGAGTTTGCATATCTCTACTTTACTCTTTAGCTTCTGCATTTACATTGCAATCTTGGTTTGTGCTTTACTTTCCTAGCTTAGTGATAGGCTAGTTGATAGGTTTGAAACCTAGGTTGCACAAATCTTTTTTGCGGTAGAGATAGCAATACACTAGCAAAACCATAGTTGCACATTTTGATTACTTTCTTGCATAGGTTTTGACTAGGTAGAAAAAGAGGCCATAGTTTAGAGTTAGAGTTTTAAGTTGCCTAATTCACCCCCCCTCTTAGGCGTCATGGTCCCTTTCACATCCACCCCCACCTCCAATGGATCCGTGGTGTCATTTTGACATCACCTTCTAGCGCATGGAGGGCCTCATCCATTGTGGTCTTCTCCATGCACGGACCTCAGCCAAGGAGTGGTTGCTGCCCGGCGATGAGGATTTGTCGTCGCCGCCCGATGGCTACATGGTGTCCTTCGCCCACTTCCACGAGCGTGGGCTCGCGACCCCAGCCCACAAATTTTTTTAGGGGCTACTGCACTACTACAAGATTGAGCTACAACATCTCAATCCCAACGGGATCTAGCACATGGCGGCGTTCATCGCGCTATGCGAGGGATTCCTGGGGATCAGCCCCCACTTTGACTTGTGGAGGCATTTCTTCACCGTCAACCTCCAGAAGAAGGAGAAAAGTGGCAGGCAGGAGCTACATATGCCGATGGGGTGTGCCGGCATCCAACTTCGGAACAATCGGGTCAGCAAGTACCCATCCATGCAGCTCTCGATGTCCAACAAGGGGTGGCAGTCATAGTGGTTCTACCTCAAGAATGACGCCACTGCCCCTCTATCGAAGTTCATCGGGCGTCTGATCAAAGTGGCCTCGGAGCAGTGGAGGAAGTGGGGCGTCCTAGAGAAGGACAAGAAGAAGATCCGAGACCACATCACTGTCATCCGCATCCTAAAGGAGAACGGTCTAAAGGGATCAGGCGTCATCAGGGATTACCATGTGAGGAGGGTGGCCGTTGATGACGCGCATGCTCCTGCTATATGCGATGGTGCCCGAGGCATCATTCGAAGAAACGACGCTCACCAAGGAAACACTCCTAACTCTGAGATCGCGCAATGCATCAAGGAGGCGATGGAGCCTTTGCGGGACAACGTGGGTGACGCCCTCTACTTCATCTACCCGGTGTCGGGGCATCCTTAGATGCGGCCGGAGCTAGGCTACGTTGTCTTTATAAGTTTCTCTTTCTCTTGCCTTCTCTTCAATTGATTTCCTAACCCCCGTGATACTAACTTTGAGAGGGGTGGGACCAGCTGAGGGACCTCATCCTCATGGATCACCTGACGCCGTTGTCGAAGGATTCAGCCATGAGGACGACAAATCATGCCGAGGGTGAGCGACTGAGGAAGGTGAAGGCAGACAAGAAGAGGAAGAAACAATGGAAGCTACAGGTGCAGGAACGAGGGGAGGACACTGACAACAATGATGACAATTACGATGGTGACGACAATGAGGTGATGGAGGAAGAAAAATCGGCAGCTGGCGATATCGAGTGGGACAACCTAGAGAACGAGGATGTGCTGACATGCGTCGGTTCATCCTTGCAGGCATCGGGACCCTTCCTGTTCCATGGAGGGGAGGGCACGTTAGGGGAGCTGATGGGGGCAGGATGTACCATTGGCCTACCCTAGGAGCCAATAGAGGCGAGCAGCTCCGCTGTCGTGTCCGAAGAGACAAGGGGAGTGGGGCATTTCGCTAGTGTGCCCTAGGAGCTACCAGGTGCGAGCCTCTCTGCCTAGGAGCAGGGTGTGGCTCAAAATGACCTCATTCTGACAAGGCAGAGCAAAGGTCAGGGGGGGTTCACACCCCAAACACATCTGCCGCCCAATGATGCTGAGGTGAGTTATTAATTCCTCTATTTTTTCCTGTTTTAGTCGGATTTCATCGCGACTTATGTTTTTCATCCCTTGCAGCACCGGCGGGCAGCGAAATCCTTTGGCACTAGCACCAAAGAAGAGCATCACCCTCCAATCAAGCTAGCAGGCGTTGGCTGGTGTCGCATCGGTTTTGGGCAGGAGCGGCGCTAGTGTGACCATGTCGTCAGTCGATCAGGCGTTGCTGAAAGCTCTAATTTGGTTTTGGTGAATTGATGAAACACTAAGTGCTAACCTAGTTTATCAAAGTGATCATAAGATAGATAGCACATTCCAAGTGGTGAAACAAATGAAGATCATGACATGATGATGGTGATGCCATGGTGATGATCAAGTGCTTGGACTTAAAAAGAAGAAAGAGAAAAACAAAAGGCTCAAGGCAATGGTATAAGTGGTAGGAGCCATTTCATTTCGATGATCAAGACACTTAGCGAGTGTGATCACATTTAGGTTCAATAGCCATACTATTAAGAGGGGTAAAACTCATATCGAAATATGGTTATGAAAGTGCCACTAGATGCTCTAACTCATTACATATGCATTTAGGATCTGGTGGAGTGCTAACACCCTTGAAAATGTTTATGAAAAATATGCTAACACACATGCACAAAGGTGATACACATTGTGTTTAGCACTTGGGAGCAAGAGTTCGAAACTTCACCGATGCCCTATACAGAAAAGATAGGGTTTCACAAAGTGCATCAGACGCTAGACTCGGCAGCAGATGGTGCACGGGCGTAGAGCTGATCAGACACTGCATGATAAAAGTGACCAGACACACAAGGTCTGTGTCTAGTCAGTGATGACATATGCTGACGTAACACACTGAGTTGATCCCGAGGGGATCGAACATAGAGGCAAGTCCGGCCACCAGGGACCGGACGCGTCCGGTCGCAAAACGGAGGCTCAAGGAGCTCTCTGGACACAACCGAACTCAGGCATTACAGCATCCGATCATCTCACTATGCTATGTCTGGTGCTAATGTTGTGGCGCTCAGGGGTGACTGAACGTGTTTGGTCATGACTAGAACCTTACTGGAAGTGACCGAACGCTAGTCATGTGTCCGGTCCTACACTGTTGTACGTTCGGTCACAACTTAAGTGCTCTGATGACCATTGAGATCGAGCGATCAGCGTTTGAAGTAGGGGACACGTGGTGAAAATCTAAGGACCAGACGCTAGGGTCCTACGTCCGGTCAAACTGACCAGTGCGTTCGGTCACCCTAATTTTTAGTGGACTGAGGAGCCAACGGCTCTATTTTGTGGGGGCTTCTATTTAAGCCCCATGGTCAGCTCAAGCTCATTCATTTAGCCATTTTGCATTGACATAGCAACCTTGTGAGCTTAGCCAAAGCTCTCCCACTCATCTCCATCATTGATTCATCATCTTTGTGAGATTGGGAGTAAATCCAAGTGCATTGCTTGGGTGTTTGCATCTAGAGGCACTTGGTGTTCGTGTTTCGCTGTGGGATTCACTTATTACTCTTGGTGGTTGCCGCCACCTAGATAGCTTGGATCATCGAGGATTGTTGAGTGGAGAGTGGTGATTATCTCCGGCTCCGATCATGGTGATTGTGAGGGGTTCTTGACCTTTCCTCGACGGAGAGCCAAAACATACTCTAGTAAATTGCTTATGGCTTGTGTGATCCTCATATTGTGTTGGTTGTGAGGCACCCTATTGAGGGTTCAGCATGTGATGCCAATTAGCACGTGAACCTCCAAGTGAGTAAATCACCATAATGAGGACTAGCTTGCCGGCAAGCACATGAACCTCAGTAAAAAATCATCGTGTCAACATTTGATTCTAAGGTGATTGGTATTCATTGATATTCATTCTTGTGATTGATTGGTTTATTCCTCAACTCGGTGGTATAACCATTTTGCTCTCTCTCTCTCTTTACATTACCGTAAACTAGTTGTCAAGCTCTTTAGTATAGCTAGTCGTGAGAGCTTGTTAGTTTGGTTAGTATAGCCCTTTAGTTAGCCTTTGAGAGCACACTAACTTAGTATAGCAACATAGCCATTGTGTGGATAGAGACTATATAAACTAGAATTGTGATAGGTGGCTTGCATTTTTAGTAAGCTGGCGTAACACTCGCTTCGCCTCATATTTGTCTAACCAGTTTACTAAGTGTTGTTGTAGAATTTTTTATAGGCTATTCACCCCCCTCTAGCCATTAGGACCTTTCAGCTGCCCATGGTGGCACCTGTGCCCTTGGCGGGGCGGGCGGATGTGGGTGTTCAAGGGGTGCCTTCGGAGGTCGCGGAGCAGCCGATGATGGCCGTGATACCGCTACCGATGGCGGGACAAATGGGGCTACCGACCGTGCTCATGGTGCCAACCATGGTGGGCACAACACAGTTGGTCGTGACCCCACCAATGTAGGTGGAGGTGGCAGCAGCCATGATAGATGGGTTATAGTCGGGCGCAATTATAGTGGTGCCTATGGCACCAGCATGACCCGTGCCATCGACGGCCTAAGCAACGACATCTGGCGTAGGCTGGATGGAGGGGGACGTTGAAAGCTCTAGTTTGGTTTTGGTGAATTGATGAAATCCTAAGTGCTAACCTAGTTTATTAAGTGATCATGAGATAGGTAGCACATTCCCAAGCGGTGAAGCAAATGAAGATCATGACATGATGATGGTGATTCCATGGTGATGATCTAGTGCTTGGACTTAAAAAGAAGAAAGAGAAAAGCAAAAGGCTTAAGATAAAGGTATAAATGATAGGAGCCATTATGTTTTGGTGATCGAGGCACTTAGTGAGTGTGATCACATCTAAGATCGATAGTCGTACTATTAAGAGGGGTGAAACTCGTATCGAAATACAGTTATCAAAATGCCTCTAGATGCTCTAACTCATTGCATATGCATTTAGGATCTAGTGGATTGCTAACACCCTTGAAAATGTTTGTGAAAATATGCTAACACATGTGTACAAGGTGATACACTTGGTGGTTGGCACATTTGAGCAAGGGTTAGGAACTTCACCGGTGGAGTATCCGCCCATAGAGTGCGGACAGTCCGATGGTGCCACCGGCATCCTAAACTTAGGTGAACGTGGTCACTGTAAGTGACCGGACACTGGTCTCTAAAGGACCATCGCGTCCAGTTAGTAGCTACAAAAGAAGCGCAGCATCGATCGTTAACTGGACGTTGGCGCTGAAACGACCGGACATTGGCTGGCTACATCCGGTCACACTGACATGGTCATGCATAGGGGAAACACCAAGTAACCAGACACTGGGTGAGTCCGGTCGAGCATGACCGAACGCGTCCGGTTGTGAAAAGTCATCTCTGGATGCTTACTGGAAACGATCGGACGCTGGGGTTCAACGTCCGGTCACTTTGAGCTACTACGTCCGGTCATCACTTAACCATTGACATAGCAACCTTGTGAGCTTAGCCAAAGCCCTCCCACTCATCTCCATCATTGATTCATCATCTTTGTGAGATTAGGAGAGAATCCAAGTGCATTGCTTGAGTGATTACATCTAGAGGCACTTGGTGTTCATGTTTCATTGTGGGATTCACTTGTTACTCTTGGTGGTTGCCACCACCTAGACGGCTTGGAGCAGCGAGGATCGTCGAGCAGAGAGTGGTGATTATCTCTGGCTCCGATCATGGTGATTGTGAGGGGTTCTTGACCTTTCTCTGACAGAGAGCCAAAAGATACTCTAGTGGATTGCTCATGGCTTATGTGATCCTCATCTTGTGTTGGTTGTGCGACACCCTATTGAGGGTTTGGTGTGTGATGCTAATTAGCGCGTGAACCTCCAAGTGAGTGAATCGCCACAATGAGGAGTAGCTTGCTGGCAAGCAAGTGAACCTCGATAAAAAATCATTGTATTCATCATTTGATTCCAAGGTGATTGGTCTTCATTGGTATTCATTCTTGTGATTGATTGGCTCCTTCCTTGACATGACGGTATAAAAAAATTGCTCACTCTCTTTATTTTACCGTAAACTAGTTGTCAAGCTCTTTAGTGTAGCTAGTTGTGAGAGCTTGTTAGTTTGGTTAGTGTGAATCTTTAGTTAGCCTTTGAGAGCACATTAACTTAGTGTAGTGTCATAACTTTTGTGTGGATAGAAACTATATAAACTAGAATTATGGTAGGTGGCTTGCTATTTTCATAGGCTAGCGCAACACTTGCTTCGCCTCATAATTATCTAATCGGTTTATTAAGTGTTGTTGTAGAAATTTTTAATAGGCTATTCACCCCCTCTAGCCATTAGGACCTTTCAGACATGGCCAAGGGGTCCCTAGGAGTCATGGTGCTAGGAGAGAGGTTGGCATCCGCACCGCTGACCCCTTCCATCGTTAGAGGGGGTGTCCTAGTGGGGACGTCACGATGATAGGGGTCGGTGGTGCTTGGACTGATGGGGAGTCATCCCTAGCCCTAACATCGATGGGCAGTGGCTCGCCCGTGCGAGGTGTGCCCCTGCTCTAGTGGGCGGATCCATAGGATGCAGCATCGGTGCTTTTTACCCTGGACGATGTCGTAGAGAGCATGGAGCGAGAGAGCCTCGATGTAGGGATTGCATCTGTGCTCAAGGCCCTAGACCACACCATAGGCACATTGCATGATGTTGTTGTTCCCTTTGGTCGGCTTGGTCCTACTTCTTGCCTTTATCTTCCTTTATATACTTTTTATATCCTAGCCATCGTCTTTCTGTAGTCCCTTATAGCTCGTAGCCTGGGGAAATCTTGGTTCCTTCATCAACAGAATGAAGCCTAGGACCGCCTCATCAAGGAGGCATGGCTACATGGGGAGGTGACAGCTTAGCTTGTTGCTGTCCAGCAGAGGGTGGCCCAGCTGACCCCACATGGCGAGGAGGTAGCCAATCTTTAGTCATAGGTGGCTGAGGCCCATCGGGATGCTGGTGAGGCCGAGAAGGCGTTCGAGGCCCTATCAGTGAGGTCGTGGAAGGATGACGAAGAAGCCGCTAGGGTAAGGAAGGAGTGGGATGAGTTGCTCTAGAAGGACATCGAGACCCACCAGTGCATCCTTGACCTTCTAGGCGAGGTTGAGAAGGAAATGGATCTAAAGCTAGGGGCCGAGGAGAAGCTCATGGACCCTAGAGAAGAGGGCAAGCCTGGATGCTATGGTGGTTGCTAGGCTACGCAAGGAGCGGGATCAACTGATCTAAACCATGGAGAGGCTCTTCTTGGAACGCGGCGTGGCTCACGAGGAGCATGACTAGGCTTTTCAAGAGCATGACTAGGCTTGCCAAGAGCGCGTCGACGCATAGTAGAGGGTCGGCTCCCTCTAGGCCAAGCTCAAAAGCATGATGACCTAGAGGCTAGAGGCCGAGAGCATTTCTACTAGGATGGCTGTCGATCTTGCTGAGGTGATGAGGAATCTTGAGGCAGAGAGTGATGAGCTCGGTATCCTAAGTGCCGCCCTCAGAGTGGTCTACGATGACCTTGAGGTGGTGCGGTCGGAGGGGACCTGCTCGCTCATAGCCCGTGCCATCGAGATCTTGGCTCTAGCCTGCTAGGTCGAGAGGAATGCCCTTCACACTGAGGTCAATTAGTCCTTCATGATTGCTCATTCTCATTATGGGGACAACATCGATCTGGAGATGATGAGCCACGGCTACGTTCCCGGTTATGAAGTCCATAAGCTAGAGGAGATGGAAATGGTGGTGTCCCCTTTCACAGGACCTGGCGGATAGGATAGAAGGTATAGTTCTCCCCAAAGGGGCTAGTTAGTTAAATAGGTCGGGTGATCATTTTTGGAATAATCGGACAAGTTTCGACCCTTGTGTGCCATTCGAACAAGTCTATTCTTTTATTTTGATGTGAACAAATTTGTTTTTCTCTCCCTTTTTATGTGTGAAAAGGGGTTAATGCATTCTGACCCTTCCATTTGTTAAGACCATAGAGTTCAAGGTGTAGGCGAGAAACTTTGATCACACTGGTAAGTAAGAACACTATAGCCATTAGGGCGTAGGTTTCTTGCAGTCCGACCAGCCTTACTCGGTCGTCCATTTCCGCAAACCTTGCCACTAGGTTTTTTAATATGAGGAAGGGGTCAGGCACAACGATTGTTTTAGAAAGGGTATATATATACCCTTATCAGCCCCTGAGTGAGGCCTGGCCCCTTGCCGTTGCTAGGGTCGGGTATCACTAAAGATCAAGGAGAGGATAGCAAAACTAGTAGGAGAAAGCGTCTCTTATTTTAGAAATATTATTCTTAGTTTTCGCACGTACCCCTCCCTAGGATCTAAGCCATTGTTCTACGACTACGCATTTGGTCTCCTTGTGAGTCCAACTTTCCTCGAGCCCTGCGTGTAGCGGGGGACTGGTCGAGGGTTGGCTTTTCTTTATGATCATCACCCCATCCGCGGTTTCTGCAACTGGAGGGGTTGAGCTAATGTCACTTGCCTTGATGGCTCGAGTGACGCGCTCGATGAGCTCGCTAATAGGCATATCCGAGTGGAATCCAGGTCCATTGTTCATGATAGGGTCAGCATAGCCATCATGTGGTATTCCACTGCTCCTTAACCCGCCTCCCGACAGATGCCTGTGTCGTTTCGGGTAACAACTCAGGTGGCTCACTGGCCTCCCCTCGATGGAGATTCTGTGGTCTTGGCTTAAGGTTAGGATCAAATGAGAAGGTCAAGATGACCCTATTTGCTTCTGAGTGGGTTGGGCCCATCTATGTTTTCTCCCCTGGCTCTATTTGACGCGAGGTGGCCTTGAGACCTTCGTAGGCCAGCCTTCGAACCTCGGTCGGTCAAATTCCTGAGTTAGGGTCAGCTGGCTCAAGCCCCCAAGCCCCATTGGGCTCAGTAGGGGTCGACTAAGTTTTATGTGTTGCCTCGTCTATGCTTTCTATAATCGAAGGGGTTGAGCTAATGACACTTGCCCTGATGGCTCGAGTGTCATGCTCGGTGAGCTAGCTAACGGGTATGTTCGAGTGGAATCTAGGTCTGTTGTTCATGACGGGATCAACATAGCCCTCATGTGGCATTCCACTGCTTCTTAAGCTGCCTCCTGGTAGATGCCCGAGTCATTCCAAAGACCAACTCAGGTGACCCGTTGGCCTCCCCTCAATGGAGATTCTATGGGCTTGGCTCAAGGTTGGTATCGAATGAGAAGGTTGAGATGACCCTGTCCGCTTCTGAGTGGGTCGGGCAAAGGCCACTAGGGCTCATCTTCATTTTCTCCCCTAGCTCTGTTTGACATGAGATGGCCTCGTGCACTTTGTGGGCTAGCCTTTGAACCTCAGTCGGTCGCTGCACATATCGAATGAGATGACTACCGCTACGTGACGAGACACAAAGTGTTGCGACGTAATAATTGCATATGCGATGCTTGGATGTATGAGATGAATGTATGGATGAATGTATGAATGCATGCATGAGAAGTAAAGTGGGGGTTGGTAAACTTACCTCGATGGCTCAAGTGACGAGTTCGGGAAGCTCTTACCAGATATGTTTGTGTGAAATCCGGGTCCATCGTTCGTGATGGAGTTGGCATAACCTACATGGGGCATCCTGCTGCTCCCAACCCATCTCTCGACAGTGGCCTAAGCCATCCGATTGACTTGGGTAGCCTGCTGGCCTCTCCTTGATAGAGATTCCACAGGGGGCCCCTCCAAACCCTTCCTGGGAAGGCGAAGGCTAAAGCTCGAGGTACAGGGATAAAAACTCTGATCACACTGGTGAGCAAAAACACCGTAGCCATTGGGCATAGGTTTCTTATAGTTCGACCAGTTTTACTTAGTGTTTGTTTCTACACACCTTGCCTTTAGATTTTAGTGTGAGAAAGGGATCGAGTAAGAAAATGTCTATCGAATAGACACTCTTGCCAGCCCTCGAGTGAGGCCCAACCTCTTGCCATTTTTAGGGTCAGGTGTCACTTAGAGATGACACGTCTCTCGGTAGCGGCCTAAGCCATCTGATCGACTTAGGCGACCTACTGGCCTCTCCTCAATGGAGATTCTACCGGGGGCCCTCCAAACCCTTCTTGGGAAGGCAGAGACTAAAGCTCAGGGTGCGGGGACAAAAACTTTAATCACGCTGGTGAGCAAAAATGTCATAGCCGCTGGGGCATAGGTTTCTTGTAGTCTGACCAGTTTTACTCAGTGTTTGTTTCCGCACACCTTGCCTTTAGGTTTACAAGGAGAAAGGGGTCAGGTATAGAGAATGTCTATCGAATAGACACTCTTGCCAGCCCTCGAGTGAGGCCCGACCTCTTGTTGTTGCTAGGGTCGGGTGTCACTTAGAGATGACAAGTCTCTTGGTAGTGACCCAAGCCGTTTGATCAACTTAGGCAGCCTACTGGCATAGGACTTACCTTGATGGCTCTTACCAGACATGTCTGAGTGGAATCTAGGTCCATTGTTCATGACAGAGTTGGCATAACCCGCATGGGGCATCCTACTGCTCCTTACCCATCTCTCGGCAGTGGCCAAGCCATTCGATTGTCTTGTGTCACCTGCTGGCACAGGACTTACCTATGGAGATAGAGGATGAGATCATCCTGCCCAAGAAATTAGTTAGGCAGATAAGCCAGGTGGCGAACTTGTAATAAATGGATAAGCTCTTAAATTTTGTTATGGCCAAATAGCTTTTTAGCCCTTCTCCCCTTTTTGTATAAAAAGGTTAGTGCATTCTGACCCTTTCCGTCATTGAGGCCCTAAAGCTCGAGGTGCGGGTGAACAAACTCTGATCACGCTGGTGAGTAAAAATGTTGTAGCCTCTAGGGCATAGGTTTCTTGCAGTCCGACTAGTTTTACTCAGCGTTCATTTTTGCAACCCTAGCTTCTAGGTCTCAGCGTGAGAGAGGGTCAGGCATAAAGAATGTTTGTCTAGTGGATATACTCTTAGATGCGTGCTGACTCTTTCAAAAGTTAAGGCTAAAAAGCTCGGGGTGTAGAAAAACTCTGATCACGATGGTGAGCAAAAATGCCATAGCCACTGGGGCGTAGATTTCTTGCAGTCCGACCAGTTTTACTCAACGTTCATTTCCACAACCCTTATTTCTAGGTCTCAACGTGAGAAAGGGTTGGGCAAAGAGAATATCTACCGAATAGATATGCTCTTATTAGCCCTCGAGTGAGGCCTGACCCCTTGCCATTGCTGCGGTCAGGTGTCACTAAAGATTGGGGAGTCGATAGCAAAACTGATAAGAGAAAGTGTGCATATATTAAGGGTAAAAACAACGTAGCTACTCGATGTTCGAGGCATTGATGAAGACTTCAGTGTTGATGGTCTTGAGATTGTAGGTGCCTAGTTGGAGAACCTCCACAACGATGTTTGGTCCCTCCCATGGTGGAGAGAGCTTGTTGTGGTTCTTGTTGCTTTGGACAAGGCAGAGCACTAGGTCCCTGATGTTGAAGGCCTGACCCCACACTCGATGGTTGTGGTACCGACATAACGCTTGTTGGTACCTAGCCAAGCGGAAGAGGGCAATGTCATGCGCTTCATCTAGCTAGTCCATGGCATCCTAGAGGGACGCCTTGGCTCCCTATTTATCATATGCCCTGACCCTTGGTGCTTCGTACTCGAGGTCAGTTGGGAGGATAGCTTCGGAACCATAGACCACAAAGAATGACATGTAGCCGGTGGCCTGGCTAGGGGTCATCCTCAGGTTCCAGACCATCGTGGGAAGTTCTGTGACCCATCGTCCGCCAAATTTGTTCAATAGGTTGAAGATCCTAGGCTTGAGGCCTTGTAGGACTATGTCATTCGTGCGGTCGACCTGCCTGTTTGTGCAGGGGTACGTCACGATGGCCCAATCGACGTGGATGTGGTATTCGTCGTAGAATCAGAGGAACTTCTTTTTAGTGAACTACATGCCATTGTTCGTGATAATGGCGTTTGGGAGTCCAAAGCGATGGATGATGTCAAGGAAGAACAACATGGCTTGCTAGAACTTGATCACAGAGATCGATCGAGCCTCTACCCACTTTATAAACTTGTCTACGGTGACAAGCAAGTACGTATAGCCCCTGGGCGCCCTCTTGAGAGGTCCGATTAGATCGAGCCCCTAGACCATGAACGACCATGTGATGGGGATCATCTAGAGTGCTTAGGCCGACAGGTGGGTCTACCGAGCGTAGCATTGACACCCTTTGTAGGTGCGCACAATATGTTCTGCATCGGCAATCATGGTCGGCCAGTAGAAGCCTTGTCGGAATGCATTTTTTACCAGGGTTCTAGGCGCAGCATGGTGACCATAGACCCCACCATGGATATCTCTCAATAATTGCTTCCCTTGTTCAATGGGGATGTAGCGCTGCAGGACCTTAGTGTGGCTTCACCTGTAGAGCTCGCCATCAATAACAACAAAGGACTTTGGTGTGACATGTGAGCCATTGAGCCTCCATTTTGTCCATCAACAGTGCCTTGCAGAGGAGGTAGTTGAGGTAAGGCACCCTCCAGTCAGCTAGAGGATCAAGCTCTGTCGCTGAATCCTCGTCAAGCTCCATGACTTTAGGGTCAGATGGAGCCAATGGCTGGTTAGCCCCTGAGCCCAGGGCAGGCGGCCCATCACTGGCTTGTTCTAGCTCCTCATAGCGAACCGAGGGTTTGTACTGATCGCTGGCGAAGACACCTATCGACACTGGCTATAACACCCCAGGTGTTTGTCACCAGTTAAGCAATGGGTTTAAAGTCAACCATGGCATGTTAAGTGGTGTTGGAGATGTTAGGTCAAACATATGAAAGTGAGCCACCACTTAAACTTGGACCATGCACCATTGCTTACATGCTGCCCTTTCTAAAAAGTATGCTTGGGTAATGTTGGATGTACTTCTTTCATGTGTCTCGCATCAACATCCATCTATATTGATCACTGGAAAAAGTTTCATGAAGTTTGGAATCAAGAAGTCACATGAAATGACAAATTATGTCCTTGCCGGAATTGTCTTATTAAGTGAATGGAATTATAGGTCATCAACCAAACCTTGCTACCTTGCCCAAATGACTCTAATTGAACTCTACAACAAAAGTCATGAAGGGTTCGTGTTGAGCAGAGATCAAGAAAATGCATCAATCGGTCTAAAACTCAAATTTAAGCTTTACCGCGATGCTACTTTGACCTATGTTGACCAATTGCTTACAGTGCTTGCATGGAGTTACACCTGAAATAAAAGTTGAAGTTTGAGTGGAGTAGAACAAACTTTGTTTTTGGAACAAGAGCCAGATCAACTTGGAACTAAGTCAAACTGAGGCTCAAACTTGGAACCTTCAGCTGTTTTCAATACTCAAAATTTTACTAAGTCTGGGAACTGAAATTTTAGTTTCAGGTTAGCTTGTTTGGAGCTCTGTATCTCCCAAACCAGGCTGAATGAGTTCATGAATCTTTAAAATAAGTTGTAGTACTCATATAGATAAACAACTTGTATTACTAAGGTTTTTGCTGAAACTGGACGTATTAGGGTGTATTAGGGGGAGAAGAATGCAGTTTCAGTCACCACGTAACTGAACTACAGAATTCGGTTTTGAGGTACCCTCCTTTGAAGATCCATATCTCCAAATCTAGGCTGAGTTAGCTCTTGATGCTTAAAGAAATCTTGTTCACCTCACAAAGATATACATATTTTCCTCTTTCGTTGTGATCACAGGACCACCGCATCGGGAGTTAGAGGATGGGAAAGTTAATGCTTCAGTCATATTTTTGTGGTGGTATTTCATAATCTGCCAAAGCAGCAACCATGTCTGACGTGCATAGGCTTTCGACGCCGTGTGGCCTTGCGCTCGCTCACATGCTTGCCATGGTGCCCCGCTCGCTCGTCTTGGTCACCTGAGCGCCCTCCCTCCTCCCTCCTGCTCTCTCATTTCTCCCTTGCTCTCTATTGTTTGTGCATGGCCACGTCCACCACAGACGGCCGACAGAGCTCGCTCCCACCGCCGCTCCCTTCTTCGTCCTCGCAGCCAATCACCGCATAGCCAACTACGGTAGAGCCTCCACCGCAGTGCGGCCACGACCCTCATTCGTAGCCAGCAATGGTCATTGCTTTGCCACCATCGTGCCCTCCCCTGTCGTGCCGCTCCGCCGCTGAGCCGCGGGCTCGCGTGGCCGGGCCGCCTCGGGCCGAGCCGAGCTATCCCCTGGGTGTGCACGACTCCCCTGATGCTCCACTACTACTCCACCGCCACCGACTAGGCTCCTACGGCCGTCAGTGGCGAACTCCTGCGCCTCCCTTGCTATGATTTGCGACCAGGGACCTTGGGTTAAAATTCGAAGGTAAGGAGGGGCCCAAATGCACAGCCTATGACTCATATGAATAGTGTTGTTGAGGATCTTTTTGCAGGAAATTTGCTGAAGTTTGCAAATTCATAGTAATTCATAGGAAATTCGTAAAATAGCAAATGCGGACTTTTTGGAATCCTTGTGAAATTGTCTATGTAGTAGATCTATAATTTGACATGTTTTAGTTTAAAGTTTTAGCTGCAAAAATAGATTTGTGTAGTAAGGTTGTAATGCTAGTTGAATTTGTTATTTTCCATAACTGTAGATCTAGGGCTCCAAATGAAGTGAAATGTTTGTGGCATGCTACTCATGTGATAGTTGATGTGTGGTAAAAATTTCATAAGTATTGGATGAAGTATGAGTGAGTTATTGGTTTATCTCGCTCTCACATGATTTCTTGCAATAGCAAATTGTCTTTTTCGTAGAGGCAGCTATACTTATGCAAATGATATGAAATTTATACAGTAGACTATTGAGAGGATATGTGGGCTACTGTAATTTTTATAGAATTTATTGTGCATTTTTTGTATATGTTCATAAATACACCTTGATGTCTATAATAAATTAAGAAATGCTTTCAGAAAATTTATTTAGAGGTGAGCACCATGCTTTCTGGTGTTCTTTAGTCATGTGTTAAATGTTGGTAAAGTTGGTTTTGCCCAATTATGTGTTTGCAACATAAGTTAACAATTATTTTTTTGCCAATGTGGTTTATGGATAGATCTGGGAACTTAGCAAAGTTCTTCTTGATAATGTGCTTTGTTGTGAAACTTGTTTATACAAAAGTTATAGATAATTCATGTATCTAGCTGCTGTTAAAATTTGGTGTCATTTGGCCAAGTAGTTTGTGAGTTATGCCTGTTTAAAGTTGGGTTTCAGAAATGGCTGCTCTCTGTCAATTGTGGACTAGTTTCTGTAAATGGGTATATATGACTTAGTTAACTTGATAATCATGCTAAGATGACTAAAGATGAATTGTAGAAATTTCATAAGCTTTCCAGAATGTCTTGTTTCATGGCTATTGGATTTGTATAACTCTAGTTACGATCCAAATATGAAGCTGTTGTTTCCAGTCCAGAAATAGACATATGCTAGTTGTGGTTGTTTACTCTATATGTTGCTAAGTGTGGCTTATGCCCTTGTTGATGGTCAAGTTATGATACTTGTGACCTTGTTAAACTTGTGTCATGCTTGATGTGGTTGCTCTCTATAGTTAGTTGTGTGATATTGGTTAAATAGCTATTGGTGTCTATGTCTTGTATAATCTTGTGTTTGTCTTGAATGCTATTATATGATGCATCGTATATTACCGTTCTTCATATTCATACACCTGCATCTTGCATCTCATTTAGGTATGCTAGATGAACCACGTGAAGGATGTGATGTGGAGCCAAACTCGAAGATTAGGTTTGGTGGATCTATCCCGAAGATGGAAGGACTAAGCAAGTGCTAGGACCGGAGATGTCACCAAGTCGGTGCAAGCTAACTGAACTGACTTGTGTCGGATCCTAGGTAAGCCCTAGAGCATTCTAAGTCTCCCAGCATTTTACAAAAGATTACTTAAGTCCTTGTGTTGACACAAAATGTGACACACTGTGCCTCACACACAGCAAGCCGGAAAGCGTGGCTTCAATCGGGTTCCCGGGTGCTTCATGATCCGGAAACGTGCCAGTCAGTTTGACCTAAAAAAAACTAACAAGGGATAAAACAGTTAAATGCCAAACCGGAACATGTCGGGTGAGACCAGACAGTTCCATATATACGGCCCTGAAGCCACTTACAACGATATACAGCTATAGGAAGCTGTCTGCCAACAAGTTTATAAACCATTCAACTAATCGTAAGATGAACACACGTAAAGATCCGATTGCCGAATGCATGTGCATGGGAAGACATGTTTGAACAAGTGAAATTAATTATAAGTTAATGCATAACCAAGCTCAGCAGTCCAGCTGAGTTGGGGTCCATGAAGAAGGAACATGCAAATAAACACGACTAAACTAATCTAAAACCTGCATCTGCCGCACAACACCTAGTTTCGTTAAAGCTTAAACGTAATTAACATGCATGAACCCACAACATGTGACAATCTAGATTAAAATAATTCAGCCATTATGAGCATGTTATCTATTTGCAAAGGTAATATGAAAAGCAATGATCATTGAAGCACGAATAAAACCATAAGAGAGGGCCGAACAATATCAATCTAGATTGGGTAGAAGTGTGTTACAAATATATAAAATATTTAAAATATGCAACACAGGATAACTTAATGAATCTATTTAGATTTTGCCGTATCTAATAGAGCTGATAACTGTCTTGCTTTCACTAAGCATATTGAGCAAACGTCTGCCGCACGGTATCTACTCATAAGCAAAGCACAAGCAAAGACTTCTTGATTGTCAAGCAAAGATCTGCCGCACAATCATTGAAAACAAACAAGACTACTTGCATCACGTCTAAATCCACCGCATGATACTAAACATGATAACAAGGTTGTCGGAACTTATAGAGGTCGACGGATCGATGACTCCTCTCGAAGAACTCGACGACACGACAAAAGGACTCGAAAGTTGGCACGGGGCCGGTTGTATTGATTTGGTTGTGAACCCCTATTACAATGGTCGAGGGTCAATATTTATACCCTAGACAAAACATGAGTCCTAAAAGACTACGATTTACAAAGGAACACTTAAATAAACTTGGAAACTACGATTCCTTGCCCTAAACTCTCAGAGTCCTTTATTATTACAACTTTCATCTTTTCGATCAGCTTTGCCTACCATCTTCTACTTTCCCGAATGGAGTCACCACCTTCTGAAGTAACTGACTGCACAAGCATTTAGCCGACCGCTCATTTTGTTTGCCGAATATCCTTCTTCCCGCATGCGGGTCCACCTGTCATCCTCCTGAGTCGACCAAAATCCAGTGTTAACACATGCCCCCTCAATTTCGGGATAAAAGTTGTTTTATTCTGAAATTGACCACAAGCTCCTTCTTCCTCCTAGGTTAGCACCGTTCAACACCACAGCCACTGTCCAAAAATTCAAGCTTTCAGTGCAACCTCGGACCCACTTCGAATCTTCAATGGCGACCCAGGATGAAATTCCAGAGGTAAACTTCACTTATATTCGACAATTTCCACTTGATCTTCCCGTTCTTCTTTTGGCTTATTCCTCTTTGATTTCAATCACCCTTTAAAGGAATACAAGAATCAGATTTTGATCCCCTATGTTGCCAACCCCGATTCCTATTTCCTCAGCCCAATGGGAAATCCTGACCCTTTTGAAATTATCGAGATGGAAACCCAAAGAATCCCTTTCAAATCTAGGATCACCTTGCCAAACCGATGGCCAAACACGTTCAAGAATTGGCCATTTCCCCCAATCGCTGGATGGCGGAATTGGTACAGGAGAATACTGGAGAAAAGCAGCAGCCACTGGGAAAGTCAAGACATCAGTCATTGTCTAGAATTATCCTTAGCAGAAACACGTAGAAATGATTCCCTTTTGATAGCAGCTTCCCATTTTTGGTCTGACACCATTAATGCCTTCATTTTCGGCCATGGTATGATGACCATCACTCTAGCCAACGTGTTCATGATGACTGGCTTGAACGTGTCACTACCAGTATACCCTTATAAGTATAAGAGCAAAAGTAATCAAAGAGCCATCAGCTCTGGATGTGGATGGGTCAAATACATCCAGAACTACATGAATGCATCTAGCACCATCTCTGACAAAGAGTTGAAAGCCTTCATGAATATGTGGCTATGTAGATTCATCTTCTATGGAAAATCCAATGAACCAACCCTGAATCACATGGTGATGGCTGAAGACTTAGCTGCAGGCACTCAGATCCCACTAGGCAAATATCTCTTAGGGTCTGTTTATCATATGATGCATCAGATTACTCTTCAGATGCGCCAAGGTGGAGAAATCTCTTGTGTGAATGGTCCCTGGTGGCTAATTCAAATGTGGCTCCAGCTATACATGCATCAAATAACCTCTATGAGCCTCTTCAATCTAAGTTTTCCTTCAGTTAACTATGCTGAAGGAAGTACAGCAAAGGTTAAGGCTTGTCAGACTTATGGGGAAGCAGCATCATCTATCAGCATTGACATAGACATCGGTCATTTCTTCAAGCTATTTTTCAAAGGATTCGGCAATGTGCTCTGGTTTCCTTACAGAGAAAATGAAAATTTGACTTTGCCCTGCAAGTTTAGCTATGAAATTGGTTGTTCAGGTCAAGAATCCACGGAGATCTTCAACTCCTTTATCAAACCTTGCACTCTGCCAGCCAAATTTCATCATGGGAGGTTAGTGCAGTCCACCTATGAATTCTACTATCCAAATATGGTGGCCAGACAATTAGGATGTGGCCAGCTGCCCCCAAGATTCCTCTTCTCAATAATCATAAAGTCAAGGGAAGTAATAACAGAAAGAATGGAAGCCAAGAAAATCTTTGAATTAGGATGGGAATTGCCAACATACGAACCATCTCCATTTGGGCTAATAGATGTTGCTCATCCCTTCTTTGTCTCTTGGTGGCAAGAATGGCATGCTCATATCTTCAATATATCAGTTCATCCTTTATGCAAAAACTTGCAGCCTGATTTTACTTCTGATAGTGAGGTAATTTCATTATGCTCATCATTTCCTGTTCTTGAATTCACTTCTTATTTTAACATCTAGTCATGCATAGGATCTTGAGTCTACTCCCCCAGCCAAAGCAATCCAGTACTATTCGGCTGGTCCCAAGCCTGCTCTAAGGTTTGATGCCCCAAAATTAAAGGAATTCATGAAAATTCCTGCAACTTTGGATTCAGTACCTTTAAAGGCACTCATGAGAACTCCTGCTACTTCAGCTGCTGCATCTTCAAGAGGAAAAAGCAAAAGGAAAACACCTAAAAGTTTTCTCTTACCCAAGAAACCAAGGACCAAGAAAGCCAAATTATCTCTTAAGGTATGAACCTTTTATTCTCTATCAGGTTAACAACCCCACTTAGCAGTAAACCTGACCACCTCTACATTTATTACTTCCATTGTAGCCACAAATCAAAATTCCCAAACTAGGCAGTACCTCAGCAGCTGTAAAACCAACCCCTGAAGTTTCTACCGAACATGAAGAAATCCATGATAGTGAAGCTTCAGAGACTCATGAAGCTAAAGGTTCAAAGGCTCATAAATCTGATGAGACTATAGGTAACATCGTTCAACCAATTCTCTTTTTTCTCTTTTTTTTAAATAACATATATCCCTTATGCTCATTATCATTTACTTTATTGAGAATAGATGAAATCTTAGATGAACTGGTAAGGGAAACTTCTCCTGATCAAGCTCCAAACCCATCCCTTCTAAACATTCAGCCAAGTCCTCCAGCAAGCCAGGGTATAACCCATCCTGATGATCAATCAGTTCAGCAGGTAATGCCTTGTCTTACACTATATTTTAGCAAATTCACCCAATCGGCTAACACCTCCTTTCTTCTCTTTTCTTTTAGAAGAACATCACTAAACTGACCACCAGCTACTCCTTCTCTATTGAGGACTACATCATTGAGAAAGGTGAAGAGATTACTTCTCAACAAACCTTATCGCTGGAAAATTAGGCTCGGCTAAAAGAGGTGATCATTCTGCTGAACAAGGATACCATTAGTCTGGTTCAGGATGCAGATCAGATAAGAGACCTCCTTGAACTCATTGATCAAGATATCCCTTCTGCTCTCAAGGCCCCCCTAGAATCTGCAGCCCATCTTGATGACCACTTTGCCATGGTGAGAAGGGCAACTAAGAACATATCTTCGAGGGCTGCTTTGCAGAAGGATAGATCTTTGAAGAAGCTGGAGATTAAAGATCTTCACTCTCATATCCAGACTACAAGAAATTCCTTGACAACCTTGGAGCCTAAACTAAAAGCCATAGAGGATGAAAAAAGCAGACTAGAAGCTCAACTAGCCGAACTGAATGCCACAATTCAGTCTCACAGGGCCCACATAGCTAATTTGCCGAATAACATAGAAGCAGCTTCACTAAAGATAACTTTGACCATCAAAGAAGATCAGCAAGTCAAAACTAAGTTATCCAGCATCTAGAATTCTAAAGATGAGGATCAGAAAGTGCTAGATAATGTTAGCCGAATCAGGACTGAAGCCATAGAGGCAATCAATCAGCTTCTGAACAAGTAGACATTGGGCTTGTAATAAACTTAAGTGTGATATCCTCTGTCTCTTGATCAATCAACTTTATGTTTATATATTTTTATTCGTTTGAAAAAGCAATCAGCCATTTTCCCTTAAATTATTCAATTAGAATGTAGCCGATTGTCTCCATTCTTTCGATAGCCGAACGAATCCTAATTTAAATGTTGTGAGGGTATAGCCGAACAATGCTGGCTCCAACAAATCAGGAAGATAGTCGAACGACGTCTGACTTAATCCATGCCTGGCCCAGCCCAGTAGCGGCCCAGCTGAAAGGGAAAAATCCTACTCTATCGTTCGGCATTCTCGCCCCACGACTCCGTGGAATTCGCCACGATTCTTCGCTTTGGCTTATAAATAGACCCTTCCGTTAGCCTTCATCGCTATCTCCATTTTAGCGTTCTCACATCTGTCTCCTCCACTTCCTTTGTTCGATTCATTCCAGAAGAAAACCCTAACCTCCACCAAAGCAAATGGTGAATAGTGGTGACCGTGGCAAGTGACCTGCTGATGGAGAGGCGGAAGGAAGCAGAGCATTGCGCTGCCGGCGCCGTGGGTACGATTCGGCTTTTTGCCCCCTTGCGATTTTCTTGTTCATCTTTTAGTTTCGATTTTTTCTTCCTCATTCATCAGGATAAGGGTCATCAGCTCCAGCCAATATCATCTCCTTCCTCCGGCGACATCAGCTCAACCGGGAACTCCATCATCCGGCTCTTCTGGATCCTCCAGCTCTTCAAGCTCCTATCATCCCAATCCTTGAGGCCTGGTGGAACCAGCAGATGCACACCTTCCATACTCTCATGAGGAAGCGCTCAAGTTTCGCCAGGAGAGGGACGAGGCCCAGGAGGAGCTAGGCGACGTCTCTAAGAAATTCGGCATTGAGCAAGCCGAATGGGAGGACCAGCAGAAGCAACTCTGCGACGCCATCACCGGTTTGATATCTTCATTTGGTTTTATCATTCTAGCTTCCCCCGCTTGCTGACCCATTTTTTTTTCTTTTCTGCCTAGCTCTTTCTACGGAGAATGACCGCCTGAAGGCGGCGGCGAACAAGGTTGCCGACAAGGTGAATGCCCAGGGGAAGACATCCGAGGCACGCCTTGATGCTGTGGACGGCCGTATTGATCAGGCCGTCATCCAAGGTGTGCACCTTGGTGTTTCTCTTAGGCTGGCAGCAATGACCTCCCGAACCAACGAAGACTACTCCTTCCAGCCAGTCGGCTTCGCTGGAGGACGCCCGGACGAGATCGACGACATCAATGAGCGTCTGGAGGTCTACGATGATCATGCCACCGCCTTTGCCGAATCCACAAACCCCCAGTCCGTCCTCAACAAGTTATTTGAGGAGTAGTTTGTATTAGGATGGACTTCTACAAATAATCTTGTCTGTTGGAAGAATACTTATTTCTTTGATTCTTTTTGGTAAAATTCTGCCTGCGACCGTCAGAAAAATGCTGAAAATACCCCGGTCTTGCATAAACATTCTTGTGCTAGAGGTGATGCAAACTGCATTGGCTATTTTGTGCTAAAGGCGATATGAACAATATCGGCTATTCTCAGTCTTATTTTTTTTAGGCTAAAGGTGATTTTCCCTTTATCGGCTTTTCTGATCTACATTCATGAACCAACCTCAACACTAGTGTAATATTTCTTAAGAAATCTTCCATTGATAGCTCTGGTAAACTCCTCCCCAAATAAAGTCTTCAATATGTATGCATTGCCAGGTACATATTCTACTATTCAGAAAGGACCTTCCTAATTTGGAGACCATTTGCCGAACGCTCTATCCTTTGTTCCAACTGGCAATATAGTTTTCCAAACCAAGTCTCCTTCTGCGAATTGCTTCAGCCTAACCCTTTTGTTATAATACTTGGCAATGCGTATTTTATTTTTCTCAATATTTTCCAATGCCTTGAGACGAATCAAATGTAAATCTTCCAATTCATCCATCATCAGATTCTTATAATCTTCTTCTACCAATTCTTTCTATAACACAACTCACCTTGAACCTGACCGTAATTCCCATGGTAATACAGCATGATGCCCATAAACTAGTTCATAGGGAGATGTTTGAGTGGACCCATGACAAGCCATTCGGTAAGTCCACAATGCTTCATTAAGAACCAAGTGCCATCTCCTTGGTTTTTCATCAATCTTCTTCTGGATGATTTTAATCATAATCTTATTTGATGCTTCTACCTGACCATTAGCTTGTGCATAGTAAGGAGAAGAATTATATAGCTTAATCCTCGTATCTTTGGCAAAATCACAGAATTCTAAAGAAGTAAACTGAGTTCCTTGATCAGTTGTTATAGTTTGAGGAATCCTGAATCTATGAATTATATGTTCCTTAACAAAACTGATCATATTTTCTGACGTTACCTTCTTCAAAGGGATAGCTTCAACCCACTTGGTGAAATAATCTGTGGCCAAGAGTACAAATTTGTGTCCCTTACTAGAAGGAGGATTGATCTGACCAATTAAATCTATACCCCATCCTCTGAACGGCCAAGGCTTGATTATGGGTTCATAGCAGATGCTGGAACTTTTTGAATATTGCCGAATTTTTGACAATTGTGACACCCTTTGTAATATTCAAAACAATCCTCCAACATAGTCGGCAAAAAATAACCAGTTCTCCTAATTATCCACTTCATCCGATAAGCTGACTGGTGTGCACCACACAATCCTTCATGAACCTCATACATCACTTTCTTGGCCTCTTCTTGACTTAAACATTTGAGCAATACTCCATCAATGGACTTGTAATATAACTGATCATCAAGGAACACAAATTTGAGAGCTTCGTACCTGAGTTTTCGGGAAACTTTTTGAGATGGACCTTTCAGATAATTGGTAATTTTGTATCTCCAATCACCATCTACTTGATCAGTATTTAAAACACCTTCTTCTATAGCAAAAACTTCCCGACTCTCTCGATATCCAGAAGCAGCTTGAGCTAACTTATTTGCTTCTTCATTGTACTCTCTAGGGATATGATGCAAGGTTACTACCAGAAAATTCTTCAAAAGTTCTCTACACTCCTCATAATATTCTCTTAACACATTGTTCTTGCATTCATACTGACCACTCAGTTGATTAATCACCAACTCAGAATCCCCAAAGATTTCAACAGCAACGGCCTTTACTTCTATAAGAAGCTGAAGCCCTCTAAGCAACGCTTCATACTCTGCCTGATTATTAGTAACATGAAATTCAATAGGAACCGCATACTCAAAAGTTTTTCCTTATGGGGAAATCAAGAGAATACCAGCACCACCACCTTTGTTACAAGATGATCCATCGAAGAACAAGGCCCAAGGCACAATGCTTATCGCCTCAACAGAAAGATCCCGATGTTGGGTAATAAAATCGGCAATAATTTGACCCTTTACCGCCTTTGCCGATTCGTACCTTAAATTAAATTCTGACAATGCTAAAATCCATTTGCCAATTCTTCCATTCAAAATTGGCATCGATAGCATATGTTTGATTACATCAAAACTAGAAACTACCACGCATTTGGCATTCAACAAATAGTGCCAAAATTTGGTACATGAGTAATACACACACAAGCAAAGTTTTTCTGTAGCCGAATACCTTGTTTCCGGGTCTAGCAGCTTTCGGCTAAGATAAGCTATGACTCTTTCTTTTCCTTCAAATTCTTCCATAAGGGCCAATCCTATTGTTAGGCTATCGGCCGCCACATACAACTTAAAAGGCTTGTCAAGTTGTGGAGGTACCAGCACAGGTGGTGCCTTCATATATTGCTTGATCTCATCAAAAGCCTTTTGTTGTATGTCACCCCATACAAATTTTTGATCCTTCTTGAGCTTTAATAAAGGAGAAAAGGGTAAAACTCTCTCTAATAGATTGGATATGAATCTTCTTACAAAGTTGATTTTGCCTAACAATGATTGTAATTCTATGAGATTGGTTGACGGCACAACTTTGTCTATTGCTTCCATGCTCTTTTTCCCAACTTCAATTCCTCCTTTATGAACTAAAAATCCCAAAAACTCACCAGCCAAAACTCCAAAGGCACATTTGTTTGGATTCATCTTCAAGCCATGCTTTCTTGTGCACTCTAGAGTCTTTCTTAAATTGGCTAAATGTCCTTCATGATTTCTAGACTTGACCACTACATCATCGATGTAGATCTCTACAATCTTGCCGATCAGCTCATGAAAAATATAATTCATAGCTCTTTGATAAGTTGCACCGGCATTCTTTAGCCCAAATGTCATGACTATCCATTCAAACAAACCAATATGACCAGGATATCTGAAGGCTATTTTTGAAATATCTTCTATTGCCATAAAAATTTGATTATAGCCAGCATTACCATCCATAAAACTAATGACTTCATAACCTGCTGCTGCATCTACTAGTAAATCGGCAACTGGCATTGGGTAACCATCCATGGGAGTGGCCTTATTAAGATTTCTGAAATCTATGCAAACCCTCATTTTTCCATTTTTCTTGTATACCGGTACTATATTTGAAATCCACTCTGCATACTTGCATGGCTGAATGAAGTTTGCTTCTATTAATCTTTCAACCTCCTTCTTCACATTGGCCAATACCTCCTCTTTGTATATCTTCCGTGGAGGTTGTTTGTAAGGACGAAATCCAGGTTTAATGGGTAATCGATGCTCAACAATGGAACGATCCAATCCAGGCATTTCCGTGTAATCTCAAGCAAAACAATCTTTAAACTCTTTCAACAGATCTATCAACTTTGATTTATATTCTGGGTCTAACTTTGCACTAATATACATCGGCCTTGGCTTAGAACCATCACCAACATCAATTTCTTCTAACTTATCAGCCGACATAAAACCATGTCCCAACTTTCCTTTGTTGCCATCGATAGGATTTCCCATTAAAAATTACTATGAGAGCTGACTGCTTGGATCGGCTGTTGGCCCTCGCTGAAAACATTTACAGGACCTTCTTTCCACACTTTTCCAGAGAAACAATCGACGCCTTCATATTCCCAGTAGGTAGATTCTATGGCAGCAACACTTACCGAATCATCAGCATGTACAACTTCAACGTCATCTCCAATCCATTGAATGAGAATTTGATGCATGGTTGAAGGAATGCAACAATTAGCATGGATCCAATCTCTGCCCAAGAGTAGACTATATGCCCCCTTGCCATCAATGACAAAAAAGGTAGTAATCAGAGTTTTCGACCCAATAGTCAGCTCGACATGGATAGCACCTCGGGTATCGGAAGGGTTGCCAGCAAAGTCCCTAAGCACCATGTCAGTTTTCAACAATTCTTCATTAGTCATCCCAAGCTTTCTGAAGGTAGTATAAGGCATGATATTGATAGCAGCCCCTCCATCAACAAACATCTTAGTTAAAGGCTTGCCATTGACATATCCCTTTAAATAGAGTGGTCTCAAGTGACGATTCTTGATTGGTTTGTCAAAAACAACCTGCTGTGTTAATACAAGCTGAGCCATCAAATCTTGACATTCACTTTCATCAAAATCAGAGTACACCTCTTCTTGGACATCTTGGCTTTCAGGAGCTATAAACTCTGATGGGAGGAAGAAAGCCATGCAAGCATCAGCCGAAGGACCACATCCATCAGGCTTCTTCTTAGGACGCCATATTTGCTTTGTTTCGGTAACTTCCTATTTCAACTCCCTATTCCTCAACCGTTGAACTCTTCTTTTCTGACTTTTCCTCAGGCCTGGAGGACACCACTGTCCTTTTTGCCATACGTATCTATAGGAATCAGCTTCTTCATTATGCACCCTATCATGAATCCAACCTTGACCTACAAATCTTTTCCTTTGCTGATTCTCAAAATCATCTATTTTTAAGCGTCGATCATCTTCAGGAACCTTCGTTCCAAGTCTTTCATAGACGGGATGGCGGTTGACTCGAGATTGCCTATACTCGGAGTACTAAGCACTACACTCTGGACAATTATTTCTAGCAGGCAACCTCAAGCCTTCATTCCAACAATGCCTAAAGAATGAATAACCCCAATGAGACTGCTCCTGTTCTATTATGTATTCTTCTTGCTCCCTTCGGTATACCTCTTCCTCATACCTCCGGCATTCTTCCATAAACCATTGCTTCTTATAGTATTCCTTCTCTTGTTCTCTCTGCCACTTGTTTAGCAAAATATGTGATGTAACTCTGGGTTTGGAAGTTTGACCTTTCTCGGTTCGGCTATTCTGAAACTGAACTCGTTGCTGCAGCTCTCTACTGGTGACTTGCCGATCTGGGTCAAGAGCACCACTTTTCTTTGCTTTATCAGAAGTCCTCACCTTCATCTTGCCTTTACCTTTGAGATCATTGGCAGAGACCATATTCATAGAGAAAGAAATCATATTTTGTGGAAAAGGCTGATCATCAATTCTCATCTTGCCATCAAACTTCAAATGTCCCTCTTGGATAGCTTTCTGGATTCGTATTCTAAACACTCGGCAATCATTGATAGAGTGAGAATTAGTGTTATGGAAGCCACAATACTTTTTGTCTTTCACTCCTTCAGGACATAGCATGGGATGTCCTTCTGGCAGCTTGATGCGTCCTTCCTTCATCAATAATGCAAAAAGCATGTCTGCCTTAGTAACATCAAAATCATAGGTTCCCTTTTGTTGTTTCAACCAGCGTTGACTAATTTGAGTAGGCTCCTTTGCCCAATTCAACTCAGCTGCAGCTATCTCATCTTCATCAATATACTCAGTCGCTTCCTCTAGAAAACCTTGATACACCTCATTAGTGGCATTGTTCTTCTGAAAGCGATTATCTCTCCTGAATCCTTGGGCCTGATTACTCATAGCTGCTAAACGCTGTGCAAGTTGGCCAAGATCATCAAACTCCATGCCAAACAACTTCTCCCTGATATTCGGCAACATTTCTGCTATAGCTATTCTAGGTAGTTGATCATCTGGTAAATTCAGAGAATAACACATATTCTTGGTCTCCCTAAATCTGTGAAGATATTCCAATGGTGTCTTATTTGTTCTCATCCTCAGACTCATGAGATCGACCAACTTCTTCTCATTAGTACCCGTGTAGAAATATGAATGAAACTTCTGCTCTAGCTCTGCCCACGTACCAATGGAATGAGCTAGTAAAGACATGAACCACGTGAAAGCTAGTCCTGTAAGAGACAAAGGAAAATATCGAATCCTCCAAGCTTCATCTGAAGCAGCTTCTCCAAGCTGCATTAAGTACCGACTGACATGCTCTATGGTACTAGTATCATCTTGACCAGAAAACTTGGTCAAATCTGTTGGAGGCTTCACCCTTGGAGGTAACGCCACTCTGTTGTACCACTCTAGATAAGGAGACTTGTATGAATAGGATTGATTTTTTGGCTTCAAGCTGAACTGATTTTGCATCATATCAGCCATCCTGTGCATCAAAACATCAATGCCTGAATCCTGATTTCCTTGTACTTGCACTCCAGAAGGCAATCCTGAAACACTCCTATACCCTGGATTTGGCACAGCATTGATAGCATTGTAATCAGTAAATTCTTGATACCCATCTCCATACATATTTTTCTGCAATCTGTTTGATGCTGGAGAAACTCTATAAGCTGAAGGTGGCACTTCTCCTGTGGTACCAAATGTCACCTGGCCATAGGTGGGATGTGATTGCTTTTCAGTGTGAGTCAATCCACCTATATTTGAAGTCGACGCAACTTCTTTTCCAATAGGCTTCTCTTGATGCTTTGGAACATTGAAAAGTGTCGGTCCACTGAGTGGGCCAACATTTTCTTCAAAGTATTTATCAACCATTGGACCAAAAGTACTGATCATGATTGCCCGAAAGGTATTCAGAAAAGCTATGTGATGGTTTGTCATGGTTTCTCCCATAGCTTTATAAACCAGGGCTGCCATCTTCTGAGCATCCTCCTCTTCAGTGTAATCAGTTTGATGTGGAAGAAGAACCCTTGGCATTGACTGCTTTTGAAACACTTTGTTGCTCTTGTTTTTGGAAAAAGACATCAAACACTTCCATTGGTATTGCTCACATGCTTGTAGCACTAAATCCCTATAATTATCTGGCAATTCTGCCATGCTCACATCCAGAACATGATCATTGTTGATCTTAGACGCCATCTTGAACTAACAGATGGTCCCACCGAGCGTGCCAAAAAGTGTGTTGACACAAAATGTGACACACTGTGCCTCACATACAGCAAGCCAGAAAGCGTGGCTTCAATCGAGTTCCTGGGTGCTTCGTGATCCGAAAACGTGCCAGTCAGTTTGACCTGAAAAAAACTAACAAGGGATAAAACAGTTAAATGCCAAACCAGAACATGTTGGGTGAGACCAGACAGTTCCATATATACGGCCCTGAAGCCACTTACAATGACATATAGCTATAGGAAGCTGTCTGCCAACAAGTTTATAAACCATTCAACTAATCGTAAGATGAACACACGTAAAGATCCGATTGCCGAATGCATGTGCATGGGAAGACATGTTTGAACAAGTGAAATTAATTATGAGTTAATGCATAACCAAGCTCAGCAGTCCAGCCGAGTTGGGGTCCATGAAGAAGGAACATGCAAATAAACACGACTAAACTAATCTAAAACCTGCATCTGCCGCACAACACCTAGTTTCGTTAAAGCTTAAACGTAATTAACATGCATGAACCCACGACATGTGACAATCTAGATTAAAATAATTCAGCCATTATGAGCATGTTATCTATTTGCAAAGGTAATATGAAAAGCAATGATCATTGAAGCATGAATAAAACCATAAGAGAGGGCCGAACAATATCAATCTAGATTGGGTAGAAGTGTGCTACAAATATATAAAATATTTAAAACATGCAACACAGGATAACTTAATGAATCTATTTAGATTTTGCCGTATCTAATAGAGCCGATAATTGTCTTGCTTTCACTAAGCATATTGAGCAAACGCCTGCCGCACGGTATCTACTCATAAGCAAAGCACAAGCAAAGACTTCTTGATTGTCAAGCAAAGATCCGCCGCACGATCATTGAAAACAAACAAGACTACTTGCATCACATCTAAATCCACCGCATGATACTAAACATGATAACAAGGTTGTCGGAACTTACGGAGGTCGACGGATCGATGACTCCTCTCGAAGAACTCGACGACATGACAAAAGGACTCGAAAGTTGGCATGGGGCCGGTTGTATTGATTTGGTTGTGAACCCCTATTACAATGGTCGAGGGTCAATATTTATACCCTAGACAAAACACGAGTCCTAAAAGACTATGATTTACAAAGGAACTCTTAAATAAACTTGGAAACTACAATTCCTTGCCCTAAACTCTCAGAGTCCTTTATTATTATAACTTTCATCTTTTCGATCGGCTTTGCCTGCCATCTTCTGCTTTCCCGAATGGAGTCACCACCTTCTGAAGTAACCGACTGCACAAGCATTTAGCCGACCGCTCGTTTTGTTTGCCGAATATCCTTCTTCCCGCATGCGGGTCCACCTGTCATCCTCCAGAGTCGACCAAAATCCAGTGTTAACACCTTGCGATTGATGCATTAGGTTATAAGAGTTGAATTGAAACCACTTGATGCATATAAACTACCTTGTCCAGAAAAATACCTTTAACCCTGTGTAGGTCTAGGATCGAATATATGCTTAGCCATGCTTAGACCAGTAGAAGTCGGGTGATTTCCTGTCACCTATGAGATATAGGTGGATACCGAAGCACGGTTGGCTATATTTGCTATCATGGAAAGGAACCTTGGGTTAAAAAGTAAATAGAGGCCAGGCGGAGTCTATGGTAGGTTGACTCATGTGATTCCGTCTGCGCCGATTAAGGACCATACCGTTGTTGGCGTTTCTGATAAGATTGAATGCATGCCTATTACTTAGCTGGCCAGATAACTCGTTCCGACCGCGAAGCCGAGTAGCTCAACTCAGGCTGGGGCCCATTCTGTTGTGCGCTCCTTGCGAGGGCGATTAGACTGAGCCTAAGGGTAGGCTAGGCCTAAACGTCCTGGCATTTGGTGTCCCTGATTGTGCGGCGCGGTATGAACCCACGAAATGTGTACCTAAGTTGTACCAAAGGTGACCTAAGGCGACTAATGATCTGGTCTGCCTGGGTTTGTGTTACGAATAAATTCCCAATTGGTTGAAATCGATTCGAATCGCCGTCTCTCTCGGATAGTGAGAAACTTGGCTAGTCCCAACATCGTAGTAATTGTACTATGGAATATGATGGTTCGGATAAACATGAAATTACTATACCTTCTATGGTTATTATTGTATGCTCTTAAAATGATATACCCCATGTTTGGCACAGGATAGTTGCTAATTTAGATGGATAGTCATAATTAATTGATAGCAAAATTATAATTGTATAATTGAGTTAATCACTTTTTATGCAAAAATGTTGTCAAGCTACCTCCACTTATAAAGCCTTGCAGAATCCTTAGAGTCAATTTATTTCTAGTTTATGATGGGTAAGTCTAGCTGAGTACATTTGAGTACTCAGGGTTTATCCCACCATGTTGCAGGTGAAGTTCTTGCCTGCTAAAGAGGGTGGCTAACCGCCAGTGGGCTCGGTGACTCTATATTTATTCTCATCTATATGCTTTTATCTAAGGATGTCACTTATGCTAGAAACGTATTTGAAACTTATATTAATGTAATCATTTGAAAGTTATGTTGTTTTCACTAATCGGTTTTGAAATCCAAACTTGTACTATTATTTATGAACCTATTTGTAATATTATTTTCGCTGCAACTCTGCGTATATGATGTGTATTTGCTTAATCACGTGATCTTGGTTGTGATGTGATTTACCGAGGTCCTGTGTGACACTCGGTGGACTACCGGGTTTATATAAGTGAGAGTATGCACGTGTCAACGTGTTAAGCGGGGACAGCCATACTTGATCTCGTATAAATTGGGCGGTTCTGTCACACTGGCTGTGGGGGGTACGACCCCGGATACCCACGGTAGGCCATATGGGCTATGTCTCTAGGGGCGGCCTAGCCCACGAGAAGGAGCCTTACGAGGCACGATTCTGCTCGGCGTCTCCCGTAAGGTATGGGGAGGATATCCTGAAGATGTTATGAAATCTGTTAGGATATGTACGATCCCATGATTCTTGTAATCTGTTATTACTTTCCGGTTATCTCTCAGATCTAACCGACTTGTAACCTTGCCCCCGGACTATATAAGGCGGGCAGGGACCCCCTACAAAATCACGGCAAATCATACGATAGCTAATACAAACCAACAGACCACAGAAGTAAGGTATTACGTCATACTGACGGCCTAAACCTGTATAACTCGTGTGTCTCTATTACCTTCTTGTTCTTGATTACACGCTCCTCTGCCGATCAATCTACCATCACGGGATACCCCTCGGTGGACTGCCGATGATATTCTGTCGACAGTTGGTGCGCCAGGTAGGGGTGTGCATGTTGTTTCCTTGTCGAACAAGATGACTTTTTCCGTAGGCTCTTCGTCCCTCCCGTAGCCCAGCCAAATCTTCACAGTCGGATCCATCACATGGGTCATCAACACCGATGGAGTTGGAGAGCTTCTCGAGCCGGTGCAGATCTGTTCTACGCCGACCACCCTCGCACCTGCGACTACAGATCCAATCTTGGAACCACTTCTGGGGGCGACTTCATCAGCTACTCACCGCTCACTTCCTCGCTACCGGAGGAGGCATGTCAACAATGATGATCTGATCGAGTCTATCGATCGGGTCGGCCTGAAACTCGCCGATTGCCTCTCCATTGCTGAATCGGCTCTGAACACCCTTGTTCAGCACCGACCACCTTCCGATCCTGATCTGTCGATGTTTAGTGCTCGGCAAACTTCGAGGCTCACCGCCCTGCCCTTCAGGCTCGCTAACGCCGCTGCTACATATCAGGATGCCCTAAGGGGCAAATTCGCCGACCAGGTCACCGACCAGCTCCCACCAACTGTCAACATGTTGCACGCCAGCTGAGGTCTCGGAACATCCCTCTAAACTATCCTAGAGGAAAATCTAGACTCTGAGTCTCAAGGCTCCATGGAGCCCCTCGCCGAGATCTTCACCGAGCAACCCCCTCTCCTGCCTTTCCGGGGTGGCGTAATCTTCAACGTCAGCATCGACAGCCCCCCTCAGAACGGCAAAACAGATGAGGAACGCGCCGCCTGTGAAAATAGGAACATCAACCATGCGCAACGCTGTGATAACGAATGTGCCCTTGCAATGACCAAGGCTGCTTGTGGTAACCAGTTTGACTCACAAGGAAGGTCGGCCCCTCCATCGCAACCTCGACGAAGAATTCCTCCACGTTGACGGCCACGACGTCTTCAAAACTCCAAGCGCCAATCTGGCGGTGGCCGCCAACAAACTTGCACACCTCCCATAGACGCCCAAGCTCGCCAAGGTCACCGCTATGCTTAAAGCGGCACACTGTTAAGTTAATGAGATCCGAGAGGTTCAGAGATCGTCATGCACCACAAGCGCGATTCACCGATCAGCCGATCCTAGATCCAATCGCCGCCCCAGTCAAAGCTATTTCGTCGACCAGTCACTACCTCCCTTAGGGGGAGTTGGAGGCCACCACACCGAGCATCATCGCCAGCATGACCAAGAGGTTGAACAGGACACCCGAGTGCACCTCAGTAACCTTCGGGATGCACGACGGTGTATCGATCAACGTCGCTTCGGGTGCCATGAAGATGAAGTACGATGCTGCCAGGAGTACGAGCAAGAGTATGGTAACCCGGACTCAGCTCTAGGGCCAATCGTCACTGGCAATACTGCTGATATTAGCCCGACAACCCAGAAGGGCCCCCAGCGTTCACTAGGGTGCTTTGAACGCTCCAGTGGCCCCGTGGTTTCAAAATCACCGGAGTCGAGCCCTATGAAGGAAGGATGAACCCAACACAGTGGCTGTAGGCTTATGCCACCACCGTCCGCGCCGCCAGAGGAGACACCAACGTCATGGCGAATTATCTCCTCGTCATGCTCACGCCAGCCGCCATGAGCTGGTTCACAAGCCTTGCCCTGGAATCCATCGGATCTTGGGAAGAGCTAAAGAAAGTCTTCACCGACAACTACATGGCCACATGCAGGCAGCTGGGCACCAAGCACGATCTCAACCGTATCACCCAAAAGCCATCCAAACTACTCCGCAGCTATATCAGATGCTTCTTCGAGATGAGGAATTCTATTCCCAACATCACGAAAGCTGAAGTCATCACCACCTTCGTCCGAGGACTTCATCACCACGAACACTGTTCTAAGTTCAACAGAAAGCCACCTACCAGCATCGGCGAGGTGATCACAACCGCCAACCAGTACGCCGATGTCGAGGAAGCGGAGGTGCATTTTAATGAAGATACAGACACTAATCGCCCACCTCGCTGCCACAATGACCGCACTGATGACCAACAGCACAATGATCGCCACTACGATGACCGTAGTTTCCATTAGGATAGCGGACGAGATCGGCCAGATGGATTCAAACCTAGTCAGAATCACCACCGCCAACCAGATCACTTTGTTGCCAATGTCAATGAGCCACACGCCAAGCGTAACTACGATGAGCAGTACAAGAAGATCCTCGATGGACCGTGCCCCCTGCACAAGAATGCCAAACACAAGATGAAAGACTGCCTTGGTTTGGCTAAGGAGTTCTAGGAGAAAAAGTACAACGATGACAATGGTAGGAACAGAGGACGCCGACCACCTGGGGATAATAATAATGCCTTCCAAGACCATGACAAGGTGGTCGCCACCATCTTCGGGGGTTTCGCCTCCAACGAGAGCAGAAGGGAACAGAAGCTCGCCGCCCAACGAGTGCTCACCGTCGCTTCAGAGGAAACTACCGCCAACCCCAGCTATCGCCCATGGTCTGAAGTCCCCATCACCTTCAGCAGGGCCGACTAGTGGGCGGACATACCCTACATAGGGCATTTTCCCCTCATCCTTGATGCGGCTGTCCAGAAGGTGCTCTTCAGAAAAGTCCTTGTCGACGGTGGGAGCGCTTTGAATCTACTCTTCGCCGGGGCCCTAAGGGAGCTTAGCCTCGGGGCAACAGATCTCACGCCCTCAGACTCCTCCTTCTGGGGCATGGTACCTGGTAGGGCATCTAGACCGCTTGGGGAAATTACCCTACCAGTATAGTTCGGCATGGCAACCAACTACCGAGTGGAGCATATCAACTTCTACGTCACCGACTTTGACACCGCCTACCATGCCATACTAGGGTGTCCAGCTCTAGCCAAGTTCATGGCCATTCCGCACTACGTGTATTTGGTGTTAAAGATGCCTTCGCCCGTAGGAGTCCTATCCCTGTGGGCCAACCTCTCCGTCACCTATGCCTGCGAGACAGAAAGTCTCACCCTTGCTGAAGCCACTGACCTCTCCATCCAGATGGCTAGCATGGTCGCCGAAGCCAAGATGGTGTCTGCTGACGACATGGAGATCCTAGAGCCTCCTCGTGCCTCCGCCAAGTCCAAGGAAGTCAAGGAGATCGGCCTTGGCCTCGACGACCCTTCCAAGACGGTGAAAATTGGGGCTCACCTTGACCCCAAATAGGAAAGCACGCTCATCTCTTTCCTACGTGCCAACACCGATGTGTTTGCTTGGAAACCTGTAGACATGCTGAGGGTACCGCGGGAGAATATCGAGCACTCCTTAAATGTCTCGCCGACTGCTAAACCGATCAAGCAAAAACTTCACCGATTCATGCCAGACAAAAAGGAGGCCATTTGGGTAGAAATAAAACGGCTCTTAGCTACCGGATTTATAAAAGAAGTGTATCATCCAGATTGGTTAGCTAATCCTATTCTTATTAAGAAAAAGAATAAAGAATGGAGAATGTGTGTTGATTATACTGATCTTAACAAACACTGCCCTAAATACCCCTTCAGCCTGCCTTGGATAGACGAGGTTGTAGACTCCACCACCGGCTACAAGTTGCTCTCCTTTCTTGACTGTTACTCCAGCTACCATCAAATCTCCCTCAAGAAAGAAGACCAGGTCAAGACATCATTCATCACGCCTTTCGATGCATACTGCTACACCACTATGTCCTTCGGACTAAAGAACACTAGAGCGACCTACCAAAGGGCTATCTAGACATGCCTCGACCAACAGATCGGCCACAATGTCAAAGCCTACATCAACGACATGGTCGTCAAGACTAAAATAGCCAACAATCTTATCGCCGACCTTGAAGAAACTTTCTCCAACCTGAGCAAATACCGATGGAAGATGAACCCTTCAAAGTGCATCTTTGGAGTTCCATCCGGCATCCTGCTGGGCTACATCGTCAGCGCTCGGGGCATTGAACCAAACCCTGACAAGGTCTCTACCATCACCAACATGAAATGGCCGACATGTGTCAAGGATATACAGAAGCTTACAGGCTGCATGGCTGCGTTAAGCCGTTTTATCTTGTGCCTCGGTGAAAAAGGGCTACCTTTCTTCAAGCTCCTCAAGGCCTCTGAGCTTTTTTCTTGGTCAGCAGAGGCAGACATAGCTTTCGAGCAGCTCAAGTTATTTTTAACAAAACCTCCAATCATGACAGCGCCACGACCAGATGAAACTCTATTGATTTACATCGTCGCCACTTCTCGTGTTGTCAGTACGGCTATTATCATCGAACATGAGGAAACTAGACACGCCTACAAGGTGCAACATTCAGTCTATTTTATCAGCGAGGTACTTAATGAGCCCAAAACTCGTTATCCTCAGGTGCAAAAGCTGTTATATGCAATTTTGATTACCTCACGCAAGCTCCGACATTACTTTGAATACTACAAGATCATCGTGGTCATCAAGTTCCCTCTAGGGGATATTCTCCGCAATAAAGAGGCCAACGGTCATATCATCAAGTGGGCTATTGAGCTTGGCACTTACTCCATTGACTTCAGAAGAAGACCGACCGTTAAGTCACAGGCGCTTGCTGATTTCATCGCTGAGTGGACTGAGATCCAAGAACCCATTGCCGTCACTTGCCCCGAGCACTGGGTGATGTACTTTGATGGAGCCCTTAACATCAATGGTGCCGGTGCGGGCATTCTGTTCATCACGCCGACAAAGGATACACTCCGATATGTTCTCTGCATACATTTTCCGGCCTCCAACAACGCCGCGGAATACGAAGCATGTCTCCATAGTCTCCGTATAGCCGTCGAGCTCAGCGTCAAACGCCTCATGGTGTATGGGGATTCCGCGCTGGTTATCAACTAGCTCAATAAAGGTTGGTCCTGTTCTAGTGAGAAAATAGACGCATACTGCGCCGAAATCAGGAAGCTTGAAGGGAAATTCTATGGTATCGAGTACCACCACGTGGTACAGGATCAAAACCAACCAGCCAACCAGCTATCAAAGATAGGATCTTCTCGCACCGCGGTATCGCCGAGGGTTTTCATTCAAGACCTCCTGGCACCATCCATTAAAGAAGAGAAGGAAGTTGAAGAAGTACCCCCTGCCAAGTAGTTGGTACTTGCGGTACCTTTGCCGGTCACCGATTGGAGGGAACAGTTCATCAAATACCTCTCCAGCGACAAAGTACCCGCTAACAAAATCGAAACCAAACGTCTAATTCACCGAAGTAGGCATTACGTGCTGGTAGACAGTAACCTAATGAGGAAAAGTGCAAAGGAAGGGATACTGTAGAAGTGCATCATCCAAGACGACGGTGTGAAGCTACTTTTTGAAATTCACTCTGGTTCCTATGGCAATCACGCGGCTTCAAGAACACTGGTCGGCAAAGCTTTTCAAGCAGGTTTTTACTGGCCCATGGCCATCTCCGATGCAGAAGATCTCGTTCGACAATGTGAGGGTTAGTTTTTTGCCAAGCAAATACATGTACCGGCACAAGAACTGTAGACCATTCTAGCTTCTTGGCCATTCGCATGCTAAGGACTAGATATGATTGGGCCTTTCAAACCAGCACCAGGAGGTTTCCGGTATGTGTACATCGCCATTGATAAGTTCTCCAAGTAGATTGAGTACAAACCACTCGTCTCAGCTACTGCAAAGAAAGCCATCGAGCTCTTTGAAGATATCATACACAGGTTCGGTCTCCCGAACAGCATCATTACTGACCTCCGGACGGCTTTTACCGGCTATCATTTTTGGGACTTCTGCGAAGACCGATGCATCTCTGTTAAATACGTTTCTGTTGCTCATCCTAGAGCTAACGGCTAGGTCGAGCGGGCTAATGGTATGATCCTCGATGCCCTCAAAAAAAGGCTCTATCAGAAAGAAGAAAAGCATCTGGGCAGATGACTCAAAGAACTACCAGTTGTGGTCTGGGGACTGCGCACTCAAGCTAGTCACAGTAACGGCGTATCTCCATATTTTATGGTCTATGGCTCAGAGGCCATACTCCCAGCGGATGTTGCCTTCTGAGCACTTAGAGTAGAAAATTATGATGAAGAGCAAGCCTCAGCTGTTCGGATAGAAGACGTCGATCGGGCTGAGGAAGAACGTCTGATTACTTGTGTTCACATAGCCAAGTACCTCGAAGGTCTATGGAGGTATTACAACCGCAACATCAAAGGTGGTTCGTTCACGATCAGCGACCTCGTCTTACGTAGGAAACACAAAACCGAAGGGCTTCACAAGCTGTCTTCCCCCTGGGAGGGCCCTTACGTCCTCAAAGGTGTTACTCGACTAGGGTCTTATCGCTTATGTGACTTAGATGGACTCGATGTTCCTAACTCCTGGCACATAGAGCACCTTATATGTTTCTATCCCTGAAACAATACAGATATGTATTCTTTACTTTCATATTAATAAAGTTTTGGTCTCCATAATTCTCCTCCATTTTTCCTCCATTATAAGTTTCACTTACTGTTATCGGGCTATATGCCACTCCATGACGATCTCCAATACGCTCGCCAAACACAATTTCTCCAAATCGCCAAACACGTTAACTCCAAAAATCGCCAAACATGATTTCTCCAAATCACCAAACACATTAACTCCAAAAATCGCCGAACATGATTTCTCCAAATCGCCGAACATGTTAACTCCAAAAATCGCCAAACATGATTTCTCCAAATCGCCAAACACGATTTCTCCAAATCGCCGAACATGTTAACTCCAAATCGCCGAACATGATTTCTCCAAAAATCGCCTACTATGTTTTCTCCAGATCACATAGGTTTTCCTCCTAAAAATGATGATGATTTTGTGCTCCAAATTTTGTAACATAGCTCGCCGATCGTCGAGTAGCACATGTTTTTCTTTTCTGTTTTCTATGGAGATGACCCAGTCTCCGATTACTTCCTACACGTGCTTAGGGGCTCCGTGCTCTACGTTACGGTTGGTCGACTGTGGTTCCTTGGTTGTGCCTGTTCATCCTACATGTGTCAGGGTCTCTGCGCTCGATGTTATGGACTATGGGCTAGTCAAGGCTGAGATTTCAGGCATGAACTAACTGCTTGGACGCCACCTTAACTATTTTTCTCGCCAAGTTACTCAGATTGGCCGCTGGGCAACATGTGTTTTGCTTTGATAATTATGGAGGACACCAAGGCTCTAATATCCCACCACACGTGCTATGGGCTCCATGCTCTGCGTATTGGGCGGTAGGCTACGGTCCTATGATAACGCTTGTTTTTTCAGCATGCGCATGGACTCCGCGCTCTGCGTTACGGGTTACGGGCTAGCTAAGGCATCAAGTTTAGTGCAAACTAACTGATCAAACACTGCTTATATTATGCATAATTGCATCGGGTTGTTAATACAATGATTCTTCATCGCCAAATAAAGTAAGTGGTACAGGCGATAATATCCGAGCAATTTGTTAAGCTTCACCAACAGCTTCTGTTTCGCCAAACAGGTCTATATTGCCGACAAGCATTTTTGCTGCATCTTCAACATCATCCTCCAGCTGCTAGGTTTGCGCGTCACTCAGCCCATCAGCGAACCCACCACCTATTGACTAGATGTCGACAGACGGATAGTGGGACCGAACCACTCCAAGGGCATGAGTAGCGGCGGTCAAAACGGTGTCGTGGTTGAAGTTTTTGAAATTCTCCCACGCTGCCTTGCATCTTTGAATGATGGTGTCTAGCCCTTGCTGCCTGCTGTTGGGATGGGGTGCTGGTTTAATGTCAATGCAGTTGAGTACTGGTTTTATTGCGATGGTTATAGTGTTGAAGTTGTCTTTCTGGACTTTGGCTTCCTGCACCAGCACATCGAACTATGCCTTGGTTTTATGGCGATAATCTACAAGAATTACAATGGTTTGTTAGGCCAGAAAAGTACTACAACATTACTTCCGATTAGGGGGTATCTACCTTTCAATTCTTCAGCCAGTTTATCTACTCGCTCTGACTCTTTCGCTTTCTCTTGTTGGATTTGCTCGACGGTGTGGCAAAGCTGGCTGAGTTCTGCATCTTGCTCTGTAAGCACAACAATTATTGAAAAAAATGGATGGCCAACTATTGCAAAGTACAATATGTGATAAAGCATACCAGATTTCTACTTGGATACATCCTCTAACTGCTGGCACTTTCGATCGAGCTGCTCAGATTTACTTTTGACTTCTCCATTTTTCTTGCCCAATTGCTCGGACATATTTTTAGCTCCTCGGATACAATCGCCAGTTGCTTGAATTTTTTCTTCAGCTGATCAGATGCAGCCGTTAGTTGCTCGAATAGAACCTCCTTTTGATGTTCAAGGTCCTGTGAGTTAGACTCCGCAAGGTCCCGCTCGCGCTGGGCCCTCTTAATACTCTTTTCCAAAAGATTTAACGCCTCCCGGAGTTTCTTGTTTTCCTCAGTGAGGGGCTCCATCCTCTTCATCAGTTGGTGCCGTTGCTTGACTGTTCAAGCTATCCCCTATGGATGAATAATGCTAGAGATAAACCTTGGTCTCCAACAACATATATCAGTGTTTCAGGTGCGGTACTCACCTCGATTTGAGTCATAACTCCAGCAACGGCGGATTTCAACCTCTTTATTTTCCTGGTGGTGTTTTCTTCCTCGATAACTACTACCTCTTCCCTATGTTTTCGGAGAATCTAGATGGACTAGGGTTTAGGTGCGACATGCTTGATCTCCACAACCTTGTCCTCCTCCACCATCGCTTGAGGCACCACCGGGGGACTCTGTGGTCGGACAGCTGCTCCGACCACTCCTGGCATCGCTACGGGTGGTGAAGGTTGCTCCTCGGCCATTGACAGAGTGGCATCCTTAGCTCCGGCACATCAACAATAGCTGTAGTTTCTGCTTCCAAAGTATTGACTTTTTTGGTCGTAGCCTCGATCGCGATCGCCGATGCGCCTGCTGTGTGTGCCAATGATTCACCATCGTTAGGACCACTGGCAGCAGTGGTTGGCCCATCCTCTGTTTGTTGAGCACTTAGGGACTCCTGGATGGGAGCAGTTGGCATTTTTTCTACTGAGGTTATGGGCCTCGATGTTTCCCTACGTAATATTGGCTTGTCAGTAACCAAGAGAAATCAAGAAACAATATTATTACTCCAAGGCAAATATACTTATGGTTTGGTCTTCCGATTAAATTTCTTGAACTGGTGATGCCTGCCTGATCCCCTAGGCGCTGCTGCTTGGTCTGCCTGATGGGAGGATTCCTGCTCCTCTATAGTAGGTGCTGCTCTGCTTAGTGCCCTAGGGCACCCTCTGTGTGCTGCTCTGCGATTATCCCCTCTTGTTGCTTAGGGACTTTGGTCGTCTGCACCTCTGGGACTCTTATCATTGCCCGCACATAACTTTTCCTTGTTTGCTGCTTGGGAGCTTCAGCATCCATCGATGGCTCCTTCATGCTCGACGGATGCACTGACTAGTCCTCATCATCGTCTGACCACTCCAGCACAGCGGTTCTTCGTTGTCGAGCGGCTCGGTCTTCACCAAGCGAGATGCCGCTCGATTTGTGTGCAGTAGAGCTTGCGGTTTTTCTCCCTTTTTGGACCGGCTCATCTACTGCCGGTCTTTTCTTGTGGATCTTCTCCGATACTGGGGATGGACTATCCGATAAGGTGCTCGACTCCTCCTCTTCGGGCTATAGCGGCCGCCGAATGTCTACTCCTTTTTGCCAATCGGCTCTCGGCATGTTTGAAAAGTATATTGCCCTATCCTGCGAATGGATCTTTACATAAGTAAGTTAGTCCTTTGCTCGACAATTGATGCCTGATCAATGCAAAGTGAAAGGGTTACCTGAGGAGGTGGATTGGTGCAGTTGAAAGCCTTCGTTCCTTGTGGCTAGCTGAATGAGACATTGGAAGTGAATAGGTCCATGGCATGGTCTATTACTTCTTTCTTCGTCAGATGGTCTGTGCTTTCCCAGGTACCATTGTTGTCACCTTTATAGTCGAACGCCGGGTGGGCCCTCTCTTTGTAGGGCTAGATGCGCCGCACTATGAAGCTAGCTGCAACCAGTTCACCCCTAAGCTTCATGCCCTTAATCAAGTCCAGAAGTTCCATTACTTGCTCCATGTCAGCATTGTTGGGTCTCTCCGACCAGTTACTATGGTTAACAGGGATGTGGTGGACGTCGCATCGAATCATTGGGTGACTTTGTTTGATATAGAACCATCTGGCGTTCCAACCTTTTAGGGAGGTATTTAGCAGTATGTTGATGTATTCACTGGCCATCCCATCCCTGAGCTGTAGGTACATAGTACCAACCACCTTGGAACTGCTGCCCCCTTCTTCTTCAGACAGAACAGGTGCCTGAATCGGTTGAAGTGTGGAAGAACACCGAGAAACGCCTCATAGAAATGGATAAAGATCGACACGTGTAGTATGGTGTTGGGGTGCAGATTGCAGAGGCTAATCACCCAAAACTCCATAAGATCCCTTAGAAAGGGGTGGACAGGAAACCCTAATCCTCACCATAAATAATCTTCAAATACTACAGCATCATCAGTATGAAGTGTTGGGAAGGGCTCACCACTAGCCAGCCGCCATCCGGCAGTGAGGTGGTCTGGGAGAACACCCACCGCCACCATCCTGTTGAGATCCGCTGCCCCTATCTTTGACAGCACCCACTCCTCATCGCGGCTGGCTTCGGTGGCCGCCTTCCTCGACTTTGTGGCTCCTTTTTTCAGTGCCATTCTCCGGATTGGTCCTAGATTAGAGGCGAGTGCTCGCATTGGTGCAGAATGTGGAGCGCAGGGATTGCGAAGGAAGGAAGCAGGGCAGATTGATAGAGGTAGGAGGCGATGTAGGTGGCGGCGTGGTTATAAAGCACTTTCCCCACCTTTCCTTGCATCTGAGGGTTTTTGGGAAACTATTCCCACGATCAGCGCTACTTCGACTCCTTCAACGTGGTTTAATGGGCTGCAACTTGGGCTATCATGTAACAGTAGCCCACATCGCTCATTTATCGCCGCCAAATATTCACCAATTTCTCTGCAATTTAATGAGGCTCAGTAACCGATACTGCACAGCCATTACTCCGATTTTTTCTCCACGGTTTGATTTATCCGATATCTTCGCCCAAAATGCGGGGACTGGCTACTTGCTTGGCTGGTTTACTATTTTCTAAGCCTAGCACCATGTGACTACATCACCTACTATCAGGCTCGGGGACTAAGTGGGCATAGTTCACCTTGCGATGAATGTGTTTGTTTTTCATCTCGAGGCTACGCTCGGGGACTGGCTACCTGCTCGGCTAGTTTAATATTTTTTGAGCCTAGCACCATGTGACTACGTCACCTACTATTAGGCTCGAGGACTAAGTGGACACACTTCACCTTGTGGTGAATGTGTTTGTTTTTCATCTCAAGGCTACGCTCGAGGACTGGCTACTAGCTCGGCTGGTTTACTATTTTCTAAGCCTGGCACCACGTGACTACATCACCTACTGTCAGGCTCGAGGACTAAGTGGGCATACTTCACCTTGCGGTGAGTGTGTTTGTTTTTTCTAAAAGACTTCGAGCCCCTAAAAGCTAAAACAAGGTATCTTTACCCTCATGGTCGGACTCTAAGTGGGCACACTTCATTTTATCGCGCATGAATTTTCAATTTTGGACTTAAGGTCCTTACACCCTTATGTCAAGCCGTGCTCGGAACACACTGCTCGATGATGTTGCATACTGCTTGGCAGCTGCTCACAACTACTCGGTGATTCATTATGGTGGTCGGACCATGATTTGGACAGCTCGGTTTTGGTTCGCACCTACTCGGAAAAGCTCAAGACGGCGTTGCACAACGGGTACAAGGCACTCGGGGACTAACTGTGGGGGGTATGACCCCGGATACCCATGGTAGGCCACATGGGCTACGCCTCCAGGGGTGGCCCAGCCCACGAGAAGGAGCCTTGCGGGGCACGATTCTGCTCAGCGCCTCTCGTAAGGCATGGGGAGGATATCCTGAAGATGTGTATGAGATCTGTTAGGATATGTACGATCCCATGATTCTTGTAATCTGTTATTACTTTTTGGTTATCTCTCAGATCTAACTGACTTGTAACCTTGCCCCTTAGATTATATAAGGCGGGCAGGGACCCCCTACAAAATCACGGCAAATCATACGATAGCTAATACAAACCAACAGACCATAGGAGTAAGGTATTACGTCATATTGACGGCCTAAACCTATATAACTCATGTGTCTCTATTGCCTTCTTGTTCTTGATTACATGCTCCTCTACCGATCAATCTACCATCACAGGATACCCCTTGGTGGACTACCGACGATATTCTATCGACACTGGCTCTCAGCCGAACGCTACTTTCGCCAACGTGTCGGTCGCCTCATTGAGCTATCTTACGATGTGATTGACCTCGAGACCGTCGAACTTGTCCTCCAGCTGGTGGACTTCTTGGCAATACACATCTTGGCATTATGGCGGCTTGATTCCTTCATGACTTGGTCGATGATTAGCTAGGAGTCACCCTAGACATCAAGCCATCAGATACCCAACTCGATGGCGATGTGTAGGCCATTGATTCGCACCTCATATTTGACCACATTGTTGGAGGAGGGGAAATTGATGTGAACCATGTGCCTCATGTGCACCTTGAGGGGTGAAACAAAGACCAGCCCCATGCCAGTGCCTTTCTTCATCAGCGATCCATCGATATACATCGTCCAGTACTCCTAGTCAATGACTGCTGGCAGCATTTGGACCTCGGTCCACTCTGCAACAAAATTAGCAAGCACTTGGGACTTGATGGCCATCCGAGGGGCATATGAAATGCCTCGACCCATCAACTCGAGTGCCCACTTGGTGATTCTTCCCATGGCATCCCTGTTTTAGACGACCTCACTAAGGGGGAAGGACGTCACGACCGTCACTGGATGTGACTCAAAGTAGTGATGCAATTTCCTTTTGGCGATGAGGACGGCGTACAGGAGCTTCTAGATTTGGGGGTAGTGGGTCTTGTAATCAGACAAGACCTCGCTAATGTAGTATATGGGATGCTGCACTTTGATGGCGTGTCCCTCTTCTTCTCACTCTACCACCTGGGCGGTGCTGACCACTTGTGTGGTGGCCATGATGTAGAGCAGAAGTGGTTCCCCATCGGTCAGGGGGACTAGGATTGGGGCCTTCATTAGAAGCTTCTTGACCATGTCAAGTGCCTCTTAGGCCTTGGGCATCCATTCAAAATGGTTGGCCTTCTTTAGGAGCCGATAGAGGGGGAGACCTTATTCATTGAGGCATGAGATAAAGCATCTGAGCATGGCAAGACACCCTATAACTCGTTGTACCCCCTTTATGTTCTAAATTGGGCCCATCTTCGTGATGGCCGAGATCTTCTCTGGGTTGGCTTCGATGCCACGCTCATAAATGATAAAACCAAATAGCATACCCCTTAGAACCCCAAAAACACACTTCTCAGGGTTGAGCTTGATGTTGTTTGCTTAGAGTTTCGCAAAGGTCTGTTCTAGGTCGGCTATGACCTGGTCAGCCCATTTGGATTTGACCATGATGTCATCCATTAGGACACAACAGTTTGCCCGATGAGGTCCCTGAAACACTTGAGCATGCAACGATAGTATGTAGCCCCCATGTTTTTCAGACCGAACATCATTATGACATAGCAGAACGATCTGAATGGGGTGATGAAAGATGTCGTGAGCTGGTCAGACTCTTTCATCATGATTCAATGATACCCAGAGTATGCATCAAGGAAGCAAAGGGTTTCGCACCCTGAGGTTGAGTCGACTACTTGGTCTATGCGTGGCAAAGGAAGTGGATTCTTTGGACATACTTTATTGAGATGCATGTAGTCAACACACATTCTCCATTTCCCACTCTTTTTTCATACAAGAATGAGATTGGCTAACCACTTAGGGTGGTATACTTCCTTGATGAACCCAACCACCAAAAGCTTCACAATCTCCTCGTCGATCGCCCTATGTTTCTCCTCGTCGAAGCAACATAAATGCTGCTTCACCGGCTTGGAGCCTAGCCTGATCCTCAAGGCGTGCTTGGTGACTTCTCTCGGAATGCCTGTCATGTCCAAGGGTTTCCACGTAAAGATGTCTCTGTTGGCACAGAGGAAGTCGATGAGTGCGCTTTCCTATTCGGAGGAAAGTGTGGTGCCAATGCACACCACTTTGCCCTTGGAGCCACTGGGGTCTATGAGGACCTCCTTGGTGCCCTCTACAGGTTCAAAAGACCTGGCCGACCACTTGGGGTCGGGTGCTTCTTTGGTGACCTCCTTCCTAATGGCCACGAGCTCTTTGGAGGCGACAATTGTTGTGGCGTGTTTGCAGCACTCGACCTCACACTCATAGGCGTGCTGGAAGGAGGTGTCGATGGTGATAACCCCACATGGACTTGGCATCTTCAGCTTTAGATTGGTGTAGTTGGGGACGGCCATGAACTTCATGTAGCATGGACATCCTAGGATGGCATGGTAGGTTCCATGGAACCCTACCACCTCAAAGGTAAGGGTCTCCATCCTATAATTAGATAGATCCCCAAAGGTGATGGGCAAATTGATCTACCTAAGTGGCATGACCTGCTTTCTAGGCATGATGCTATGGAAAGGCGCCTCGGTCAGCCAAATGCACGCTTGGTTGATGCCCATGGCGTCGAACATTTCAACGTATATGATGTTGAGGCCGGTGCCTACATCCATTAGTATTTTGCTGAGCCGCTTTGTGCTGATGATTAGGTCAACCACAAGCGGATATCGTCCCAGCTACGGGATGCTTTCTAGGTGGTCAGTCTGATCAAAGGTTATGGTGGACTCCAACCATTAGAGGAAGGAAGGCGTGGCTGGCTTGGTCGTATAGACCTCGTGGCACATAAGCTTCTAGCGGTGCTTGGAGTCATAGGCCGCTGACCCTCTAAAGATCATGAGGCAGCCATCTAGTATTAGAAAGCCACCGTCCTTCCCTTTACCATCATCTATGGCCAGCTTGGGGTCCCCGCTATGCTCCCCCTTGTTGGAGTCTCCAAACATTGTATAGATGCTTTATGAGGAAGGTATGGTTTGGGCATGGCCCTTCAAGCAGCTTCTCAAAGTGGTTCGGGGTACCCTCATCGGGCTTTTTGACCCCCCATGTGGTTGATGGTGGCCATGAGCGAGCCCTCGCGCCGCTGCTTGTTCTCCTTCTTGCTAGGACGGTTGGAGGTGCCTTTATCGGCATTGTCTTGCTTCGCCTTGCCCTTGAGGGGGTCAAAGATCGCTCCAACCACCTCCTTACCCAAGGCATGACTGGTGGTGATGTCCAGGAGCTCCTTGGTGGTCCATGGGCCCTTAAATCCTAGCTTATGGACCAGGGACTCATAGGTGGTCCTAGATAGAAAAGCTCCTATGATGGTGGCATCGGCGATGTTGGGCAGCTCATTGTACTATCGGGAGAAGCGCCATATGTACCCACAAAGATTTTCTCTGGTCTTCTATCGGTAGTTTTTTAGATCCCATGGGTTCCTATGATGCGCGTATGTGCCCTAGAAGTTTTCCACAAAAATCTCTTTAAGATCCACCCAATTTTAGATTTTGTTGGGCAGAAGGTGTTCCAACCACATTCGCGCCGAATTGGCCAGGAACAATGGAAGGATGCGGATAATGAAATTGTCATTATCCACTCCACCGGCTTGGCAAGCAAGCTGATAATCCTTGAGCCATAGTCCAGGGTTTGTTTCCCTAGAGTATTTTGGGATGTTGGCTGGTGGTCAGTACCATGGTGGGAAGACGGTGTTGTGGATGTGTCAACCGAAAGCCTGAGGTCCCGGCAAGTTAGAGCTTGAGCTTCGGTCCTCGCTGCTATCGTAGCATCCACCATAACAAGGGTGGTAGCCACAGCTAGCCCCTTCCCTCGCATCACCGCGGGCACACCGATGGGCATCGAGGGTGTCACTCACATCACGGTGGTAGCCAAGACACTCATGCATTCGGACCACAGTGCGTGGCCTACTGCCTTGCGGTGCCTAGTGAACTAACATGTCCTTGTTGGGTCGTTCTGAGGGTGTGCGCTGGCTAGCATTGAGCTCGCATCATCGGGACAGCGAGCTCTCAGCCTACTACGCCGCCGCACGCTAGAGTATCGTGCGAATCTCACGATGGGCCCAACAATCCTCGATGTCATGGGCCCCAGAAGCCCTTGGAGCATGTCGCCATAGTAGTGATGTTCTAGCTCGCCTAGGTGAAGTATGGGAGGGCTTCATCATCCTCGATAATCCTTCCATTCATGTCATGGGCCATGGTGCGCACATGGCCATCGTCTTCATGGCGCTCAATCTCTCACTCAAGCTCCGCGCATTCCTGCTCAAGCTGGAGTCATGCTTCCTCAAGCTCTTGGTGCTGGGCCTTCAGTTGCTCTACCCATAGGTGAGGTAGGGCCCCTACATCCCTCTCGACCTCATCATCGAAGTTGTTTGTCAGGGTAGCCTCTCCCTCATGGATGCTTTTGATGTGTCCCTCGGGGGTACGTGCCATGAAACATTCATGAGAGGGATGATGGCTACCCCTGCTGGAGTCAGAGCTAGAGGGTGACTTAGATTCTCCTATGAGGAGGTCATGGAAAGATTCAGCAACATATTTGGTCATCCCCTTGAACTTGTCGTTCGTAGGGGATGGAGGAGTGTGTTGCGCCACAAGGTGGCCAACAGTCTCTATGATATTATGGAGACCAGACGGGAGCGCTGTCGGGGTGCTTTGGATGAGGTATTCTAGAGAGAGCGGCTCTCCTCTGGCAAGCTACACCATGACATTGGCAAACAAGAAGGTGAGGTGACCTAGGTCCTCTTGGGATGGTCAGGGTCCTAGGAAGGCACCGAGCAAGCGCTCTAACCTCTCATAGTAGAAGTTGAGGAGCTGGTCGTTCCCAGGGGTGCGTGACTCTATTGCGTGCAGCTACAGCTCCTCAAGCGCCTCAGTGATCGCATCAAGGCTACCAGAGTGGAGAGGTTGGACAGGTGGTGGGAGCTCGTGCCAACTCTCCCTCTATTGTGATGATGAATTCTAGGTCCCTGAACTGCACATGCACGCCTAAGACCCAACTGACATCGTGACTAGCCATCTGAGACCTGAAGTGGACGTCGTGATGTGCAAAAGGCCCCTACCTGGTATGCCAACTGTCGGTGTTTCAAGTTACCACCTATGTGTAAATTCTAATATTGCACGTCTGGCCTTCTGGTTGGAGAGGCGGGCCAGAGTCAGAAGCTAGCGTTGTTCCTCCTTAGCGAGGCCTTCCGGTCAGAGATTGGATCACCCTTTTGGCCTATCATTTAGATATTAGGGTTGGCCCATGAGTTGCACATCATTCGCAACGTTTTCTACTAGGCCAAGCCTTTGTTGGGAAGCCGATCCATGAGGGACCCTAGGTTTATGAATCCGACAGGAGCCCCCGAGCCCTCAGGCTATTCGGGTAGAATCGTTTGTGGGTTTTTTCGTGTTGCTAGTGGGGGAAGTTTTATTTCATTAGTGGGTGCGCATGAGCGCACCCACGGGTGTAGCCCCTGAGCCCCCAGGTGATTCTGGTAGAATCACCTAGGGGTTTTTGTCAGCGGACATTTTTAGGGATCGGGCGAGGCAGATTTTGCGGATCCTGGCGTCAAGCGTAGCCAAAGTAGTTTAGGGATCGGGCGAGATGGAGTCACGGATCCTAGCATCGGGTGTAGCCAAGGTAGTTTAGGGATCAGGCAAGATAGAGTCATGGATCCTAGAATCAGGCGCAGCCGAGGCAGTTTAGGGATCGGGCAAGGCGGAGTCACAGATTCTAGCGTTGGGTGCAGCCGAGGCAGTTTAGGGATCGGGCGAGATGGAGTTGTGGATCCTAGCATTGGGCGCAGCCGAGGCAGTTTAGGATCAGGCGAGACAGAGTCATGGATCCTAGCGTCGGGCACGATCGAGGCAGTTTAGGGATGGGGCGAGATAGAGTCACAGATCCTGGTGTTGGGCGCCACCGAGGCAGTTTAGGGATCAGGTGAGATAGAGTCATGGATCCTAGCGTTGGGTGCAGCAGAGGCAGTTTAGGGATCAGGCGAGATAGAGTCATGGATCCTGGCGTTGAGCGCAGCCGAGGTAGTTTAGGGATCGAGCGAGACAAAGTCATGGATCCAAGCGTTAGGCGCAACCAAGGTAGTTTAGTGATCGAGCGAGACAGAGTCATAAATCCTGGCATCGAGTGCGACTGAGGCAGTTTAGGGATCGGGTGAGATGTAGTCATGGATCCTAGCGTCGGGTGCCACCGAGGCAGTTTGGGATTGGGCAAGACGGAGTTGCGGATCCTTGAGTCGGGTGTAGCCGAGGTAGTTTTTAGGTGTCTTGAGCCCCTAAGCCCCTTTGAGCTTTGGTAGGGGTTGGTTGAGTTTTGTGCGTTACCCCATCCGTGTTTTCTCGCAACCGGAGGGGCTAAGCTAATGTCGCTTGCCTCGATGGCTCAAGTGACACGCTCAGTGAGCTCGCTAACGGGCACGTTTGAGTAAAATCTAGGTCTGTCATTTGTGATGGGGTCAGCATAGCTCTCATATGACATTCCACTGCTCCTTAACCTGCAACCCAATAGATGCCTAGGTCATTTCGGAGACCGACCTAGGTGGCTCACAGGCCTTCCCTCGATGGAGATTCTGTGGGTTTGGCAGAGGTTAGGATCAAACAAGAAGGTTGAGATGACCCTATTTGCTTTAGGGTAGACTGGGCAAGGGCTACTCGGGGCTCATCTACATTTTCTCCCCTGGCTCTGTTTGATGTGAGGCAGCCTTAAGCCCATCGTGGGCTACCTTCGAACCCTAGTCGGTCATTGCTCATGTTGAATGAGGCAACTACCGCTTCGTGATGCAACACTGAGCGTTATGATGCATTTAACTGCACATGCGATGCCTCGGATGTATGGAATGAATAAATGCGTGTATAGATGAATGCATGATTATATAAAGAAATAGTGGAGGTTGGTAATGTTACCCTAATGACTCAAGTGATGGGGTTTAAGGAGCTCCAATTAGAAATGTCCGACCAGGATCCACGCTCGTCGTTCGTCATGGAGTCGGCATGGCCCACATGGGGTGTCCCTCTGCTCCTTACCTATCTCTCGACGTTTTGCCTAAGCCGTCCGATCGACTTAGGAAGCCCAATGGTCTCTCCTAGGCAGAGATCCTATAGTTGGGTCTTTCCAAGTCCTACTAGGGAAGGCGGAGGGCCGCCTGCATGTGGTGGCGCTTTGTTTCTCACGCCCAGCATGCGGTAGTGGTGGGCCACACCTAGGCACGTCCTATCTGACCAGGCACTGTTCCGTTGAGCAGGGCGCGTCCTGTCATTTCCCATCCACATTGAATGGGGGAAGGGAGAGGATTTTCACCCTAATCCTTTGTCCTTCTTCAACTACTGCATCTCCTCCATAAATAGGGGAAGGTAGAGGGAAAGGAGAACTCACAGACCCATTCGTGATTTCAGAGCACAATGTTGAGGTGGATGTCATCCAGCGTGGATGGGGTGGTGCTAGCCACCTTTGCCGAGAAGGGGCTACTTCCGCTGAAGGAGGTGGTGCATTGGAGGGTACTGCACATCGCTGGCTTCTTCACCGTCTATGAGGCTTTCTTTGGGATGGGGCCGCACGTGGACTCCTTATGTCGAATCTTCTCTGGGCGAGCCTTGTCAGAGAGGAAGATGCTCGGGACTGCACTGGTGGGAGCTTTCGCCCTTACAGCTGCTTAGGTTGGCCAGTTCATAAAGTTTGATGAGACATCCTCTAGCCACAGCGGGCATACTTCGATGGGCATCATCCCTATCTAGGAGCTACCTCGACTACATGAGAAGGCCAGGAGCTCCATGCTCTTCTGCTAAGCATCTATGGGTGCGACGCCCTTGAGGTACCCGTATTGCTCGCTGAAGTCGAGGGAGCGAAACCGGGCGGGGCCCTTGCGGTGGTGGTTATGTCCGGCGGCATGTGTTGTGGCCTCACCTTTGGCATCAACCGATGCCGTCGAGCGGCCACAGTAGCATTTGGAGTAGAAGAAGTCAGCAAATGTAATCGTTAAGTTCATGGGGAGCCCCGTGTGAACAATTTTTGTATCAATGAATACATCAGTTCTTCTTTTGTGATAGAATCACTATCTGTTCCTTATTTTTTATCCTAGCATAGCTTTGTTTTTATCCTTTCTTTTTTGCACCTGCCTATTTGTTTCGTAGGCTGCAACTTTAAGAACCTAGGTGTGGCCTACGAGGCTCGGCTGCTCATAACCGTAGGTCGTGGCGGGGTGCGCTCGGCCGAGAGTAAAAACAAAGTTACATAGGGTAATCAAAGGAATGGAATGCCCTTTTGTTTGGGCAAAAAGTTTTTACCATGTGATAGTAAAAAAGAGAGGCAATATTTAGTATTGTACCCTCATGGTGCCCCCAAGTGACCCAGGCTAAAAGTGTTTAGGTTGGGGTGCTTTATAGGAGTAAGTGTTGAATAAAAGTGGTAAGACCAAATTTAGGGGGAAAACAACGTAGCTGTTTAATGTTCCAAGTGTTGGTGAGAATGTTGTCGTTGTCATCCTTCAATCGGTAGGCGCCCGGTCGGATCACCTCGATCACCATATAGGGACCTTCCCATGGTGGAGAGAGCTTATGTTTCTCCTTCATTGATTGGGTCCTCTAGAGTATGAGATCACCAACTTCGAGGATCCTCCCCCTGATCTTCCTTTTTGTGGTACGTGCGGAGAGTTTACTAGTAGCAAGCGGAGTGGATGACAGTCGTCTCACGGGCCTCCTCGAGTAGGTTGACTGCATCTTGCTGAGCCTCCGTGGCTCAATCATGGTTGAAAGCCTTCACTCTTGGGGCATCATGGTCGAGGTCGAACGGTAGTACTACTCTAGCTCCGTAAGCCAGGAATAAGGGTGTGAACCCTATGGATCGGTTCAGGGTCATTTTAGGCTCTAGAGGATCGTTGGGACCTCTGCAACCCATCGCCTGGCGTACTTGTTGAGTCGGTCGAAGATGCGTGGCTTAAGTCCTTGGAGGACCATGTCATTGGCATGCTTGACCTGATCGTTATTACGTGGATGTCCGACCGAGGCCCAATCGATCCTAATGCCGTATCCATCACTAAAGTCCAGGAACTTCTTTAGGGTGAAGTTAGTCCTATGGTTAGTGATGATACAGTTAGGAACGTCGAACCAGTAGATGATGTCGAGGAAGAATTTGACCGCCTCTTCCGAGTAGATGTTGGTGATGGGCCTGGCCTCTATCCACTTGGTGAACTTGTCGACCGCTATGAGTAGGTGAGTGAAGCCACTCAGGCCCTTTTTGAGGGGTCCTTCCATATCGAGGCCCTAGATCACGAATGGCCAGGTGATGGGGATGGTTTGAAGCTCATGTGTCGGCAAATGAGTTTGCCGAGCGTAGAATTGACATCCCTCACACCTGCGGATGACCTTTTCTGCATCTCGTAGTGTGGTGGGCTAGTAAAAACCTTGGTGAAAGGCTTTTTGACTAGCGACCTCGGGGCCACATGATGTCCATAGATCTTGGCATGGACCTCGAGGAGGAGCTGCATCCCCTGGTTGGTAGGGATGCACTTCATGAGCACCCCCGATGGACTCTGTTTGTAGAGTTCATCACCGAGCGCGATGAAGGTCTTGGCACGTCAAGCGATCCATTAGGCTTCAGTCCTTTCAGGTGGGAGAACCTCCTCGAGGAGGTAGGCGAGTAGCAGCACTTGCTAGTCAGTTTGATCGAGTGCCAACACGGCGATGTCGATGGGCGACGTTGTCATGGAGGCACTGGGTTGGAGCCCCCGAGCGCCAGCTTGGCATCGGGGTGTGTCTAGATTGGACCATCCAAGACATGGGCAGATGGCTCATGGAGATCATTGATGAAGATCCTGCTCGGAGATGAATCCCACCTGGCAGCCAATTTTGTGAGAAAATCAGTGGCATCGTTGTCTTTTCAGGGGACGTGATGCAGCTCAATCCCTTAGAATTTGTCCTCGAGCTTGTTCACCTCCTGGTAGTATGCTACCATGAGGGGGTTTTGTAGGAGGACTCCTTCATGACTTGGTCAATGACCAACTCTGAGTCACCACGGACATAGAGCCGCATAGCGCCGAGCTCGATGGCAATGCGCAGCCCATTGATGAGGGCTTCATATTTTGTGGCATTGTTTGAGGCCGAGAAATGGAGGCGGATGGCATAGCGGAGCCTGCTCCAATCCGGGGAGATTAGAACCACTCCAGCCCCTGAGCCAGGAACCATTACAGACACATCGAAGTATATTGTCCAGTACTCGTGGGTGACATCCAGGGTCGGTAGCTGGACCTCCATCCTTTCGGTGACAAAATCTATGAGAGCCTAAGATTTAATAGCGGTACAGGGGATATACCTGATGTCATGGCCCATGAGTTTGAGTGCCCACTTAGAGATCTATCCTGCGGTGTCACAGTTATGGACGATGTCCCCGAGCGGGTATGAAGTGACGACCGCGACTTCGTGGTCGGTGAAGTAGTGTAGGAGCTTCCAGGTCGCATCAGCATGGCATATAAGAGTTTCTACACCTAGGGGTATTGGACCTTGGGGTTGGTGAGTACCTCCCTAATGAAGTATACATGTCACTAGACCTTAAGGTGGTGTCCTAGCTCCTCCCTTTCGATGACTAGGGCGGTGCTCACCACATGGTTGCTTGCTGCGACATAGAGGAGGAGGGGTTCTCCCCATTCAGGAGTGACGAGGATTGGGGCCGACATTAGTGATGCCTTGAGGCTCTCTAGGGCCTGCTAAGCTTCCTCAGTCCAGACGAAGGCATCCATCTTTTTGAGGAGCTTATAGAGTGGCATCCCCCATTCGCTGAGCCGGGAGATGAATCGGCTCAAGGTAGCTAGATAGCCGGTGAGCCTTTATACACTTTTGACATTCCGTATAGGGCCCATGTTGGAGATGGCCTTGATCTTTTTGGGGTTGGCCTCGATGTCACGCTTGGACACAATGTATCTAAGCAGCTTCCCCTTCGGAACCCCAAAAACGGATTCAATCTGATATTGAACCTTCGAAGGTTCACAAACGTTGTGGCCAAGTTTGCAATCAGGTCATAAGCTTGAGCCGTTTTGACCACTATGTCATCAACATAGATGGCAATTGTTGGTTTCGACCACTCGGTTTGATTAGGCTGATCGAGCGGGTCGATTTGGTCGGTGAAGCATTGCTGCATGCACCTTTGGTAGGTGGCGCCATTGTTCTTCAGACCGAAAGGCATGGTTACGTAACAGTACAAACCATACGGGGTGATAAACGAGGTTGCGAGTTGATCAGACACTTTCATCGCAATCTGGTGATAGCCCGAGTAGGCATCTAGAAAGGAGAGGATCTTGCATCCCGAGGTAGAGTCGACTATCTGGTCTATGCATGGCAAAGGAAAGTGATCCTTTGGATATGCTTTGTTGAGGCCCGTATAATCAAAGCACATTCTCTATTCCCCGGTCTTCTTTTTAACAAGAACAGGATTGGCAAGCTAGTTGGAGTGGAATACTTCTCTGATGAATCCGGCTGCCAGGAGTTTGGCGATCTCTTCACCTATGGACCTACGCCTCTCATTGTCGAAGCGACACAGGCACTGCTTGGCAGGATTTGAGCCTAGGATGAGGCACAGCATGTGCTCGGTGACCTCCCACGGTATGCTCGGCATGTTAGAAGGCTTCCATGCAAAGGCATCACGATTAGCACATAGGAAGTCGATGAGCTTGCATTCCTATTTGCCCGAGAGCTGGGTCCTGATCCGCACCGTCTTGTTTGGCTTAGTGGGGTCGATCCCCACCACCTTGGTTTCCTCGAGTGGGTGGAAGGCCAACGAGGAGGTTGGTTTGTTGTAGTCTGGGACTGCTGGGGTCGATGACTCCCTGAGCTATGGGAGCTTGGACGAGTTGATGACCATGGTGGTGAGCTTGAAATGCTCGCGGTCGCACGTGAAGGCATGCAAGAAGGCACTGCCCATGGTGATGACGTTGTTCGGTCCTGGCATCTTCAGCTTGAGGTAGGTGTAGTTGGGGATCGCCATGAATTTGGTGTAGCATGGCTACCCCAAGATGGCGTGGTAGGACCCTAGGAAGTCCACTTCGTAGGTGAGGACCTCCGAGCGGAAGTTGGCTTGGTTGCCAAACATGATGGGTAGGTCGATCTGCCTAAGCGGGTACGCCTATGCTCTTGGGATCACGCCGTGGAAGGGAGAGCCCGCTGGGTGGAGTTCTGACTGTGGGATGCGTATGGAGTCAAGGGTGTCGATGTAGAGGATGTTGAGGCCGCTGCCTCCATCTATCAGCACCTTGGTGAGGCACTTCTTTGCGGACGATGGGGTCAACGATGAGCGAGTAACGTCTCGATCTAGTGACATGGGAGGGATGGTCCCTCTGATCGAAGGTGATTAGAGATTCCAACCAGCTAAGGAAGGAGGGGACGGCCGTCTCGGCGGCGCATGCCTCTCTGTAGCATACCTTGTGCTGACGCTTGGAGTAGATGGCGTTGGATCCCCTAAAGATCATGATGTATTCCTCAGGGTTAGGGAAGTTGTCCCCATCCTTGCCCACCGTGCCTCCTTTCTTAGCTATCGCCTCTTTGCCGTCTCCTTCTTTCGGCCTGTTGGCCTATCATAGGAAATGTTTGAGGAGCTCATAGTCCTTATAGAGGTGTTTGATGGGGTAGGCGTGGTTGGTGCATGGGCTATCCATGAGCTTGTTGAAGTGGTTAGGCAGACCCCACTGGGGCTACTTGCCCGCGTGATCAGCTACGGCAACCAACATGGTGTTGGCCGGTCGGCACCGATCCTTTTTGTTCTTCTTGCCTCTCTATGTGGAGGGGCTCTCGTCTTGGTCCTTGCATTTGGCTTGCCTTTGTCCCAGCCTTCATTGAAGACTGCACCAACCACCTCCTCGCCGAAGGTGTGGTTTGTGGTGACATCGAGCAGGTCGCGGGTGGTATGGAGCTTCAGGCAGCTAAGCTTGTGGATCCAAGACTCGTAGGTTGTTCTAGAGAGGAATGCACTGATGACATCCATATCGATGACATTAGGGAGGGAGTTGCATTGTTGAGAGATCCTACAGATATAATCTTGTAGGGACTCGCTGGGCTCCTATTGGCAGCTCTTGAGGTCCTAGGAGTTACTAGGGTGGATATACGTCCCCTAGAAATTTTCAACAAAGATCCTCTTAAGGTCCGCCCAGTCGTGAATGCTATCATGCAGGAGAAATTCAAGCCATGCCCGAACATGTTTCCCCACACAGATGGGGAAATATTGAATGATGAGATGGTCATCATCCACCCCTCTAGCTCGATAGGTGAGCCAGAAATCTTCAAGCCAAATACCAGGGTTTGTCCCCCTAGTGTACTTGGCGATGTTGGTGGGCGATCGAAAGCGCCGTGGGAATGATGTTCTCTGGATACACTAGGCAAAGACCGGTGGTCCCAAGCCATCCAAGCTAGGACTCCGGTCGTCTGACCAGCGACCATGCCTGGGGCATGTTTCACCACTCCCCTCGAAGGTTCGGCTAGGACCTGTGTCACCTACCCTCACCGCCACCCAATGGACGTCATCATCAAGCCAGGCCTGATGCTGGTTGCTGATGATGCTGAGAGCGTCTTGGTGCGGACTGAGCCATTCATGTGTCGATGGTCGGTGCAGAGCAGGCACCAGGTCGGACTGCGGTGTAGCTACGACCGCCTGTGCCATGCTTGGTGGCTATATCGGTGAGCGGATGAAGCGATCTGTCTAGTGCGTCCCCACTCCCCTAGTGGGGAGAGAGGCCCTGAGTCAGAGTCACGATGTGGACCTTTTCATCTATTGAACGACGGCGACCTCCACCAGTGCCTAGAGGTTTCGTTGGACCATCCGCTCCTAGGGGTCGACGGGCTCAGGAACACCATGCAGAAGCATTGCCGCAGCGGCGATGTTTTGGCTAGCCTGAGTGAAGTGTGGGGGGTCGTTCCCCTCATCCATGATGTTGCACTGGACCTGGTGGGCGTGACCCTAGGCGCCACTCACTGGGTTATGCGCATGGGGCGTAACGTGCTGCACCAAGCACGTTGGCGCAGGTGGCGGCTAGTTCTGCCGCTGTTGTCGTAGCTTCTCGGTGTGCTCTTGTGCGAGCACAAGGGCCCCCGCATGAGGGTCTAGAGGGGTGTGAGTCTACAAGGACTCTAGTACCACTGGTGGCTGTCTCAAAGCATCCACCATAGTGCACTCCCGAGACGAACGGTGGCTAGGTGCCACGTCACCGATGCTGGAGCCGTCGCTCTCAACCTCGTCATCGAGGAGTTCATGGGAAGTGGTGGGAGCATAGCTCGCCATTTCCATGAATTTGGATGTGAGAGGGGGCGGCGTCAGCATCATTCGGAGCCCTCGAGCATACGCATTTGTGGGGATGCGAGGCCGTAGAGAAACCGGTCGTACGGTGGTTGCGGTGCGAATAATGCGGTCCCTTCGAATAATCAGTGGGAGATAGTAAATAACGAGTAAATAACAATATGTACATTACTCACAGCGGGGTTTGAGCAGAGAGTTTGCTCATATTGAAGTGTAGGTGGCTCATCGTTGAAGTCATCGTGTGTCTTAGAGCCGATGGAGGGCACCCCTCCGACGGGCGCCGAAACAAGTGCCTCCTCACAAAGGTGTAGTACGCCGAGCCAGTTGATGATGAAGTCTAGGCTTCCGAAGAGGAAGGCTTGGGACAGCTCGAAGACTGGTGGAACCCACATCCCAACAGGTGGGAGTGCAGGAAACTCCAGCGAGCCAAAGCGAGTTGTATCGCTTGAGCCCGCCATGGCGAAGGTCATGAAAAAGTGGGCCATCCGATGACCAAAAGTGTGAACGTACAACATCTTCTCGATGAACAACACCAACTATCGGTGCAGAAAGTGATCAACACATAAATATTTGTAGTTTTGTTGTACGTTGTGATCAGATGTGGCCTAGTAGGCTAGCACTCAATGACACATGATTTTTACTCGTTCAGGCAACATGCCCTACGTCTAGTTTGAGTCAGTCGGTGACTTTATTCCTGAGCCTAGGTGCTCAAAGTTTATTGTGGGGTTACAAACGGAAGGGAGAAAGATGGGGGGTATAAGAGGTCTAGTCGGACTCTAGTCTAAAGGGCCGAGAGTGACGGGAGCTCCGCTATGTGCTAAGTGTTCGAGTGTGTGCTCGAGGTTTGAACCTAGTGGTTTCTGTTGTGGTGTGTGAGTAAACTGAGGGATCTATCTGTTGAGAGAGAGCGCATCCCCTTTTATAGATGAAGGGGATGTCCATAACACTATTGTTGTCAAACGCATGTGTCCTTACAAGCGAGAGAGAAAGAGTACGCATGCTACTAAGTCTTGTTGCCCACGCCATTGGGTACAACATGCTAGTAGACGCCCATAACACTATTGTTGTTAGACGCATGTAGGAGGTTTTACCGTATTCACCATGTATGGTAGATGATGGCACCCACAACACTGTTGATGTCCAGAGGCATATGGGGGAGCCTTACCATGTTTGTCTGGTATGGGAGTTGATGGCGCTCACAACACTGCAGGGAAAATGTCAGCGTCCATAACACTGCTTGGGTTTCGGCATGCCCTTGAAGGTTGTAGGACACCCTTCTGACATGTCCTGTCGGTTACTGTCCTATAGGTGCGTAGGGTACGGTCCTTGGTATCGTGGTCAAGTGTCCTGCCTTACTTGCTCTGTCCGTTTCCTGGTCCTCACCGAGTGGGCATCCCTGGTCGGTTGGTTCTAGTTGGCTCTAACTACGCCAGTCGAAGAAGAGCTGTAAGCAGGGGTTCGGTGCATCCCCGGTCGAAGACGCGGGTTAGAGTTGGAGGTGGTGTTTGGCTAGGCCTCCGGTCAGAGAGGCGGGCCGGAGTCGGAAACGAGCGTTGTTCCTCCTTGGCCAGGCCTTCTGGTCGGAGAGGCGGGCCAGAGTCAGAAGCGAGCGTTGTTCCTCCTTAGCGAGGCCTTTCGGTCGGAGATTAGATCACCCTTCTGGCCTATCGTTTAGGTATTTAGGCCAGCCCATGAGTTACGTGTCATTCGCAATGTTGCCTGTTGGGCCGAGTCTTTGTTGGGAAGCCAGTCCATGAGGGACCCTGGGTTTATGAACCCGACAGGCACCATGCATAGGCGTCATCTGCCGGTCATGGCGTTCCATTCTATCCTGGCAGACATCATGATGAACCGACGCGCCTGTTAGCGTTTGTACGATGGTTAGGCAGAACAACACTAGCACGCTCGATGTTGTTCTTGATGTGAACCCTCAGGTATGGCCTGTCATAGCCACAGGTTACATCGAGGCGTGCCGATCTCTTCCTTGGTGTCAGAGTTTTGACCTAGGCCCATACACCTAGACCTGGAGTGGTTGGCGGCGGTATGGGACCCCGTCGAGCGAGGCGAAGACCGCGACCTTGGGGTCAGGCGAGGCGGAGACTGCCCCTAGAGGTCGAGCGAGGCGGAGCCTGCCCCTAGAGGTCGGGTGAGGCGGAGCCCGCCCTCCGTGGCCTCAGGATTAGGCGAGGTGGAGCCCACCCCCAAAGGTCGGGCGAGGCGGAGCGTACGTACCTAGGGGTCGGTTGGAGCTGTAGTCGTGCTCTTGACTGCTCGGATGAATCGATGTGGATGGTCATTAGCTCCTCCTCTTCGAGTACCCTAGTATTAGTCCCCGACACAACTTATCAAAAATGGTATGGTTTAACTAAAGTTAAGCTTGTAGAAACCTTAGACCATGCTATAAGGAAATTTGCCAATAGTGGTAACACTAAAGGGGGCTTTGACTGAGGCCACTCGATGCTAGCTAATATTAGGTCATTGATTGTGAGTGCAAGACTTGTTTTAGATGGATGTCGAAGTTTGTCGGTCTATTGTACCAATGCGTAGTTCATTTTTTGGCCTCTTCCTGACCAATTCGGGGCAGCCAAATCACATGCCAGACTTTGGCCAACTAAACTAGTTTCGACGAGGCATCCAAGGCAGCAACCAAATGTGTCCCAAGGCCCCATTTAGCACAAAACTAATGGCTTCTAGTTCACTTGTGACATGTGGGGCTGACGTCAACACTATAGAAGGGAAATGTATTCCCCTATTCACCCACACCCCACTCCACACAAAAAAATAAAAGAAAATAAAAGAAAAAATGGGACTAGCTACAAGTGTATAGTAAGCATTTTTTAGAAAAACAAACATCAAATAGGGGGAAGGGGGTGATAGTTGACAATTGAGCCTAACTTGGTTAATTTCCTTGTGGTGTTGGTGTTACTTACCCCTCATGAATCAATGTGTATATCTTCCTAAATTATTTCTATAAGAAACGACACTATACATTGAGTGGTAGGTTGTAGACTTTTTTGGGGAATCTCAGTGCTTAGTGTATCGGTCACTGTCTCACTTGGCTAGTAGCTGATACCAACATAAATTGAATAGAGCATGAAGATGATACATGAACTTTGCTGTAAAGGAGAGTTTGGTGGTGTTATACACCTTTACTCACTCGGAGTTGGACAACAGCCATTAAAATTGGCAACATGTACAACATGGATACCCCAGAACTTATAGGCAATCTGGGTGTAGGAATAAATCGATCCTCATCCTCAACATCTTATCTTATTATCACTTCATTTCTTTAACATGTTGAAGGCAAGTTTGAGCACATTCATACTCAACAAATCCCAACACTTACAATAATTTTATATGCTTGGGGGTAAAATAAGGTTTAAGTTTAGGGTTTTCACCTGAGCCTACAACATTTCATTGTAATAAAAAAATCTTTGCATTTCAAAACATAATTAGCTAGTCCATAAAGATTACTGGATCGGAGGGAGGGAGTAAGACATCCCTTCCAGGCCCATGTTTAGTACTAGTAGCAACAAGTATTCTTAGTATTAGTAGCAACAAGTATTCTTATTCCATGCATGATTGATAATTGAGTTCAACCATAGTTGTTTCATAGCCATGAACCGCAACTGTCTAGACATATTTATATTTATAGGGGTATACAACTGTACGCATATGATATACACAACCTGAAATATGGCAGTGGCCGAGTTGGTACAATGAGATCCATGCCTACTCGAATACTCTTGCGAGGAATGCACACCCTAGTATCCACCCACAGATAACTATCAAGAGGTTGAGTAGTTTCAAGCACTATGCACAATTCACATATATTTGGTACCATATATAAATGAGGCCACAAAGATTTCACATAGATCACTAGGATTGCAAGTGCCAACAGAATCGGGTGCAAGGTCCTATTCTATCTTCTAACCATCCATTCATCGCCAAGCCTGACTAGATCAGCCCAATTGTGAGTCAGACCGGGCGCAAAGTCTTGTTCTATCTTCTAACCGTCCGTTCCTCTCGCCAAGCCTTTGGGGTGGATACTAGATTAGCCCAAAGGAGTTTGAACAAAGGCTTGCCCCATTACAAACACATGTGGTTTGCATGATATTGCTAGGTTGAGTATCTTAGATGAACCGGTCCTTATGCGATTGAGGTGGTCATCTTCTACTCACGCATAAAGCCCACTTACCAAACATTTTACTCAACACACCCTACCAGCCTTGTGTTAGAAAACACTTCCTAAAGTTTTGTTACTAGTTTTCAAACTTTTCTCTTCCCACCCGTTTTCCATGAAAACTCATACTTTTGCCATTTTTTGTATAAGATGATATTTGAGTAAAATGATCTATCCTCTCCAAAGAAAATTTTGTCTTCTTCGAAGAGAAAGCAAACTAATTATTTAGCACTAATAGTTCTAAAATCATGGACTACTCGAGCATGTTCCAAGGGTGGGTGAAGCTCTAGGTTTTCAAGGGCACTTGCTATTTCAGTTGTTCCAAAATAGTTATGACTATGCGGATTGTCACTAATACAACTATTGGAATAACTTTTATGAAAACATGTAACAATGTGACATACCAAGTCGTGTTGGTATTGTTATTTACACTCACAGAATAAAAATACGATCATGGTGGTAGGGACTTGTCTTCGTTGATGTCCTGGTATGTCGTCGTTGTAGGTCTTTTACCTGGTGTTACCTTGAAATCCAATGTTTTCTCGAAAACAACAAATTCCCTTGCATATATCTATATGTATGTATAGCACGTTGTATTAGGGTAACTATCACAAAACAACATATAAATAGAAGAGGATAAAAGAAGGAACTGGGTTAGAAAGAATGGTTGTAGCAAAAGCTATATATCATGTTGTATTAGGGTAACTATCACAAAACAACATATAAATAGAAGAGGATAAAAGAAGGAACTGGGTTAGAAAGAATGGTTGTAGCAAAAGCTATATATCATGTTGTATTAGGGTAACTATCACAAAACAACATATAAATAGAAGAGGATAAAAGAAGGAACTGGGTTAGAAAGAATGGTTGTAGCAAAAGCTTTTAAAGGGAATGCTATTTCTCTCATCTCAAGATTTGGATAAAAGTCTCTAGATGGTGTGTGATTATCATTTGGATGAAGCATATTTGTAGGTCATTTTGGGGTATAGAAGGAGAGAGGGAGCGGGGGTTGTGGTTGGGTTGGTTCTAGGTGACGCTCAAAGTTTGCATAGTCGCATTTGGAAGATGACATGTTTTCATGTAATGTTGTTTCGATATTTTTGTGGCCTTTCAGACTCTTTGGTCAAACTTTCTAAAGTTGCGCTATATATACAAGCTCTAAAACCATAACCATGTGGTGTGTTTTTTTCTCTTCTAGGATATGTGCTATATGACCTATATCTTTAGCACATTTTCTTTCCTAAGCCACTTAGAATTATCACCATATTCGCTTGATCGTATCAGCCATGCTTATCAGCCATGATACAATGTTTTTCTCTCATAACAAAACAACATCAGCCGGCTTATAAGCCACAGAAACTATCAAGCGAACATGGTGTGTATCTTTTTAGGATGATATTTTCTAAACTCAAATTTGAAATAGGGAAAAATCGTCTTAGGTTGTTTGGGTGGCACAAGTGAAAATGAATATTGTAATGATTTTCACGAGTTAATCAATCCTTTAATTAGCAAGAAAAAAGAGAAGAGAAAGACAACACGAGGAATAATATGAGAAATCGGGTTTTACAAAAAAAAACAACTTCTTTTTTTTTTGTCAAAACCAACTTTTTGAGTTTTATTTGTAGAAAACAAAATTTGGTTGTTCTGGTTTTATCTCATGTAACCAAACAATATTTTAGGTAGTTAATCTCTAAATCTAGTTTGTTAACAAAATATGGTTTTGATAATACTCGAGATCCAAACAACTCCGGAAAGAAAATGCTAGTATAAAGTTTGTTTTTTAAAGGGGAAGATTGTGTTTTTGGAATGAAAAGATTGATAACCTGCTAGAGTGCTAGACCACAAACGGGATCATACATTCATGCTAGCCGATCGATTTTACCGGCCCCAGCGCAGAGGGAAGGTCAAACATACGCTGTGTTCAACTGGGGCTGGCTGGACTAGCTAGCTCTCTCACATAGACATTGTTCTAATGAACCAGCCAATAATACTTCTCTCTCATATAAACAAATTAACCAGCCAACTAAAGAGGTTCATAATCGCTGCCACACCCACCACCAGCTCGTGTGAAACTACAGAATGGCAACCCGAAAGCCTACCAGCGGCAGCGACCCCTCCCGGGTCTCGAGTCCATGCTCCTTAGTCCATAGGGTAGCCGGGTAGGGGAACCGATCGAGCCGGGACGACAACTGACCAGCAGCGAGGCAGCCACCCGGCCAGCCCCTCAATTTCCACGACGCTTCGGCAGCTCGCCGTCCCCCTCGTCTCCCTCGCCCCAAATCCCCCTCCCCCCAAACCGCAATCCCTCTCGCTCCAAATTCCCATCCGCCCCCCAAACCGCAATCCCTCTCGCTCCAAATTCCCATCCGCCCCCCAAACCCCACTTCACTCAAAACCCTACTGCGCGCGCCCCCGATGGCCGCCGCCACCGCCGCCGCGTCCTCGGAGGAGGCCGTCAAGGTGAGTGACGGGGCCCGTCGTTCACTGTCGGATTTTGGGTGCGCCTGCGCGCAGGGTTGATTTGTTAACGCTTTTCCTGGTCTTGGTGCGCGGGGATGCAGGCGGCGAAGGTGCTGATGGTCGGGGCGGGAGGCATCGGCTGCGAGCTGATGAAGACGCTCGCGCTCTCCGGATTCAGCGACATACACATCGTGAGTCTCCGCTCCGTTTTTACCTCGAGGCTGGGTCTAGGTTTACTGCCCCGCTTTGCTTGAATATGGATTTCGCAGGCCCTGTGGATGGTGGTTTGCTGGTGTGTTCTGGGTTTTAGTGGGATCTATGATAGGGATAGCGTTGACCTAGAGTTGAGAAGTGGACCTGCACTGTTCAACCCACGAGTTGGCAATCTGCTTCTATGATGGCGTACTTACTGTAGCACTGATGACTTCAATGCTCTTGCTTGCAATTGTGCTTGTGGGTTCTGTATTGCATTTTGGGGGCACTCCTCGTTACAACTGTGTTTAGCGCCTTGCTCTCTGCAGGCCCTTTCTTGTCCTGGTGCTTATTTTTATGTTGGTATGAAACATTTCATTTTTTACCTTAATTACTTAGGTTCAGTGTAGTTTGTAACCAGTTTATAAATGGACACATCCTAGTCCTTGTTTAGGTAACCAAAGTACACAAATCAATGTGCTTGAGATATCTACGAATCTATTTCCTTTTATCACTATGACCCATTAGACTAGTTTCCGGTTGGGCTTATAAATCAGAATTAATTCTCAAGCTACAAAACCTCTATCTTGCTGCCTTTAGCATGGCACAGGGTGATGAAAACGTATTTTTGTGCCATCTATTATTTGCCCCCACCTCCACCCCCCCCCCCCAAAAAAAAAAAAAAGGCCCACATCCAAAAAAAAAGTGTCAAGGAGGTCCCGGGTTTGAATCAACCTCCTTGTAAAATAAGAAAATTCAGAGCTGTCTATAGATTCCCTTACAAGACCCCACCTTGTGTAGTACCTTTTAGCACTTTGTGTGGCCTTTTTTTCTATCATTTGCTTCACTTATATTAAATATTGCGCAGGAAAACAACCATTTATCTTACTGCATATGGCATATCACAGGGAGATAAAAAATTTCTGCTGCATCTGTAATTTTTTTCATTACTTTGATGCCTATCATTTGACTCCTATTATGGATTTTTATCCCTCTTATATCTTGACGGTTTGGTAAGTATGCGTTTGTAAAGATTATACTCCCTTATTACTGATGGTAGTAATAAAAATCTGTCTGTTTCATCTCAGACGGTGCACCCAAGTAATCCAACCTTTTTCTCTGCAGATTGATTTGGATACAATTGAAGTTAGCAATCTGAATAGACAGTTTTTGTTTCGGCAGAGTCATGTTGGGCAGTCAAAAGCTAAAGTGAGTTTCACATATGACTAGAATAATTATCCATTTAATAGTTTTTCTTGTAATCACGCTATTGTTGTTTCTTTTTTCTTACACTGTTTTATACCATTGGTGTTGCCAGGTTGCTCGGGATGCTGTGTTGAAATTTAGGCCAAATATCAATATAACACCATACCATGCAAACGTGAAGGATTCTCATTTCAATGTTGATTTCTTCAAGCAATTTAATGTTGTTCTGAATGGTCTTGATAACTTGGATGCTAGACGCCATGTTAACCGCCTTTGCCTTGCTGCTGAAGTTCCTTTGGTTGAAAGTGGCACTACTGGTTTTTTGGGACAGGTAAGGCAACCAAATACTGCAGTCGCAGTCTCAAAATCGCTTGTGCTAGTTTATGCTTATAGATGTTGCTGTTGCTAGACCCTTTGGGGTCACTGTTGTATCGTTGTACTACCCTGTCTTGGCTGCTTCTCTTTGATATAATCGGCAGCTCTCCTGCCTGATTTGTTTTTTAAAAAAAAGTATATGCTTATAGCTTTATTTCATATTGATGTATTCCTTGTGATTTTATTTCATACTGATGGCCTATAACTTTTTTGTTTTTGTTTTTTATATGTACGAAGCATGTAAGCTGTGAGGTATCTAGTTACATGTCAGTAACAACGGTTTTTGTTTTTGACATATCCTTTTCTTTTACTAGCAGTGTTGTCTTGAATTCTCAGCTAGTGTGCAACCTTTTGAATTCTCAACTAGCACACAACATATTTTATCCTTAGAGAAACTCTGATGGCGTATCTTCTTCTGTCAGTGACACTGCAATATTGTTTATTATAGATGTTCACCTTTCTGGTTTTAGATGTTCTGCATTTGCCATAGAATACATAATGATCCCTGGGATAGATGTTTTGTCTTTTTTTCACAACGGTAAATCCGAATTTCTTTACAAAGGCAACGGAATTTCAGAGTCATAGATAAATGTTTTGTCTAGGCCTTTGATATTCTTTTATTTAGAAGATTTACATCAGTAGAAAATCTGTGGGGATTAAGTTAATTTATGCAGGTGTATATGTGGTCATTTTCTTAGAAGTATATTGCTGCTATGAAATCTCCAGGGTAAATTTAGTGGCCTGAGAGGGTATGCTGACACTCAACTAGCATTAAGCATTAACTTGTTCTGGTTGTTTATTTATGCCCGCAAATTAAGATAATAAACGTCATTTAGTCTTACAGAGAGGATGCTGATAAAATCAGATGGAACTTTGGGGTCTAGATAGGCTAGTTTAACTCTGAATTTGATATGACATTTTTCTTTCTTCTATGTAATTTTACTATACCTCTTTAAAATGGTTGTTTATTTAGCAGTTAGGACTTAGGGATCACCAAAATATGATTATAAATCATCTGCAAGATTCAAGCGGATTTCTGATGGTTTGATACAATCTTTTTGTACATATTATATGTGCTGTGTGTTCTTTTTTTTCTTTGGTTAGTAATATAATTAGATATGATGATTGTATTGGATTTTGGTAGTGTGCAACCGGTGCTCTCAGAATTTGAAGCTTGAGACATTCAGTAATTTTGCAATGCTGGTGGAATATGTACAAGTCAGCATATCACAATATATCATCAAATGTACGCATTGATTTTGGTCTTTATCAATTGGCCATTGCCTCTTAGTATACATATGAAATCCGGTACATTGTTTATTCTCATGGGAATAAACTATACATTTGTTAACTCAAACGTGTCGAATATTTGTCACTAATAACAAACTTAATCAGCACCACCCTGCATATTACTCCAAGCTAATGCTTTGGTCAAAGTACTTTCCATTCCATACATTTCAGGTTACTGTTCATGTCAAGGGTAAAACAGAGTGCTATGAGTGTCAACCAAAGCCTGTCCCTAAATCATATCCTGTCTGCACAATTACAAGCACACCATCAAAGGTTACCTCTCTGGCTCAACTTTTTATTTATTTGTTTTGTTGGACAGTTTATTATGCTGCATATCCGCTCTTGTTTTTCTTTGTGTTATTGTATGCATGCAAGTGTAAGTTTCTAATCCTTTAGTTTTTCATTGTTTTGAACATCTTGTGGAATGTGTTTGCTATTCAGATTCATAAATGTAAACTATTATGTATTGCATATTTTTGTATACGAAAAAATAATTATTTCCCCATTTTTATGGCAAGTTATTTCAATCCAATGTTTTATTGGATTTAGACGGGCATGAATGCCGTTGTATTCTTACAGACAATTTGTTTTTTGGCATCTCTGACGCAGTTCAATTTTTAAATATCAACATTTTTCCTTGAGCACGTAAATATCAGCATGTTAGCTTGTTGGGGTTATACTGCTGTGCATTTACAATTATGTTATAGTATGATAGAATCTGATGGCTTCTTAGGTTTAGCACTAATGACTGATTTTATCTCTTTGCAGTTTGTTCATTGCATCGTTTGGGCGAAAGACCTGCTTTTTGCAAAGCTATTTGGTGATAAAAAACAGGATAATGATCTTAATGTGCACTCGAAAGATGATACTAGTTCAAAAACAGATGTTTTTGAAAGGAGTTTAGATGAAGATCTTGAGCAATACGCCCAGAGAATATATGACCACGTATTTGGTTACAACATTGAAGTTGCCTTGGATAATAAGGAAACTTGGAAGAATCGGAGAAAGCCAAACCCAATATACATTAGAGATGCATTGCCTGAAGGTGCTGTTCAGCAAAATGGTCGTTCTCAGGATCACATGAATGACGAGCAGGATACGTCTGCTATGGTGTCCCTAGGCCTTAGGAATTCACAAGAGATATGGAGTCTTGCTGACAATTCAAGAGTGTTCGTGGAGGCTTTAAAATTATTTTTTGAGAAAAGAGAGAAGGTTCATATGCTTTCTTTTCTGAGTTGTATGACATCTTAAAGTTTTTCTTTATATAGAAATTAATCCAGGCTTGATTTTCTCTTTCAGGAAATAGGGAGCCTTATTTTTGACAAGGATGACCAATTGGCTGTCGAGTTTGTTACTGCTGCAGCAAATATCAGAGCTTCCTCTTTTGGAATACCACTGCATAGCCTTTTCGAAGCTAAAGGTGTTGCTGGAAATATAGTTCATGCTGTGGCAACTACTAATGCTATAATAGCTGGTCTAATTGTCATCGAAGCAATTAAAGTGCTCAAGGGTGATTATCAAGATTATAGGTAACCACATTCTAAACCTGTCACATTGTATTTTTCTTGCACCAATGGTTTCTATCTAAGATTTGCTGTTCATGTCAAATGCTTAGTTTCTGTTTATGCTTGCTTCTGAAGAGTCAAAGTTGTGAAATCTAGACTATTACGGAACTTGTTTTCTTTATCAATTTGTCATTGTATATAATTATCTTGTTGCTTTCCTATTTGTTTTTGGGCATGTATAAAATAGAAGTAATGTAACTTCATGGTTCATGTTTTACAGAATGACGTACTGTCTTGAGCATCCAGCAAGGAAGATGCTCTTGATGCCTGTTGAGCCTTTTGAACCTAGTAAATCATGCTATGTCTGCTCTGAGGTAAGTACTTTTCGAGTTAGGCTTTTGTTACATTTTTTCTGATTCTTCGGCACTGACATGAAGTAAAACTGAACGCAACAGACCCCACTTGTGCTGGAGGTTAATACTAAGACAACAAAGCTCCGGGAAGTCATTGAAAAAGTTATAAAAAGCAAACTTGGAATGAACCTCCCTTTGATAATGGTTGGTGCCACACTTGTTTTTGAGGATGGTGAAGATTTGGAGGAGGATGAGATTGCAAATTATGCTTTAAACCTCGAAAAGGTGCTGTGATACTTTCTAAGTTAATTTTCCTGCTCAAGAAAAGTCAGTTGTATGCACTGTGGCATATATTCTAAAATTCTTGTTTCTTAAAAATTTGCAGCCCTTTGTTGTGTTCATGATCAGCTTAGTTGATTTGTATAAACTTAAATTTTAAGCTTGCAGCCCCTAGTTGTGTTTATGCCAGCTTAGTTGATCCATTATTGCAGGTCTTGGCTGAACTTCCAGCTCCAGTTCTAAATGGTACAACGCTTATGGTCGAGGATTTGCATCAGGAACTCAAATGCAATATCAACATCAAACACAGGTTCTTCTTTTCTTCTTTCACAGACTATGCACCCTATAATTTCATGGTTCCATTTCTTTGGAAACCTTGGTGGTTGGCCTCTGTGTACCTTTGCACTCATCTAAAGAAACTTGAGCTGCATGGTATTATGTAACTTGTTGTACCTTGTTTTGAATTAACCTTTTGCTTCTATTGCTAGATATGTAATGAGATATGCCATACCTTACACTCATCTACAGAAACTAGAGCTGCATCGTATTATGTAGCTTGCCCTTATTTTGAATGAACCTTGCTTCTATGCTAGATACGTAATGAGATATGCCATACCTTACACTCATCTACAGAAACTAGAGCAGCATGGTATTGTGTAACTTGCTCTTATTTTGAATTAACCTTGCTTATATGCTAGATACATATTGAGATATTCCATTTCTTTGATTACTGGATGCCAAATTGCTTGTATCCTACAGATACAAAATGGTATCCATATGCTGCAATTCCATACTATTGCGCCGATACACAATTCTGTATCTTCATCAATTGAATGGTCAATGCAGGGATGAGTTCAATGAAGAAAAGGAGCCTGACGGAATGGTTCTTGCTGGGTGGTCTGGCCCAGTTGATAAGCAAATTACCAGTAATGGTGAGAATAGATCAGTTCCATCTTCATCCAATACAGAAGATGTTGATGTTACTGCTGAGGATATATCAGCGAAGCCTGGAATGAAGCGTAAGCTGAACGAAATATTAGAGGCAAAGGAGAATTTTGATGCTCTTGAAAATCCTACGGATGTTGGATCCAGCAGTGCTCAAGTTGTTGAAGACGACGACGACGACGAGCTTGTTATGTTTGATGAGGACCCAAGGCAAAGCAAGAAGAAGAGATTGCAATAGCATCCTGGTGCAGCGATAACAGCTCTTGACTCCCGGCATCATGGCTAACACATTGTTCAATCATAACATCTTTGATAACTTATCTATGTGGTGATGTGCTAGGTTGATGTTGAGACATTGGTAACAATTCCCGGGACACCTTTTTTTGGACTCAGATACCGCCCTGTAGGATTGTAATTTGTAGGTTTTAGGCACAAAAGCAACTAATGCTCTGCTGACAGCCTGCTGCAAGATAGCATTTGTATCTCAAGAGCCAAGGTCCTGTGTTGGTGATGGTTTTTGTTCAGTTTTGAGGGGTGACCGGGTGAACCACCGAGCTATCTGGCATATTAAGTGCCATTCATAGGGTCTGGAAATATGTACTCATCCTGTAATTCTGTTAGCGCTACGCTATATGTCAACAAGGCCTGGGTTTAGAAGCCATCTCAGATTTCCTGTATTATGGATCGTTTTCTTCGAAGCAAGTGAATGATCATTCAGGCCTTTTGGGCGGTGTTGTATTCATCTCAATCCATGTAGGTTTGGGTGGATTGAGGTGGAATTTACTTTAAGTTCCACTTCGATGCATCTCAAACACATGTGAATTGATCCGAATCTGACTTCATACGAACAAGGCCTCGTAGGATATCGCATGGGGTTCTAACCAGAGAAACTATAGTAAAACAAAGCTGATCCACCGTCACAGCTGAAGTTGTTTCGGCCACAGAGCCAGGAACTATCAAATCGTATAAACAATCCAACGTCTTATAAATCGGCATCACACATTTTTCCAAAAAATAATAAAAATCGGCATCCCAACTCCGAAGAACGGGAACACTATCCATCCTCATAAAAAAACTCTGATGAGGAAAAAGCATCTCAATCTCAACTTCTCAAGCAGACGAACAAGAAATGAAGAAATCCATCAATGCAGGAAAATCCGCATTAGTTTCCGGCTGCCGCCGGTCTTCTGGATCCCCTCCAAGAACGCCGCGCCCCTACTGTGGCAGACGAGCGCGCACACCACGACGCCGAGGAGGAACGCCGCGAGCCGCCGGAGCCCGCCGCCTCGCCTGCTCCGCCCTCTCTCCAACACCGCGGCCCATACGTCGAGCACCTGGCCCAGGCCGGACGCGTTCCAGGCCTCCGCGAGCGCCGCGAGCCTGTCGCCGCCGAGTGCCAGGGAGAGCGCGACCGCAGCAACCGTCTCGGCTGGTGTCTTTCTCCTCCTGCCCAACCTAATCCATCCGCCGCCCCCGCCGCCGGGAAGAACGATGAGGGGCCGCGGGCGGGGCAGCAGGCGGCGCAGGGAGGTGGAGACGAGGCGGCGGAGGGGCGGCGGCGGGAATGCGATGGTCTTGGGCTTCGGGCGGCTGCGGCGGCGGCCGCCGCCACGGCTGCAGCTGATGTCGGTGGAGACGGGGTCGGCGAGGGAGAGGCGTGGGGGTCGGAGGAGTTGGGATCGGAGCATCGTGCGAGCACGGGGCGATGGATGGGTGGAGCGAAGGCGAAGGCTGCGGCTTGCAATCTTCTCGGCGTTTTTTCCGGTGGCCAATGCGGTGCGTGCGGACGCTCGGGCAGATGATGCTTTCAAATTTGGACCCGCAGGCCCACGAGAACTTTATAGCGTCAAACTAATTTTCTGCGAATTCGTGAAATCTTCTGCGAATTCCCAGAAGGCTGCGTCTGGCGTTGGTCTGGCCGTCTGGGCCATCAAACCGATTTTGCCTCGTTGACGATCCAGGAAAGCTGGGGTGTTTCCTAAAAAAAGAAAGAGGAAAACTGGGGTGTTTGCTAAAAAAAAGAAAAGCTGGGGTGAATAAAAAGGATTTTTTTTTTAAAAAAAGGGCAGGAAGCGTACAATCCTGTAGCCTTACTGAAGCGCAAAAAATTCATGACGTAGAAAATGGAGAAATTAATCCCTTCAGATGAGCAATGCTCAGCATAAGACATTCATCCTTCAGCTCTCTACGAATCCATCAAATACAGTTACAGAATGTCTGTAGTCTTTTTGGGACACATGATGAAATATGAATGATCAACCTTCACTGGGAGAAAAAGATCTTTATGAAAAAAAAACTTTCTGTGTTTCAATTTGCTAACAGAAGTGCGAACACAACAATTGGATGTAAGAATAAAAAAACGTCCTGTCTATTACACCGATGGTGTAGGGAGGAATGCTGCTCTTTGCCCTTTGTGCAATGCACATCTCTTCCTCCCTTCAACCGGTCTATTCATACAAGGTGAGCCGTTTGATGTACGGGCGCCACAGGTACACGGCCATCCTGAGCTTCTGGAAAACGAAGCACCAGTGGCCTCTATTCCACTGTCCTCCTCACACCTTTCCATTCCTGCAATTGACACCATTTTGCAAGGCCTGTTATCTGTCATTGCTGTTATCTGAGATCCTGAGCCTCTTGATGGCTGTTTGCTCGCCGGTTTCCTCTGTGATTTGAGCAGCTCAAACCACATTCTCCCAGAAGGCTGCTCCTCCTGAGACTCAGATTCAGCATGGGAAACCTTCTCTTCTAAGATACAAGCATCCCTGGAGATTTCACGTGTTCCATCTTCTGTAGAAGCTTCTCCAGTATTCACCTTTTCTGATTCGAAGCTATTGGTGTGCCTCAAAGGTTCCTCCAGTATTTTGCTTTCCTGTTTCGGAACTGAGCTGTCCAAATCTTCAGTTAGACAAGGTACGAACTCAGGAATTGCAATCTCAACTTGGCAAGGATAGCTAGTAGGTGAACTTTTTGGGCTGCCTTTGTCTCTTTTACCTTTGTGTAAGCTGCACCTCTTCCTTCCATGAACTGGGTGCTCCAGACAAGAAGAACCATCTTCGAGCACCACTCCACAAACAGAGTTAGAATCCTGTATCGGCACAGTTCTCCGTTTAACCGTTTTGTAACATCAATCTTTTTTACTTTGTATCCTTCGGACCTCCTTCTATGTGCTTGTCTATTTGCACAGGGAATATCAGATATTTTTTTCCAGGGAATATCAGTCATCTCACCTTCAATGTCCTCAGAGTTAAGTACCTGAGGTCTGAAACGAACAATAGTACGAACCCTTGGGAGCATACTTTTAATTATGCCAGGCGAGGTGTTAGCTGACCCACTTCCCTTTATCTTTATACCTGCTTTCTCTCCAAATATTTTTTGTTTCATGTCACTTACTCTGCTAAGTAGAGATCTATGGTTGGCTGCTCGCAGTTCTAACTTGTGCAGTATTTCTTCCCGGCGACAAGCACTATTCTGAAGCTTGTTCCATGCATAATCAAATACTCTCAGCAGTAGTGCTTCAGTCTTCTCAGCTTCTTGTTTATTGTCCATCTGTTTGTTTCCAACAGTAGAAAGGACAAAAAAGAATGGAAAATGTTAAGACCACTCATATAATAATCAAATTACAATGTTAACTGCTAAGGTGAAAAGGACAACCGAGAATTCATAACCGACCCTTTCTGTTTTTATAAAGCAACCAAGCAAGTATATAAATATTGACGGATTTCCCTACATCCATTAGGCCATGTTTCGAAACAAAATAGTCTCCTCCAATCAATACACATTAGGAATGAATGAGTGTGTGTGTGTTGGGGGGGAGGGGGGGGGGGTGTAATTCCTGTTCCATTCCAATTCACTTGTATTTGGTGTACATCTTGATATTAAAACGTAAAAAAAATCTAGTTAGGGAATGCCACGACACAAATATATCCCCAAGTAGTTTTCCATGAACAGGTGAGCAAAATTAGGCACTTTCATGTGGAACAGCATATTGATAGTTCAACTGTAGTTAAGTGCAATTCTGAATGTAACACTGCAGGAAACAGTGAGGGTAAGACTAGAAAGTAGAAACCTTTAGGAGGAAGTATTTTTATTACTCTATTTATACAAGCTAAGAAGGATAGGCCTGATGCAGTGGTGAGAGCTGTCTCACTGAGTCACCAGATCGCGGGTTCGAAGCAGCCTTTCCGTAGATTTTGAGGGGGGGAGGCTTGCCTCGGTTTTTCCCTTCCCCAGACCCCACTCATGTGGGAGCCTCCGGCACTGGGTCTGCCCTATTTATACAAGCTAAGGGCAAACCATTTAACAATTCAACTGCTGAAGAATAATGATAATTCTTTATGAAAAAAATCAAGCAAAGTGTACATTCAGCAAGAAACAATGTGAAATGGATGAAGTGAGCAAGCATAACATTTGTCAGAACGAAACATGTTAACACATATACACAATATCACAAAATCATAGCGTTCTTTGCAGTTTAGAAACCTTCAAACTAGACTCTCATTCAGAACTCAGACATCATTGGCATGTTAATGTACACTACTACACTTGCAAAATGATGTCTGAGTTCCACTGCCCCGCAAATCCTAGAATGGAAAAAGGATCAATAGAAACGCTTACCAGTGCACATCGAAACACGACGGAGTAGCCTCTGGAGAACACTTCTCTGAACAGTCCAGGACCCGCGGCGAGCGCATTCACCGCATCTCTACCAGCAGAACCCAGCGAATTCGCAGTGTCCAGATGCGACCCCGGGCGGCCATACTGCTGCAGCCTCGCCCGGACACTGTCAGCCTGCCCGAGGTACACCACGACGACGCCTCGCGCGTCACGCCTCCGGGCCCTGACGCCCTCGTCGGCCTCGCCGGCAACGCCTAGCTCGTAGAGGCCGGGGAAGTTGTCCGGGAGGTTGCGGATGCGGTACCTCTGGACCCCCTCCTTGCCGGCAGCGTGGTCCCTCCAGTCCGACGGCCCGACAAGAACCTGGAAATGGGATAAGTGAGGGGTTGAGGCGCAGATGGGGCGCGAACCAAGAACCCAGAATTTCCAGATTGGACACCGGGTTTCACAGGCGAGATGAAGAATTGGTGGTCGGGGAGCCAGATCCCGTGAACTGCATCGTGCCCTCAGCCAGCTCGCGCCAGAAACAGGAGCAGATGGCGAGAAGGAGAACTAGTGAGGAGACGGGGAGTTCGTACCTTCCATGGGGAGAAGAGGGAGTCGTGCTTGGTGCGGGAGCAGTCTTCCCTCTTCAGCCTGGCGGTTACGGGTGCGGCGGGCGCAGGCATCGCTCTGCCAGTGCCGGACCTGCTCCGGTTGCAGGTGGCTGGCAGTCGAGCTCTGCGCCGCCGCTGCCGCACCACCGGCATGGTCGCCGGGAGCGGGCTCGTGTCGTGTTTTGAAAATCTGGGTTCGTTGGACTGGGCTGGCCGTGGACGCTGATGGGCTCCAACTTGAGCCGGGCTTTGTCGGGTTGTGACTAGAGAGGGACCACCGGAATTCTGGTGGCAAACAGCTTAGCGCAGCTCTAGTGTGAAATCAATTTTCCTTTGCAACATAATTGGCGTGTAAGATTTATTTGCTATAGCCTATGTTCAAGTAAAGAAAAAAACAAGTACAACTTTCTACTTCACAAAACTGATCAACTTTCACATCTTATACTAAAGACTACGTGCCTTGTATATTATATGCATTTGTTGAGCTCACGGTTCCAACCATACTATAAGGTCGATTTTGAGGTCTGACATCCAGCAACCAAACACTCTAGTGTGAAAAGTTCAATTTTTCCTCCACGGTTCGACTTTTGTTCTACACTTCGACACTAGAGCTGCTCTGACAGCTGGCCACGCAAGTAGCCATTGGATACAAAGGATGTGTTTGGATGGCACCCAGAGCAACAGTCCTAGAACTTTCCAAAAAGCTGTGGCGTGCAATCCGCATGACCTTCCAAAGTACTAGGCAACAACTTGCCTTCGATTTTGAGTGTCTGGGATGGAGATCGATGCTTGGAGCACTCCTTGCCTAGAAGATCGAATTAAGTACTCCTTCTGTCCTGCATTTTAGAAATTTTAAGATAAATTAAGAAAAAATATAAAAGACGCAAGTACCTTTATTTTATTTTCTAATCAGACACTATCATTAATGTGATTAATGGTAATTGGTTGATAAATGAAAAATATTTGATATAAAATTAGTTTTATCCTCTAGAATGCATTATATTTGAGGACCAATTTTGAATGCTAAAATGAACTATGGCCCCGTTCGTTTGGCTGAAAAAACAAGCCAAAACATTGTTCTGGCTGAATTGTTGTGAGAGAAAAACACTATTCCAACTGAAAAAACAGTCTGAATAGTATAGATTATAAGGTTAAGCGAGCGGGGCCTATATTTCAGGCCGGAGGATTAGGCCTTTAGGTGTTGAAAATGATAAATTGGCTCAAATAGCTCGATTTGTATGTCCTAATTACATAGAGTCGGATTCGTTGCTCATACAAGACTTCTCTAATACTTAAGATAAGTTACATAATTTATGAAAAGACAAACTTCCAACCAAGTCATTTTGCCATAGTCTTTATCACACAAAAAATCCCCGGGGAGGGGGGGGGGGGTCGCATTTTGTTTGCCTTTTTCATAATCGTTAGTCACTGAAATACTTCATAAAATTTATTAGTTTTTTATTTGAATTGTCATTAATTTACCAAATATGTGATGGGAATAAATACACTTTTATTTTTGTGCTCACTCGTTGTTGACTCCTAGATACAGAATCCAAATGCGTCGAGGAAACGAACCATAAGGAATCGCGAGCTGTTTGTTTCCTTCCACAGTAACGCAAATGTAAATGGAATTAGTTTAAATTTATCTCCCACTGGTAACGTCTACAGCTTTATTTCTTTTTATGTTTGTGCTACCCAGGTGCAACCAAACAGCTCGTAGGAGTTACGTGAGGCCTTGAAGACTTGTTAGCAGATAGAGTTGCTAGTATGTAGAGTTTCGACATCACTCAAGCATAAGCATGCCTATGGAATAATTTCTGTTACGCTGTAGTAGGACCTGATTGTTGTAAGGTGTTGTTTTCATAATCAATAAAGCTCGTGTACCATTCTATTTCATTACTATGCGTATGTACTTGATCCTGGACTCCTGTTTCAAACACATATTCACTTGGACTCGCAAAATAAAGGTCCGACGCTAACAAATAATTAGTTATAAAAGGAAGTATCTGATCGTGTTAATCTTGTTTGACTTGGAGAGTTCTTGAAACACATCTAGCAACACATGGATATGAACCCGCACATCTCGATTTTGGCAAACAACTGAGATAAAACGGTAAAAGACACGAGCCAGAGAATGCTCATAAAAGATTAGACATTTTGTGAAAATTTATGTTGCTTCTGTTGTGACGCACGGGAATAAAAAAGTGAAATATAGAAAACAAAGAATACCACCTGACCACACGATAAAAATGACCTTATGACAACACCGCCTACTAGTTCACCACAGCATCGGCAACCAATGAGGGGGAGGATTCACCAAAATGATTCCCCAAGGGACATTGAGATGGATGAAATTATACAGGGAGTCCTGATTTCAAAAAACAAAGGACGATGGAGACGTCTTGATTTTATTGAAGCTTGGTATGCAGGGAGTCCTGCTGGTGAAGTGGTCACCACTGGTAAGTTTCTTGTTAATGATCACCCTGTAGTTGTGCTCTTTGATTCTGGTGCTTCACAATCCTTTGTGAGTTCTACTTTTGCATCTAAGCATAAGATGAATGTGATTACAATTGTCAAGGGGGTTATTGTATTAATGCTGTTGGAAATAATATCATGACTAACCAAGTAGTTAAAGATGTAAAGATTGAGATTGGGGATCGAGAGTTCCTTATGGGTCTTATAGTTCTGCCAAGGGTAGGAATCGATGTAATCCTAGGGATGAAGTGGATGAGCGGGAATGGAGTGTTGATCGATACATCAACCCATGTGGTAATGTTGAGGGATCCTGTGGATAAGAAGGGTTTTCTAGTGCAGTTACCTCGTGATATCGCTATCCACAATACAACCAATGCTACCCTAGTCAAAGCCATTGAGGATATACCGGTTGTCTGTGAGTTTCTAGATGTCTTCCCTGATGACTTGCCTAGATTACCTCCGGACCGTGAAGTAGAATTCAAGATAGAACTCATTCCGGGTACGGCTCCTATTTCTCGAAGGCCCTATAGAATGCCGCCCAATGAGTTGGCTGAGCTGAAGATTCAGTTAAATGAGCTATTAAAGAAAGGTTTGATTCGGCTTAGTTCTTCTCCTTGAGGTTGTCCGGCTATCTTTGTGAAGAAGAAGGACGAGTCTCTGCGCATGTGCGTAGATTATCGCCCCCTTAATGCTGTTACCATCAAGAACAAATACCCTCTTCCTCGCATCGATATTCTGTTTGATCAGCTCTCCAAAGCTAAGATATTCTCCTAGATCGATTTGAGGTCTGACTACCATCAGATCAAAATTCGTCCTGAAGATATACCTAAGACAGCTTTCTCTACTCGTTATGGCTTGTTCGAATACCTTGTCATGTCCTTTGGGTTGACAAATACTCCAGCACACTTTATGTACCTGATGAATTCGGTATTCATGCCAGAATTGGACAAGTTCGTTGTCGTGTTCATTGATGATATCCTGGTATATTCTCAGAATGTAGAAGAGCACGCTGAACATCTGAGAATTGTTTTAACTCGATTACGTGACAACCAGCTTTATGCTAAGTTCAGCAAGTGCGAATTCTGGTTGAACAAGATACCTTTTCTAGGTCATGTGTTATCTGGAGATGGGATTTCAGTTGACCCTACTAAGGTGCAAGAAGTCCTAGAGTGGAAGGCACCTACTATGGTCACAGAAGTCCGAAGCTTCCTAGGTTTGGCTGGCTATTATCATCGATTTATCCCGGATTTCTCAAAAATTGCCAAGCCCATGACTCGACTACTTCAAAAGGATAAGAAGTTTGTGTGGACTCCGAAGTGTGAAAAGACTTTCCACACTTTACGGACCTTACTAACTTCTGCTCCTGTATTGGCACAACCTGACATCGAGAAGCCTTTTGATGTCTATTGTGATGCATGTGGCACCGGTTTGGGGTGTGTTCTTATGCAGGAGGGCTGAGTCATTGCTTATGCTTCGCGCCAGCTTCGAAAGCATGAAATCAATTATCCTACCCATGACTTAGAGCTAGCCGCGGTTGTTCATGCCCTGAAGATTTGGAGACATTACTTGCTAGGTAATATGTGCAACATCTATACTGACCATAAAAGTCTCAAGTACATCTTTACTCAACCCGAGTTGAACATGCGTCAGCGACGATGGTTAGAATTGATCAAAGACTACAACCTTCAAGTGCACTACTATCCTGGCAAGACAAATGTGGTTGCTGATGCCTTACGCAGAAAGGCCCATTGCAATTCCTTAGTTAGTGAAGACTTTCATTTGGCACACCTCCTTCATCCTGTAGTACTCTACAATATCACTGTGGATTGCTCTCTTAAAAGTCGAATTATCGAACTCCAGAAGACTGATGTGGGTGTGTTTCACATCAAGCGGAAGATGAAAGAGCAAGAGACCAAGCACTTTAGGGTCGATGATAAAGGAATTCTCTGGTTTAATGATAGGCTTGTAGTACCCAAAGACAAAGAACTTAGAAATCAAATTATGGCTGAAGCCCATTCTTCTAGATTGTCCATCCATCCTAGTAGCAATAAAATGTATCAAGATCTCAAGCTATATTATTGGTGGACCAAGATGAAGAAAGAAATCGCAGCCTACGTGGCAAGGTGTGATAACTGTTGTAGAGTCAAGGCTATTCACATGAGGCCTGGATTATTGCAGCCACTCTCTATTCCTGGCTGGAAGTGGGAAGAAATTGTTATGGATTTCATTGTTGGGTTACCCACTACCAAAAAGGGTTGTGATTCCATCTAGGTCATCATAGATCGTCTAACCAAATCCGCTCACTTTATTCCAGTCAAGTCTACCTATCACCCTCATAATTATGCTGATATTTATTTTTAACAAGTGGTACGTCTCCATGGTGTACCCAAATCCATTGTTTCAGATAGAGGACCGCAATTCATGGCTCGCTTTTGGGAGTGCTTACATCAGAATCTTGGCACTCATCTAATCCGTAGTTCTGCCTATCATCCGCAAACATCAGGACAGATTGAGCGTGTTAATCAAATTCTTGAAAACATACTTAGAGCTTGTCTTATCTCTTGCAAAGATTCTTGGGAGGAATGGTTGCCTCTCGCTAAATTCTCTTATAAGAACAGTTATCAAGAGAGTATCAAAATGGCTCCTTTTGAAGCTCTTTATGCCGCAAGTGTAGGACTCCTTTAAACTGGGTGGAACCTGGAGAAAGAAGATTCTATGGTATTGATTTTGTAAAAGAAGCCGAAGAGCAAGTCTAAACTATACAGAAGAATATGACTGCCGCTCAGGCTAGACAAAAGAGCTATGCTGACAAGAGAAGAAAACCTATTGAGTTTGAAGTAGGTGACCATGTTTATCTGAAGGTATCCCCTATGAGAGGAGTAAAATGTTTTGGAATCAAAAGGAAGCTTGAACCTCGATATGTTGGACCTTACCGTATTATCAAGAAAAGTGGAAGAGTAGCCTATAAACTCGATCTACCATGTAAAATGGGAGTTATATTCCCAGTATTCCATGTGTCTCAGCTGAAGAAGTGTCTCCGTATTCTCGAGGAAAGAGTAGCAACGAGGAGAATCGAATTGAAATCTGATCTTTCTTATGAGGAGAAGCCCATGCAGGTTCTGGATACTCAAGAAAGAGTGACTCGTAGGCGAGTAGTTAAGTTATACAAGGTAGTTTGGAATAATCATAGTGATCGGGATGTAACATGGGAGCGGGAAGATTATCTAAAGGAAAATCATCCAACTTTCTATACTAAATGGTACGCTTTCCAAATCTCAGGACGAGATTTTTCTAAGGGGGGAGGGCTATAACACCCTAGGTGTTTGGCTCCCACAAAAGTGTATTTCATTTCATAAACATGTGCATCATCTATCTCATTATGCCATTGTCACTGAAACATGCATATGCAACATTCGCAATTATGTTTGTTTCATACTTGATTGTTTGTGAATGGTAGTAGTGCAACATGAGTTTCTCATACCTTGAAACATGGCAACATGGTAGTAATATGATAAGTTTAAAATTACAACAAAGTCATGAAACATGTGAAACATGGAATTGCAACATTAGAGTGAAATTGATTGTTTTATTGCTTCATCACATGTGATCATTAGAAGTTGGTGTAGCACTTGTGTAAAGTGGTTGATTATGGTCTAATACACCTTAACTACACTTAGGGTAATGGATGGGACATTGTTCATGTGGACCAAAATGACAAAATTGCCCTCTAGGGGAGGTTTGACTTTGAATGACCCATAGAGTGATACTGTTTGACTGATTCAAAAGTCCAACCTAGAAATCTTGCATGGCTGTGCACTCTTTACCAAAGTTGTAGCTAATTTATCAAGGAACAAAAGTCTCAATATGACCATCTCATGAAAATTGCTAGAACATGTTCAAACAAGGCCCACAAGTCATATTTTCCTGCTGATTTCATACTTAGAAAAATTTCTAAGTCATGAATACCATTCCTGTTGGATCGAGCCAACTTTGGCTTGATACAACTCAGGATCCAGGGAGAATTAGCTGTTGATTTCTAAATCAAAGTTGTAGCTCTACCATAGCTCTACAACTTTTATATACATTACTTCCACTAACTCATCACGGTTTAAGAGATCCAACACTGTTAACTTCGGCTGTCAGTCGTCATCATGGAACACTGAATCAAAGTTTTAGAAAACCTTCAGTGAGTGCCATGGCCGACCGTTTCAGAGTCCGACCACTGCGTGGCGTGCATGCTCTGCCAGTGCCTCCACGTCACGTGTCCATGCTCCAGATGAAAGCCAGCACCTCGTTCACTCGCCTTTCACCTCGTAATTTCACCCCTACCATCCTCTTCCACGAGCGCGGTGACCGGGAAGCCATGGCTGCCATGAGCCAAACCCCCTCAACTGAGCGCCTTTGTCCAATTCCTCTGAGCCACAGCACCACCGTGAGCTCCTCCATGTCTGTGACCACACTGTCATCTCGTTTTCGCCTCAGTTAGAGCTCACCGTGAAGGCGGCTCCACCGGGTCACCATGACTACCGCCGGCTGAGCTCGCATGTGGCTGTGCCGCTCGAGCCTCTTACCATCCCCTCTTTCCCTTGCTCTGGGTCTAGTGAGTGATGCTGATTCTCGTAGGGTAGGCCACTAGGGTCGTGACGCCGTCACCTCGCCGGAGCCGGCCAACCCATGGCCGTGCGCCGCCATGGTCGTCGCCATTTCCTCTAGCTGCTGTAATAGCTGAAATTGGTGGTACCACTAGGTGCGCATGGGTGAGGCGAACATGTTGGCACCGATGGCCTCGCCGGAGCTGCCACCGGTGACGAGCTACGCCGTCGTCCGTCTTTCCCTCCCCTATCTGTCTCACTGCCTTGCGGGACCCGCTCGTCAGTCGCCGAGCTGAGGCGGGAGCCGACCTGGGCCGCGCCGTGTTCTGGGCTACGCTAGTGCATGCTTCGCGGGCCGCCGTATTCTTCCGGGCCGGCCCAGCAGTAGGGTTAGGTTTTCCATTTTGTTTTGTTTTATTCTTTTTCATAGATTTGTGTACATATTCAAAAATGTGTATCTCTTAGTTGGTAGATCCAAATGATGTGGTTCCAATTTTGTTGAGTTCCTGGTAATGTCTAGTTTATATTAAAAATATAATTTATACCATGTTCTGTTATGAAAAATGGAGTTGCTAATTATCTCTTTTAATCATGAGGGAAATAGGGGTAATTATATCTTTTTTGTGTAGCTCCAAATGGCATGAAATTTTTATGGTGTACTGCTCATATCATGGATAGCTTGTAGTTAAATTTTCATACATTTTGGACACTGTATGTAGGAGTTAGGAAATTCTCTTGTTTGCATGGATGGATCTTGTGTGAAATTTTATAATTTTTCTATAGATCCAGTAAAGGTAAAATTTGGTGAGTGCTATTCTTATGCTAGAATGATGCTAGGAAAAATGTGAAATCTGTTGCTTGACACTTTTCATTAGGGTTTCCTAATTATGCTAGAAATAGCCCTGCCATCTATTATTTTTGATACAGCAAGTTTTGCTTGACCAATTGCTTTGAATTTTTTATGATAGTCTATGTGAAGCATGAGATAGCTACTGTAATTTTTGTAGATTTTTCTGAATAGTTTTACTATATATTGCTTTAATTACCTAATTAACTAAATAAATTAGAAAAGGACATTAAATAATTTATTTAGAGGTTGGCACTATACTTTCTGATCTTCCTCTGGTATGTGCAACAAGTTGGTAAACTTGGTTTGGTCCAATTATGCTTTTGCATCATCACTAAATAATTAATTTAGTAAACCTGTCATTTCTGGACAGATTCTATGTTTACCTTAATTCGATTTGGTTAACGTAAGAATCATGCTTTGATGTTTATAAATGAATTGTAGAAAATTTCATAAGCTTTCCAGAATGTCCTCTTGCAAGTCATTTGAATTTATAGAACTCTGGTTGTGATTGAATTAAGGAACTACTCGTTTGCATAGGAAACCTTAACTTTTGATTTAAGTATGCCTTTACTATTCCTAAGCTTGTGGTAATGTTCCTAGGTGTAGGCCTTTAACTGAAGATGAGCATCTTTATCTTAGGTTATGCAAGTTAGGTAAGTTGATCTTGTTCTTCAAGTTAAGTTAGATACATATTTTAAAGTGATTTGAATAGAGCTATTCTTAATCGGTAAAAGAGTGTCCAGTGATGTTTTCGTTAAACACTTACTGTGATTCATTCATCATGAGCATCATGTCATTCCTTATGCATCCATGATATTTATCTTATGCATCGGCATGCAATAGGTGTACCAGAAGGAGTGACACTACTGGAATTCGAGGAATCGAGCGAGCAACAGCAACCAACACCGGAGGTTCAGGAGGTGCAACCCTCGGGAGAAGTGCCAGACGAGGTCGCCGTTGAGTGTCCGGATCACCGTCCATGCAACTTTATGAAAGGCAAGCCCCGGAGCATATTAAGCCTCCTAATTTCCGAAATATAGTTAAAGTATTATTGTTACAGATATATATTGTTGCATTAAGTTTAGGTGTTGGATGCAAACACTTGCTGCATTGGTTATCCAATCCTTGTCCAGATATTGATACCCTGAATCCTATGTAGCTCAGGCTCATGTAGTGCTTAGCCCTATTTAAACGTGGTAGAAGTTAGGTGATTTCCTGTCACCTGCGAGATGTAGGGACATACATATGGCACGGTTGGCTATATTTGCTATTGTGGAAAAGAACCTGTCTTAATTTGAATTAAAGACTGGGCGGAGGCTTGCCGGTTTAAAGTGACTCCGTCTGTGTCGCTTAAGGACTAAATCTTGGAGCCTTTCCTGTTCATGTTGAACACATGCCTCTCTCTTAGTTGGCCGGATCTGGAGACCGACCACGAAGCCGAGTAGCTCACCTCAGGCCGGGAGTCGATAAGTATAAAGTACGCCTCGGAAGGGAGCCGTAGGCATGAGTCCAAGGGTAGGTGATTTAAAAGTCCTGATTGTCCTGGCAGAAGGGTAATCCCTGAGAGTGCTGGCGCTGATCGAACCCACGAATTTGGTTCCTGAGTTGTACCAAAGGTGACCCACGGCTACCCTTGCAAAGTATGCCAGGGTGAGAGTTAGGAATACCCCCTCAGCTGAGTTGTAATTTGATTCGAGTCGTCGTCTCTCCCGGTTAGTGAGAACTTGACGGACTTATCTCCAAAGTAGATACACTAAATAACATAATGGTTCGGGAATGATGATATGATGATGACAGCCTTATTATACCTGCTATGGTTAATATTGTTTGCTCCTAATAAGTGAGTGCTCTAGTACAGGTGCAAATCTAGTGGACATGTAAATGATGATAAACTTGATGCGAAGTTTAAATTGGTAACTATATTCATAAGCTGTTTTATGCAACTGTGTCCAGCTAGCCCACCTCATAAGCCTTGCATGACCCTTAGTGTCTTTTATTTCTGGTTTTGATGGGTAAGTCTAGCTGAGTACCTTCTCGTACTCAGGGTTTATCTCCCACCTGTTGCAGATGACCAGTTCTATTTTGGTTGCTGTAAGTATTGCCTTCTCTCGGCTGGGGATGAAGACTAGACTATTGGGCGTGGTCTCTCCTAGTTCTCGTACCTGAAGATGTTTTTGTGGGACATGACTAAGGTCTGGCAATGTATTTGAAACTATAAAGTTATGTACTAAACTATGTTGCTTCCACAAATTTGAACTTGGTTTGTAATATTTTATTTGAACTCTGATGGATGTAATCCGAATGCCACTTGTGAAATGTTGTAATGAATGATGTGTTGTGTTGAATCACTACGGTCTTGGTTTGTATGTCGAGAGTTGATTGAAATCCTTCGTGATTTCTAGACTACCGGGATTATGGTAGCTTAAGTACAGGAATTTGATCACTTCGGTGATTGTTTTTGTACTTACATTCTTATGATTTGGTCGGTTCTGTTACAATATATAAGTAAATATGATATATCTAATAGATGTGAAACCCTATGAGAGCAAGCAATGTAGGTACGAAATAGAAGCGAGTGGCTTGCTACCTGACGAACTGGAGATCCGAGAAGAAGAGAAGCGACCAGCGGGGAACCATCGACTCGGCTAGGGTTAGGGTTCTGACTCGATAAAGATTGGTGATGCAAGCGGTGAATCAACGGCCAAGAGGATGAAGGACATGAGCTCGGCGATTAGGGCAAGTGCAATGGCAATGCTACTGTGGTGGAGCTTGGCTGCATGGCTGGAGCTAGGACTGGGGTGCTTGCCAAAGAGCAGAGGGTACGATGGCGGCTTTGAACAGGGTGCTATGCGGGAGCACAGCGTGGCAGCGTGAGGAGTGGCGGCGCGAGGGCATGCTAGCATGGGCGAGTGCGGCGGTGATGCTTGGGCGCGGCGGTGCGAGGAGCTCGGCGCGAGCTGTCGCGGCTACGGCGGCTAGGGTAGAGGCGAACATGACGGCATGGCAGAGAGGTCGGGCGTTGATGTCAGCGCGAGCAAAATCAAATTAGGTTAGCCCGCCAACGATTTAGATTAAATAGGGTGGCCCCATGAGTCAGAAAAGGAAACAGGGAAAGAAATCTGAGTCGCGCACGATTTCTACTGACCAGACGCTCCGATGGTAGCAACCGGACGCTACCACCCAGCATTCGGTCAATTCCAAAGAGGTCCAATTCCTCTGGAATCGCGACCGGACGCGTCCGGTGGACACCGACCGAACGCAGACAGAGTCCGATCAACTTAGCCTTCATTTCCTTCACACAACCGGACGCTGAGACGTCTTCTGACCGGACGCTGAAAGACAAAGTCCGGTCACTCCTTCGCAGCGAGTTCACCACCTATGAACTAACCGGACGCTGGACTGTAGAGTCCGGTGCAGCGTCCGATCACTCTTTTCTAGTAAATCTTCAATATTCCTCCGTGCTGCCTATTCATAATCAAGTCCCAACTCAAATAAGATCCAAATAAACACCAATTGAGACTGATGTGAGTGACCTCTCTCAAACCCTCATATTTTTTCAAAATATTTTACCTTAGGCTATAATTCTTTTTAAGAAAATAGGCAATAAGAGGGCAAATGGAACAAAACGATAAAACAACATTCATGCATATGCAATACTTGTAAGTAAATCTAGTTGATTGTCAAGTTTGATCCAAGGTTAAGCTTCTTCACACGTTTTTCGGCGGTTATCTTAACCATGTTAGACAAGCCCTATATGCATTACCAAAAATTAAACATGTTGTATATTACAATGAATGCAAAGGACAACACAAGCTCAATTTTTAGTGAAGTTGCTAAAATCAAGCACATTGAGCTCATTTCGCAATCTACAAAAAGTAGCCTCATCTAGCGGTTTAGTGAAGATATCCGCTAATTGATCTTCAGTTCTTACACCTTCTAGTGATATATCATTTTTAGCAACATGATCTCTTAGAAAGTGATGGTGGATATCTATGTGCTTGGTGCGAGAGTATTGAACCAGATTGTTGGCAAGTTTTACCGCACTTTTATTGTCGCATAAAAGAGGTACCTTTTCTAGAACTACACCATAGTCTAGCAAAGTTTGTTTCATGTATAATATTTGTGCACAACAAGCACCCGCGGTAATGTATTCTGCTTCGGCGGTGGACAGAGCCACACTATTTTGTTTCTTGGAGGACCAAGACACAAGTGATCTACCAAGCAAATGGCACCCTCCGAATGTGCTTTTTTATCAACTTTACAACCAGCATAATCCAAATCAGAATAGCCAACTAATTCAAATATAGCTCCTTTGGGATACCATAGGCCAATGCTTGGTGTGTGCTTAAGATACCTAAGGATTTTTTTTACAACAATTAAATGTATTTCCTTAGAATTAGCTTGAAATCTAGCACACATACACACACTAAATATGATATCGGGCCTAGATGCGGTTAAATATAATAAGCTACTAATCATGAAATGGTAGAGAGTTTGATCAACTGGGTTACCTCCCTCATCTAGGTCAAGATGTTCATTGGTAGGCATTGGTGTCTTAATTGGCTTATATTCATCCATCTTGAATCTCTTGAGAAGATCTTTTATGTATTTCTCTTGAGAGATGAAGATGCCTTCTTTCATTTGCTTGACTTGAAAACCAAAAAAGAATATAAGCTCACCAATCATTGACATCTCGAACTCCTTTGACATCAATTCACCAAATTCTTTGCATGAGTCTTCATTTAATGATCCAAAGATGATATCATCAACATATACTTGACAAATGAATATATGCCCATCAAGCTTCTTGGTGAATAGTGTGGTGTCAACCTTCCCAATGGTGAAGCCCTTCTCAATGAGGAAGTCCTGAAGGCGCTCATACCAAGCTCTTAGGGCTTGCTTAAGCCCATATAATGCCTTGGACAACCTATAAACACGATTAGGATATCTAGGGTCTTCAAACCTAGGAGGTTGATCAACATAGACTAGTTCATTAATAAAGCCATTTAAAAATGCACTTTTCACATCCATTTGATATAGTTTCATTTCATGATGTGATGCATATGCAAGTAGGATATGGATGGCTTCTAATCTTGCAACCGGTGCAAAGGTCTCTCCAAAATCCAAACCTTCAACTTAGGAGAACCCCTTTGCAACTAGTCTTGCCTTGTTCCTCACAACAACACCTTGATCATCTTGCTTGTTGCAGAACACCCACTTTGTTCCAATGACTCTTGCACCTTTTGATCGCTCTTCAAGAGTCCAAACTTTATTGCGAGTGAAGTTGTTCAACTCTTCATGCATGGCATTGATCCAATCTGAATCTTTAAGAGCTTCTTCTATCTTGGTAGGCTTATAGCAAGAGACAAAAGAGTGATGAGCAATAAATGAAGCAAGTTTTTGAGATCGAGTCATTACACCCTTTGATGGACTCCCTATGATGAGATCTTGTAGGAGAGGTGTATTTCTTCTATTGACCACTTAAGGGGGAGGTTGTGGAGCATCAACATCTTGTGCTTGTATCACCATTTGCTCATGGAAGATATGAGTATCTTCATTTTCTACTCACCCATCTTTTTCACCATCTTGTGGCACACTTGATGAAGAAGGTTGATTAATGACTTGTACATTATCTTCATCATCTTTTGGCTTGATGTCTTCCACCGGAATATTCTTCATAGCCTCCCTCAATGGTTCATCACCTACATCATCAAGATTCTCATGTGCTCTTTGGGAGCCATTAGATTCATCAAATTCTATATCATATGTTTCTTCAACCAAGCCGGTGGCATGATTAAATACTCTATATGCTTTGGACTTTGATGAGTAACCAACAAGAAAACCAATATCATAACATCTTTAGAACTTCCCTAGGTGTTGCCTCTTTTTGTAGATATAGTATTTGCAACCAAACACCCTAAAGAAGGAGACGTCCGGCTTCTTCCCATTGAGCAACTCATAAGGTGTCTTGCCAAGGAACTTTTAAAGGAATAGACGGTTGGATGCATAACATACGGTGTTGATTGCTTCCACCCATAGAGCTTTGGGGGTGTTGTACTCATCAAGCATTGTTCTTGCAAGAGTGATCAATGTCCAGTTCTTCCTCTCAACTACACCATTTTGTTGAGGAGTATAAATTACGGAGGCTTCATGTTTGATTTTAACTTCATCACAATAAGCTTTTATGTTTGTGTTGTCAAACTCTTTACCATTATCACTTCTAATCTTCTTGAGCTTCACTTTAAATTCATTTTGTGCTCTCTTGGCAAACTTCTTGAAGCAAGATGCAACTTCGGATTTGTCATGAAGAAAGAATAACCATGTATACCTTGAATAGTCATCAACAATTATAAGACAATAAAGATTTGCTCCCAAACTCTTGTATGTTGTTGGTCCAAATAAATCCATGTGAAGGAGTTCTAGCACTCTTGTGGTTGACATGAAGGCTTTGGTTGGATGAGTATTTGCAACTTGCTTGCTGGCTTGATATGCACTACAAAGCTTGTCCTTCTCAAACTTCACATCCTTCAACCCTCTCACCAAATCATTCTTCATAAGCTTCTTGAGTGAGCTTATCCCAACATAAGCAAGTCTTCTATGCCATAGCCACCCAAGTGTTGTTTTGGTGAATAGGTAAGTCTTTAAATTTGCATCTTCAGAGGTAAAGTCCACTAGATATAAGTTGTTATATCTAAATCCATTGAATATCACTTGATTATCATCTACCTTGGATACAACAACCTCCTTCTTGGTAAACAAGTATTAGAAGCCAAGATCACATAATTGTCCAACAGATAGCAAGTTGAAGCTCAATGAAGCAACATAAAGCACATTGGAGATGGAATGATCATTTGATATTACCACTTTGCCCAATCCTTTAACCTTGCCCTTTGAGTTATCTCCAAATGTTATTCTCTCTTGTCCATCTACTTCTTCATCTAGTGAGGTGAACATACGAGGATCACCGGTTATATGTTGAGTGCAACCACTATCAATAACCCAATAACTTCCACCGGTCTTGTAGTTCATCTACACACAAGAGATTCAAGCTTTAGGAACCCAAACTTATTGATGGCCCTTCACCTTCTCAACAAGTGACTTAGCCACCCAAATCTTCTTAGGCCTATTCTTGTTAGAGGGTCCTAAGAACATGACTTTCATCTTTCCACTAGAATCCTTTCTAAGCATGTAGTGAGCATTGAAGGCAAAGGGTCTAGCATGCTTGGGCAAGGGTTGTGGTGGTGGAGTTTGGCACTCATGAGCAAAGTGGCCTTCTTGTCTACACTCAAAACATCTCTTTGGCTTTGGCTTTGACTTTGATTGTTGTTGTTGAACTTGAGCCTTCTTCTTCTCTACACTTGCCACATATCCAATGCCACTTCTATCCATCTTCATGACGGTGTTCATGAGTAGCTCACTTTGGAGATGCTTGCCTCTTGCAAACTTGCTCAATCCCATCTTGAGATGCTCTTTCTTCATTTTGAGCTTCTTGTTCTCTTCCTTGAGAATATCATTGTTCTTCTCTTCCTTGAGGTTCTTGTTCTCTTCTTTGAGCTTCTCATTCTCAAGGATCAACTCTTCATCATGCTCAAGAGTTTCTAGCACAATGGTGTTGTGACTTTTCATCTCTTCAAGATCTTTTATGAGCTTTTCATTTGTATTCTTGAGCTTGACATATTCATCATAGTCATTACACTCAACCACTTTTTTGCCTTTGCCACTAGATCCTTACTCAATGCTCTCATCAATCAAATCATCACATGATGTAGCTATATCAATCTTAACAACATGGTTAGTAGCATCATGTGGCTCATTTGATAAAATTTTTTGAGCAATAACAAGAGTATCATAATTGATCTTTAGAGTTGTATGTTCATCTTTTAGCTTGTTGTGGCTAGTGATGAGCTCATTGTGCACCCACTCAAGTTTATCATGTTTATCTTTAAGCTCTTTCTTAGAAGATTTGAGCTCTTTGAGTTTGGATGATATAGCATCATTTCTGTCTTTAAGCTCAACATTAGCCTTTTCCAATGTATCACATTTTGCTAAGAGTGAATCATTTTTAGCATCAAGCTTTTCATTTTTAACTCTACTCTTTCTAATGATCTTAGTGTATTGTCTTAGTATTTTGACAAGATCAACTTATGAAGGTGAATCATCATCATCGCTATCGCTATCATCATCACTAGCTTGCTCATCATCACTACTATCATCATTATTTGTTACCTTACGTTCACCCTTGGCCATAAGGCATAGGTGTGTAGAGGATGATGGCGATGGTGGCGGTGAAGATGAAAGATCAATAGCAATGGCGGCCACCTTCTCATCTTCACTATCATCATCAGATGATCTACTAGATGAATCAATGTCCATGAGCCAATCACCGACGATATAGGCCTTTCCACTCTTCTTCTTCTTATGGAAGTCCCTCTTTTTGCCATCTCTCTTCTTGTATGGCTTGTTCTTCTTCTTCTTATCTTCATCTTCGTTACTTGAGTCATCTTTCTTGCCCTTGTTCTTGTTCTTGAACTTGTTTTTCTTGGACTTGGTGCATTGATGTGCTAGATGACCAAGTTTACCACAATTGAAGCAATCCATTTCAGAGATTGGCTTTCTTCTAGAGCTTGTGAAAAACTTCTTCTTACCATCGAACTTGATGCCACTCTTGTTTAGCTTCTTTAGCATTTTGGTGGCTTTCTTCACCATGAGAGCAAGATCTTCATCTTCATCTTCTTCATCACTTAAGCTTTCATACTCAAGTCTTGCTTTGCCCTTATCTTGGCTAGCTTTGAATGCTAAGTCCTTCTCTTTCTTTTTGGTAGAGGATGAGCCATCTTGTGGCATGATGTGCATGTACATCTCATGAGCATTGATCTTTCCTAAGATTTGTGTCAATGTAGCGGTGGAAAGATCACCTTGGTGTAGCACGGTCATAATATGTCCATATTTATCAATAGGGAGGACACTCAAGATCTTTCTCACGACGTCGGATGATGACATTTGAGTAAGTCCAAGCCCATTGACTTCCTCTATAAGAACATTCAAACGTGAATACATCTCATTAGCACATTCTTTGGTAAGCACCTCAAATGAATTTAGCTTTTTAATCACAAGATGATAGTGTTCCTCACGCTCACTCTTGGTTCCCTCATGGAGCGCACAAACGTCCGACCATAGTGCATGGGCGTCTTTGTGGTTCCTTACATGGTTGAACATATCTTTGCAAAGGCCTCTAAAGATGGTGTTCCGAGCCTTTGCATTCCACTTTTCATAATTAACCTCATCGCCTTATAAGTGTGTAGCATCCTGAGGTTTTGAGAAGCCTTGTGAGGCGGCTCTAAGAATACCAACGTCTAGAGTTTCTAAGTACGTCTCCATGAGGATTTTCCAATATGGAAAGTCATCTCCCTCAAAGATGGGAGGAGATCCATCCCTGTGAGATATCTTGCTCTAAGCGATTAAGCTTAAAAATGTGAGCACGAGGCTCTGATACCAATTGAAAGGATCAAGATGCCCAAGAGAGGGGTGAATTGGGCTAATTCTAAATTTTCTTTCAATAATTAAAGCCTATGATTAGCCTAATTAACCCCTTGTGCCTAGAAAAATATTTCTAGTAATCTAACGCACAAAGAACTTGCAACATATGTTCCAAACTTACTCTAGCAAGGCAATTCTATGAATGTAATAACAAGTATTGAATTGCTCAAGGTAAATACTCAAAGTAAATGCTCAAAGTAAATACTCAAAGTAAATAGAGAGAGAGAGGAATGCGGTGATGTTTTGCCGAGGTATCGGAGAGTCGTCACTCCCCACTAGTCCTCGTTAGAGCACCTGCGCAAGGGTGTAGCTCCCCCTTGATCCACGCAGAGATCAAGTGCTCTCTACGGGTTGATTCTTCGACACTCCGTCACGGTGAATCACCCAAAACCGCTCACAACTTGAGTTGGGTCACCCACAAGCTCTGTCGGGTGATCATCAAGCTCCCAATCACCACCAAGCCATCTAGGTGATGGTGATAACCAAGAGTAACAAGCACGAACTCTCACTTGACCATGTGAAGCCAAATGAGAACGGTGGATGCACACTTTGCTACTCTTGATTCACTAATGAGGCTACTCTTTTAGATTCTCAAATCTCAATCATCTCACTAGGACCTTGCTCTTCTTGGCACTCACAAACGTATTTCTTAGCTGTTGGAATGAGAAAAAGTGACTCCATAGACGAGTGGAGCTTCTATTTATAAGGCAGCCTAAAAAACGAACCGTTATGTGCCTCTGCGGGGTGACCGGATGCTCCGGTCATGTTGATCGGACGCTCCGGTCATGTTGACCGGACGCTCCGGTCAGTTCAACCCGCACATCAGTGATTAAGTGTTGACCAGACGCTGGTAGGGTCCGATCACCACTGACCGGACGCGTCTGGTCGCATTAAACCCTCACTGGAACCTTACTGTACTCGACCGAACGCTGAACCCCCAGGGTCCGGTCAGTACTGACCGGTCGCGTCCGGTCGCAGAATTCCTTCTCTGGAACCTTACTGGAGTCGACCGGACGCTGGTCCTTAGCGTCTGGTCACTCGACCACTCAGCGTCCGGTCGCACCGAACGCAATCTCCTTGGTTAAATGAACTGACCAGACCCTGTAGCCAGCGTTCGGTCCAACCGGAACCAGCGTCCGGTCAGCATTTGACCCTCTATTCACTTCCAATTCTCGAACATATGTGAATGAAGTTTGCTCCATAGGATCATAGGGCTGTTGTGGAGCTACCTAGCGCTAGTTTTAACAAGTGTGCACCACACCTAACTCACTAGACTCATCTAGGTCAAGCTACCCGTTCATGCCCCCTTAATAGTACGGCCAAAGGAAAAACAAAGCCTAAGTGTCTCTCCAACTTCAATCGACACTTAGAACTAGTTATTCTTAACCTTGTCGTCCATCCTTTGAAAACCGAAACGATTTCCATCATAGGGGCATGATCACCTTGATTGCCCAATTGATCTCCATTACCATGACCTAACATAATTGCCTCCGTAAAACACACGTTAGTCATAGTAATCTTGTATTGTCATTAATCACCAAAACCCAATTAGGGGCCTAGATGCTTTCAAGCGGGAAGGCTCATTACGCTCTTGTCGTGGGTTCCGGCTCTTTCCAGACCGACTAATTGGAGGCGAGAAAAGGTGGAGGTCTAAGCACCATATTGAGACCGGATCTCAAGTGTGGGGGCTTGGAATCTAAGTTTGGACGGGGACTTGGACCCCGTGACAGAAGTGGAATGAGTTGGTCTTGTTTGTGCCTGGGGTACAAGCGGAGCGTGTGTTTCGGGGTACCCAGCTGGGATACATTGATTCGCGAATCGCCGTTTCTGTGAGACGGTACGACTTGGCTATGGTCTAGCACCGTAGTAAGAACTGAAATATAAAAGATGGTAAAATGGTTCTGATTGCTTACCACCTGCTTGAAAGTAGCATATGTGTTTACATAGGATGGTTAGTTAATGAACTAATGATGGCAGCTAATAAAATTAAATATAAGAATGCACGTTTAGTAATGCTTCCTGCAGATACAATAACCCACAAGCTAGATAGTACGTTAAGGATTCACCATTAATCTTTATTTTTGTTGTAACTCTGATCATATGTTGTTCTCCGCCGCAAGATAAAAATGTGAACCTAAAATGTATAAACTCTTTTACATTTAAAACTATCTTAATTCTACTATTGTATTCAACTTGTTTAAGTACTCTAATGTTGTAATAAAATGATGTAAGAAATGGTTAAAAATGTTGTAAACTTTATTATCTTATTTATGATCCTAATGAAAAAATGTAGATTTTTAAGTTCTTTCTTGGAGTGTGCTCGACAAAATGGCACGATTTAGTGTACTCTCTTAGGTATTTAGTATCTAATAAAAGATAAGTACTTTTGAGAGAGCGCTAGATTAGGCACCACACAGCACAAGCTCCCAAGCAACTCGCCGCTGAACCAAATGTGTGTCTCTCTTGCGATACCTCACCAGGCAAGGCGAGAAGAGATTTGGCCGAGGATCCAAACGCGCCCTTAGGTGTTGGCGGCGGCTATGCTACCACGCATCGCATGGTCTAGTAAATCACTTCATCAGCCAGCATGTGCACGTTGGGAGACTCTGTTTGCATTTCCAGAACGTACTGTACATGTTCATTCGAGGCACATATACGGAGGCGTGGCTGCGACGGGAAAATGCAGCCTACTCCTAGCATAGATCACAACTACTGTACTGTCACAAATTATTTATGTACAATGCATGTTTGATGGAGCTGTACACCCGCGTCACATAATCGTTTCGTCGGCTAGGCAGCAGCAACATACCGCCATGAAGCTGCATCGCATGGCAAGAAACGGTGTCGCGATCAGAACAAAAATTTTGCCACATTTTCCATCCGTCAGCAGCAGGAAAATTGACCAATAATAGTCGTAGCCAGCTACGTTTTGTGGGTGTGGCTTACAATCCGACGATGAAGCCTTGCCTCGCCGGCGGAGGGTCCGGGGCCTCGCGCACCGACGGCACCGACGGAGGCCTCATCGGCCCAGAAGACCCTGCAGAGCAGGGCAATGCAAACGCACGCAGACACGATCAGATGAGCCGAAACAGGCATTGCAGGCAGCAAAACATGCCGTGGGAGATGAGTTCAGAGACTGCGGCGGAGCACATACTGCTCGCGGACGACGACCTGCTGGCGGAAGGCGACGAGGACGGCGCTTCCCCTTGGGCTCCCTCGCGATGGGAGGTGTTCCTGTGCAGCATCTCCCGAGCGTTGCCGTCGTCCGCGGCTGGGCCGCTGCTGGGGCTGGGGGCTCCGTCCGACGTCGTGGTCTCTCTCGGCAAACGGAAACAGTTTCAGAGGCCAGAAGAATCCTCTACACGGAGAGAGAGGGCCTCTATTTGTTCAACGCCACCACCACCCGCAAAAAAGGGTGAACGTTAGCTCTACAATGAACAAGAGCAAAGCCGTTACGTTTCAGCAGTCGATCTGTTCTGCGTTTTTTTATCGCTCCTAGCTGTTGGCTGTGCTGTGTCATCACACCTGTAGCCGTCTGTCACCTGCGCCAGCCAGCGCCTCGCTGTCATTTCCCCAGAAACGGGCAGGCGGCAACCAAGCGGCACACGCGTCCACCCAATCGCGGATCGCCCAACAAAAGGCCAAACCATCGTGGCGGCGGCGCTGTCCCGGCCCCGCATTTTGGCCGCGGAAACGTGGGGGCCGCGTTTCGCGCCTTGGCGGTTGCTTGCCCTAGCCCGCACCGGCCACGCGGTGTTGCTCACCCACCCGCCGCGCCACCCGGTCGCGGGTTGCTCCGTCGCGCTTCTCCGTACGTTCCTCGGCTGTCTTTACGCGGGGAGCCTGGTGCTTGCTTTCGCCGGCCGGCCGCCTCGCCGTGTGTGCGTTGCATGTGAGCGCATGGACCCGGCCAGACTGATGAGCTCAGTGGTGGCCAAAAGGAGGGGGCAGTCGTCGTGTTTCCACCCACTTGTTCAGGTAGAGGTAGCCAGTGTGCCCCCAGTGTAGTGCTCACCGACGGGGCCAGGCCGGTGACCCCGTCGTCTAAGGCGTGTTGTCTTTCTAGCAACTCGATGAATGGAAAGGTACGGGGTCTACCGTTCCAACGGCACGGCAGTTCAGTCCAAAATTTCCAAGGACGCGTTGCGGAGGGTTTCGTGAATGTTCTACACTAGTTCTGGACACCCGGGGGTTTTATGAAGACTCTTACTCCGTAGTGATAACAGTGAAGTTTCAAACCAAGAAAGTGCTGCCATTAAGTTTTGGACCGTGTCTCCGGAAGAAACTTTGGGAGTTTCGCCGGACTTTCAAATGTTAATTTCCAAATTGTTCCACCAGTTATGAGCAAAGTTACAAACCTACAAACTCAACTAGGCTCGAACAACACCATATGTATAAATTAGGTGCTCCGTAGTTGTCAGGCAGTCAGTCAGCAGAGGCTATAGCCTCAGGAGATAGAACATGAGGAACCTCAAGACGAAAGTGGCGGGTATGAGAGGAAAGCAGAAACATGGAAGAGCAAGGAGTAATATCTTGGGACCACAAAGCAAGTGCATGAACGGTGGCTTCCAATATGTGAATAGTGGTCTCAAATATCTGTTCCTACATGGTGTGAATCTTTTGTGTGAGGCTAACACTCCCAGGTGCTTACGTTATGCATGACCTAACTTATGAGGTTATAGGGCGGACTCCAAAAATAGAAGAGCCCAAGTAGGGTTGTTTGGATCCCTTGCTAGGTAATAAAAAGTTAGAATAGTGAAGGTCCTTCGTCAGCTGTCACGATGCTTGCGGAAGCAAGTTTTTCCCTGGCTTTCCTTAGGGAGCCAATCTGGCTCTCCTGGTTTGGTGAGGAAATAAAACGTGCCCTGATCCACAAGTGTCCATATTTATCATCTGATAAAAAGAAAGTCCCTTAGAGTATACCGTCTTCCTTTGGAAGATTGGAAAATCAAGCTAGTTTCAAAGTGAGACGAGTGAAGTATGGCAAAAAAAAAAAGAACACATAAAAAGAAAAGGAACGACAGAAAGGGACCATAATTTGTCTTCGTGCCTCCCATGATAGCTGATTGTTGAAAGCTCAAAACCAGCACGAACATAGTTATACAGAACATGACAGTAGGGTGCCCCCCGGCACGACCGTCTGCCGGTGCCGCTCGATCGATCAATGCGATGAGATCCGACGCCTTTGTCCTACATGCAGATGCCGCCCGGAGCTTGTTGTCGTGCCCATCGATTGGACTAGAAGCGATCAAAGAGTGTGCGACATAAAAGCACTCAAAGAGTGCGCTAGTGTGTGGTGGTGTACTACGTTGAGACAGATTCATGCTACAAGGTTGGCCCCAGTGCTTCAAGCCAATCTCGTCAAACCGCCGGCAGAGGGGATCTTTCTCACTGGCTCGTGTTCGATCTCATCATAGTTTTCCCTTGGTTTCTTCCAGTTTTCGGCAATCGGTCTAATGAAAATAAGACAACATGGGCCAAAATATACTTGAAGAACAAACAATATATAGCTGCTATATAATTCACATTTAAAGATTGTACAAAGCAAAGCATGCATGCAAAGCCTTGCATCCTCCGGGCAGATGCTTATTCGTCTCCTGCTAGAATTGAATTAATTTCTAAGTACTTTCTACTACAAGGTGAAAGTGATCGATCATACACACACGGCTCGCATAGGTACAGTTTGGTTTGGTTGCGGGCGGGACGGTTCAACCGTTCAAGTCAGCATCGAGGATTCGAGGCATCCGATCCTCACAACTTCCTGGTGCTCTCGAGCCTGGTGTAGCCGAGGATGCAATTGGCGTAGGCCACGTTCCGGAGCGCCTTGCCGTGCCACTTGCCGACGGTGGCGACGCCGGAGCGGAGCGCCTTGAGCAGGCAGTCCGCCGTCTTGACGACGCTCCTGACGCCCATGGGCAGCGACAGGTAGGGCGCGTTGAAGAGGTGGGACTCGAGCGACGCGGCGGCGAAGGCGGCCGCCTGCTGCTGGCGCGGGTGCTGCTGCCGCGGCGAGGAGGAGGCGACGAGCATCCGGATGACCTGGCGCGCGAAGCCGGCGCCCAGGGAGTGGCCGCACACGCAGACGTTGTCGGAGCCGAAGCGGTCGATGGTGGCGCTGAGCGCCTGCACGGCGCGCGCCAGCCTGGCGGAGCCCCGGAGGCTGTTCCGGGCCAGCAGGCGGAGCTCGTCCTCCACGTCGCGCCGGATGGTGGGCGCGCGCAGCAGCGTGCCCCGGAACGCGATCACGGCGCTGGGCGCGCCGCTCGGGCTGGGCCTGCCGGCGTCGGAGGATACGCCGTGGTGGTCGCGCTCGAAGACGGCGCCGAACACGGAGCCGTCGCGGTCGTCCACCAGCTCGTGCGCCAGGCGGAAGTGGAACGGCTTCCACCACTGCTGCGCCACCGCCGCCGCGTCCCGGCGCTCCTGCCGCTCCAGCTCCAGCAGGTACACCGCCTCGATCAGGTACGCCATCACCATCCGCCGGTAGTCGTCGTCCCTCCTGATTGAACAACAATGCACACATCCATGAGCACACACATCCGCTTTCCTTGTTAATAGAAATAGAATCGAGCTGCAAGAATCAAATAGCCAACAACCCAAACACACACTCACCAGCTCGTGTTGGTGAGCTCTCTCCATGTAGTAGCATTCGAGCAGGGGAAGCTCGCTTGCTGCGCCATTGCCATGGCCACCACCGAGCTAATGCTTCAAGCAACCAGAGACTCGCTGGCTTTTACACTGATCTGATATCTTGTTCCTTCCTCTGCGTGCTGTGCTGTGCCGTGCCTGTGCTGCAGCTGCCGTTGGTTTGGTGTCGTAGGGAATGAAGGCGTGGCAGGGCAGGCGGGCAATATATATACCCCGAGGGGCGAGGGCAGGCAGGGGTGGCCAGGAAGGATCACGCCGAATTTGCTTAGCTGGTGGAGCAAAGCCCGTAATCCATTTGTTTAATTGCCGGGAATAAAGGCCCCTACGCGCCAGAACAAAGCGCGATCGATGGGAGCCCGTCCCCTCCCTCCTTTCCCAGTTAGAGGACTTCTGACTGAATCGACCGGATCGGACCGCACACGAGATCTCGATCGGTCGGCATCGGGCGCGGGTGGATGGATGGCAGCCAACGCGAGCGCACCAATAGTTGCCGCCAGCCTGCAATTGCTGGACACCAGGGGAAGCAGGCACCAGGGGAGGCACGCGGACCGCGAGTAGAGTAGACGACTAGACGGACGGACGGACGGACCACGGCGACATGCGCTTTTCCTGGGGAGCTGCAATTGCTGGACCAAGCGTGCAGTGTACCTCGTCCTCGGACGATGGTGTCGGGACTAAGGAACGAATCATTTCGCGTGGCCGTATGACAGGTAGGTCGGGCACGGGGCGGGTTAGGCGGGCCGTGTCGTCCGTCCAGCCCGGCGATGCTGCCGGGAGCCCGGGACAGCTTCACGGAATCACGGCAGGAGCCGCAGGGATCTCTCATATCTGCCTGCCGGGTGCGTGGTGCCAGCTAGCAGTAGCAGCGCCCGGCCCGCCGGGTTGCTTTGCTCATGTTCCCGTGGTCGGTGTCGTCACGCAACGGCGGATGTCCCAGGACGGGTACGGGTACGGCGGCCCGCGACCGGTGGTGAACCGGCGATTAGATAGATAGAGAGATATTTAGCGCCCTGACCTGGCGGCGAGAGTCGCGGGGTTAGCTAACGTGCGTGCCATCTGCGTCGGGCACGTTTTGCACTACTACTTACTAATAATGACCCCGCTGAAAAAACAAGCTGAAGCACTGTTCGAATTGATTTGTTGTGAGAAAAAAATATTGTTTCAGATGAAAAAACAAGTTAAAAAGTACGGATTATAAGACAAACGAATAAGGTGAGAAAATTTGCTCGCGGCAGGTATTGTAGTAAAACCCACGTTTTGCGCTCCTAATCGGGGAATTTGTGCGCCGTAAGCACGGTTTAATCCGATCTTAATTGGCTCCGCGTGCTGATTCGTTCACACTGACTGATGGATGCCTGAGCTTTCCTTCCTTTGATCACAGTGGACGTAGACGTGTGATCCATCGGTGGCCCCTACGCCGTGCTTGGTGCGGGTGCTTTTGCCTTTGGGCGAGCCAACTTCGGCCCTCAGCCGGACCCGTTGGGACCCAGAGTTCGGAACGCATTTGTACTACTTGAGGGTGGCCCGGCCAGACCCGGTTGGGTTTCACTTTTTTTTAAAAAAAAAAAATATTAGAGTTTCACCTTGTAGAGCTAGAGCTAGTTACAAACTACAAATTACATATGTGCCATGCCGATACTCCATCCATATTCTGAATTATAGTTTACTAAATTTACCCGACTTTTATTAAGTTTTTAGAAAAATCTTTTAAGATGTACAAGATCAAATAAATACACCTAAAACATAATCCATGAAGATTTTTAAAACTAATTTGATGTTGTAGATTGATGGATCTTCCCTTTTTTTAATAAACCTGTATTGGTCAAAGTTAAAATAAATTTGATTTAGGATAAAGTTAAAGTGATCTGAAATTTGTAACAGAGTGAGCAACATTTCAATTATGGAAAAAGTCTACTTAACCCCCCACCTATCAACCATGGTCTACTTCACCCCCAAACTATAAAACCATCTATTTTACCCCCCCTAAACTTTTCAAAACCGTCTATTTTACCCTCGGACGGTTTTCGACGGTGGTTTCGCTACAGTAACGGTGGTTGCTACAGTTCGGTGGTTTCACCTTTTCCTTTTTTTTATTTTCGCTGAATCTTTGAAAAATCATAGTAAATCATAGAAAAATCATAAAATGGGAAATCCAATTTTATTGGACTCCACATGAGTAGATCTACATAGTTAACATATAATGTGGTATGCTTTAGTACAAAGGTTTTGCTGTACCTTTAGATTAATTGGAAAATCTAATTTTGTCTGTAATTAATTGGAATTTATCTATAACTAAGTTATACATGGTCCAATGAGTACAAAATTTTTACTATAGTTCAAGCATACAATAATTAACCTACCATAAAAATTTCACCATAATTGGACCACAGAAGCTGCAGCTATGAATTGTTCCAATTAATTACAGACAAAATTGGATTTTCTAATTAATCTAAAACTACAGCAAAAATTTTGTACTAAAGCATATCATATTATATGTTCGTTGTGTAGATCTACTCATGTGGAGTCCAACAAAATTAGATTTTCTATTTTATAATTTTTCTGTGATTTACTATGATTTTTTAAAATTCAACGAAAATAAATAAAAAGGAAAAGGCAAAACCAACGCTACTGGAGCAACCACAGTTACTGTAGCAAACCCACCGTCGAAAACCGCCCCGGGGGGGGGGGGGGGTAAAATAGACAGTTTTGAAAAGTTCAGGGGGTAAAATAGACGATTTTATAGTTTGGGAGTGAAGTAGACCATGATTGATAGGTGGGGGGGTTAAGTAGACTTTTTCCTTTCAATTATATACGTGGAACCCGTCTAAGAAGTACACACAATGGTGTTCCCAGCTTAGCGAAGAAATTTGCAAGATTCTCACTTCACTTGGCTTCCATTATTTGTATCATATTCTATGTTCTTGCTGCCCCAAAGAAAAAAAGAGAGAGAATATGCCATGACTAATTGATCTTGATGTGCCATGAAGAGTTTTGGAAAGGATCATCTTGGTTTTTATCTATCTTCACTATGCCCGTTTCTTGAATTCAAAGAATCACGCAAGAATGAAATTGAGCCTGAAGTGATTCTTTAATATTAAAGAATGCACTGATTTCGCAAAGAATTGTTCCAGATAGCGCATTTAACACAATACTGAAAAACTCAAAATCAAACATTATCATTCAATAAAAAAAGGAAGATGAAAATCCCCCATCAATAAAAAAGGAAACATTATCGTCATCATGTTGTATCGTTCAATAAAAAAGGAAGATGAAAATCTCCCATCAAAAAATTATCATCATGTTGCATGCACATTATTTAATCCCCAAATCCATTAGAGTAGGAAAAAAAAGAAAAAAAGTACTTCCAACACATAGAATCGCCTTCTACAACATAAAACATTGCCCATTACAATTACAATAAAAAGATGGTAACATAATAACATATAGATGAAAACATCCCGAATCAATATGACAAATCATATATTAGTACTGCAACAACAAACAACATGTAATACATCTCGATTTTCTTACAGTAACATGAGAAATAATCTATTAGTAAAAGATCATGTACTGCAACATCACAAACTATCTCCTATGACATCACAAAATTGACTATGGAACATGAAAAATGAAGCATTTCAAACTAGATAACCTCAGGCAACATAAAAGAAAACCATGTATATCGCACCATCACAAATTGACTACAACAACATCACAAAATCAACAATGGAACATGGAAATGCAACATCTCGATCAAAGCACCTTTCGAGTGCTGCAACATTTGAAAAAGGTAATGCCAACAACTAAATTGACTTTATAAAAAGTAACTAACATAATAGAAAACAAGCTAAAACTCATAGGTTATCGCAACACATTGGGAGAAAAAGTTAATTCGAACATCAAAATTTACTTTCTGTGATGCATGAATCATCTATTGCAACATTCAAAAATCATATGTTGCAATATACCAAAAGTCTTGTACAATACAAAGAAACAACAAGCACAACATTACAAATTAGTTACTGTAGCATCGCCGGCCATGCAGACTTGGATGTGCAACAACGAGGCATGGGCGAAGGTTGTAACTCTAGCTCCAGATGTGAGCCTAGGCTTGTCATGTCCTAATGCTGGACAGAGCTGTGTTGCGCCGAACATGAGCTCAATCATGGTATGGATAAGAATCAAGTTCTCATAAGAGTTCAACCATTGTATAAATAAGAACAAAGTTCCACACTTTATCTCCACCACATGTCACTATATCTGCCTTTCCACCACATATCATTGTATCAGTCTCTCCACCATATTCCCATAAGAGATTGATATGTGGTTGAGAGGAGTGAATAAGAACCAAGTGCTTTAGATGGATGCTGATGGGTCTGAGCAAAGAAGAAGCCACTACTACATGAATGATTTTTAGGATTGCCGTCTATTTTTCAGGAGTTGACTTAGCAAACTCTATCTAACTAGGATGATTCATCTTTGGAAATTGATTTCAGTGGTGGTGCAGTGTACAACTGCCTCTAGAAATATATCCATTGTAGGGGTATTAGCACTAAGACAACCACACCAGAAAATATGTTTTTTCAAGGGGCAGTTCTCTTGACTGGCCCCCTAGAAATATGACTGATTTTCAGGTGGGAGCGGGTTCTTGTTTAAAAGCATCGCATCTAAAAATACTATTTTCAGAGCTGGTTGTACCCCTCATCTTTTGTAAATTCTAGGCATGAACCAAAATTCACTGCGGGCATAAATCATAAAAAGCAATGCCAACTCACTCTCTCCCACTCTAAAAAAGTGTCGGACCAAAACTCTCTCCTCCATTATTTATAGTCATCTAAGATGGCTCTGGCTCTGCTTATCTCTTTGTCTTTGTTGCTTTCTTCTCACTTCTCTTTCTTGTTGTTCAAACTCTCTTCTTCTTTCTCCTCTCATGGATTGGAGAAGTCATGCTTCATGGCTAGGCGTGCGAAGCACAACGCAACGGTGAAAGCCCTAGTTTGGTTTTGGCTAATTGATGAAACCTAGCACTAACCTTGTCATGGTGATGATATGAGCTAGGTTGGTGCAATCCAAGTGATTGAGCAAGATGAGGTCCATGGTGATGGAGGTCGACATGAAATGATGATGATCAAGCTCAACTTAGAAAAGAACAAAGAAAAAACAACAACCGAGAAGATCAAGGCAAAGGTATAAGATAGGTTTTTGTTTTGTACTCAAGACACCATAGAGAGTGTGAGTGACTTAGGATCGATAGCCGATAGCCATACTATAAAGAGGGGAAATCTTTGGCTAAATGGTTTATCGAGTGCCACTAGGTGACATGACTTTTGTATATGCATTTAGGAATCTAGTTTGCTAACTTTGACTCTTGTAAAATGCTTTGAAAAATGCTAACACACGTGCACACAAGTTCTACACTTTGTGGTTAGCAAGTTAGAAGCAAGGGTGAAGTGGTTGTCGACTTATAAAAAGAAAAGGAGGAGGAAATCTACGACCGAACGCTGACCGCGGGGTGACCGGACTCACCCCGGCGTGTCCGGTCATTTATAGAGAGGTGGTGCAGCTAGCCAAGGGGGCTGAGGAGCGATCAGACGTTGCCTCCAGTGCGTCCGGTCACTTGTTGGTTGTCGGCGTTTGGAGGCGACCGGATGTGACACTGCTGTGTCGGGTGGCGCGTGACGTACAGTGACGTCAGCTTCGCTAGCGAACACAGAGAGGCGGTGCATGGACCAGACTCTGGGGCGTGTTAGGTCGCCGTTGACCTAACGAGCCTGATCAGTAAAACGTCGCTCTAGAACCTTACTAGAACCGACCAGACTCAGCTTCGCGCGACGTCAGGTCACTCGAGCTGTGCGTCCGGTCCTAACATGAGTGTTTGGGCGATCGGCTAGTGACCGTTGAGATCGAGCGGCGTGGATTCAAACAAGAACACGTGGACGGTCGTATGTGACCGGACACTGGCCAACCGGACACAGCGACGTGTCCGGTCAGTGCGTCCGGTTAGCTTGAGACTGCCCAACAACTCTTTTGAGTATTGGGGCTCTATAAATAGGAAGGTACCGGCTTGGGGCTCACTCTCTTGGCACTTTGACATACTTGACATCCTTGTGAGCCTAAGCAAACACCTCTCACTCATCTCCATCATTGATTCATCATCAAAGTGAGGTTGGGAGTGATTCCAAATGCATTTGCTTGAGTGATTACATCTAGTGGCACTTAGGGATCGTTGTGGATGCAGATTTCTTGTTACTCTTGGTGGTTGCCGCCACCTAGATGGCTTGGAGCAGCGAAAGAGCTCAGGCATGAGTTGGTGATTGTTCGTGGCCGGCTCCGGTGATTGTGAGGGGTCTTGTACCTTCTCTGGCGGAGAGCCAAAAGGTAACTCTAGTGGATTGCTCATGTCATTGAGTTATCTCACTTGTGGGTAGGTTCTTGCGGTGTCCAATTGTGTGGATGAGATTCGTGCACCTCTTAGCTGCCGAACCACCAAGCTGTAACGTCGAGATGGCGACTAGAGTAGGGTGAATAGTCATTTTTAAAACTTAATCGCACCAACTAACCAAAACAAGTGCGGAATTAAAACTATCGGTATAGCCAAGACTACGCTCCTCTATCTATGTTCTCTAGCACCACACTAAGATCCTAATTAAGCAACAAAGGTGTCGGGCTAGCTAGAGCTCACCTAACCAATTCTAGGAGCAAGGTCATACAAACATATGCCACTAGTACTTCAAGCAATGAGGGAGCTCCTACACATGCTAGTAAGCAAAAGCACAAAGCCAACTAAGCTCACTAGCAATGCTCAATAATAAGGCAACCAATGCCAAATTAGAGAGCGCAAATACTTGGCTACACAAACTAAGCAATGTGACTAACAAAGTTACACAAACCAAATTAGCCATGCAAGGGAGCTACTTCTATGCTACACAAGCAAAAAGGTAACTAGTGAGCTACACAAGCTAACTAATTACAAGAGCAACTACACAAGCACAATGTATATAAAAGTAATCACAAGCTTGTGTAAAAGGATTGCAAACCAACGGGAAGAACAAGGTTGACACGGTGATTTTCCTCCCAAGGTTCACATGCTTGCCAACACGCTATGTCCTCGTTGTGTCGACCGCTCACTTGGTGGTTCGGTGGCTAATTGGCATCACCCGCCAAGCCCGCACGTCAGGCACTGCAAGAACCTACCCCAAAAGTAAGGGTAGCTCAATGACACGCTCAACTAGAGTTGCTCTTCATGGCTCCTGTGGGGCGAGCATAATGCCCCTCACAAAGCTCTTCTTCGGAGCACCGCACAAGCTTCTTGCAGGCTTCGACGGAGACCACCACCAAGTCATCTAGGAGGTGGCAACCTCCAAGAGTAACAAGCACCATCGGCTTGCAACTCGATCACCTAGTGCAACTCGATGCAACCTCACGATGCAATCATACTAGAATCGCTCTCTCACACAATCAGATGATCACTATCAAGCATATGTAAGATGGAGGGCTCCCAAGCACTTTCAAGCATGGACACAAAGTCACCCAAGGTGCTCAATGAAAGCCATGGCCGAGATCACCTTCTATTTATAGCCCCATGGGCTAAACTAGACGTTACCCCTTCACTAGGCAAATTTCGAGACGACCGAACGCTCCGGTTAGATTGACCGAACGCACCCTGCCAGCGTCTGGTCACTCTACGCCGTCCACGTGTTGCTCTGTGTTCAACTAGAGCCACCCGATCTCAACGGTTAAGTTGTGACCGGACGCTGCATAGTGAATGACCGAACGCCTACTACGCCTGAGTTCGGTCATTTCCAGAGAGCTCCTCGAGCCTCTATTTTGTGACCAGACGCGTCCGGTCCACCATGACCGGACACAGACCAGTGTCTGATTAGTTCTGTGCACGCGCGCCTAACTCTAGTGCCACTTATGTCACCATACGCCAGCACTGACCGGACATAGACCCTGAGCGTCCGGTCACTCTTAGCGCCAGTGTCTGGTCATGAGACCAAGACCGCGCGCTCACTGCTGCCACTGACCTGACGTAGGACCCCAGCATCTGGTCACCACGTGAGCAGCGTCCGGTGCACACCGTGAAACCCTGTCTTTTCTATATAGGGCACCGGTGGAGCTTCGAACCTTTCTCGCCTCCATTCCATCGCCGAGTTGATCCACATCAACTCCAACTTCATCTCTTTTATAAATGTGCCAACACCACCAAGTGTACACCATCATGTGTATGTGTATTAGCATTTTCATAATCATTTTCCAAAGGATTAACCACTCAACTTGTCACACCACTCAATCCTAGCGACGATGCAAAGTTAGATCACTCGAGTGGCACTAGATGTCCGATATGCAAACAAGTTTGCCCCTCTTGATAGTACGGCCATCTATCCTAAACCCAGTCATAAACTTCTCTACACACCTATGACTGGTGAAATGGAATGCCCTAGGTTATACCTTTGCCTTGCGCATTCCATTTCATCTCCTCCAATGTCGATGCAACACATGCACCAACCAAACACCAAATGGTATGATCCACTTCATATCATCACATGATCATATTGGTTCATCGATCTTGACTTCACTTGCTTTTCACCGTTGCCTTCGTCCATCGGTGCCAAGTCTTGCTTAAGCTTCACCGCCACGCGGTCCATCGCTCCAAAGCCTCCAACTTGCCCTTCACGCTTACAACCGGTCCATCAAGCCAAGTCATGTGTTGATCTTCTCCACCTTGATCACATGACTCAATGTCATGTCTCATTTGCAATGAGCTCCTTCATCATCACATATGTGAGCTTTGTAACTTCTCTAAGCCATTTTCACCTTCATGGCATATGTTGCTCACACACATGTACTTATGGACTAATCACCTGTGTATCTCACATAAACACAATTAGTTCACCTAGGTTGTCACTCAATTACCAAATCCACACAAGAACCTTTTGCAAGTGTTGGTCGACACAACGGAGACTAGTGTGCCGGCATCCACGTGAACCTCGGGAGAAAAATTGGTTGTCTCTTGTCCCTTGGTATTCTCCCGGTGATTGAATTTGTATTCATCTTGTGATTGGTTCACTCCTCTATGCGGCAGTATAATCACCCTACTCAGTCGTTTACATTCTCGCAAACTAGTTATAGCAAGCTCTTTAGTGTAGCTAGAATTAAGAGTTTGTTTTGTAGCTGAAGTTCATCTAGTGGAGTTGTAACACCTCGGGTGTTACGAGCTCGCTAAGCACTGAGATTATGGCCTGAAAAATAGATCTATAAGTATAGTGAGTTAGTTTAATCAAATGTGATAATGAAAAACCTATTCCCTAGTTATATTGATAAGTTAATAGTTTGACTTAAAAAGTGATTTTTATAAAGCAATAATAATATAGAATGTGTGTTTGGGGTTTTAATAAAAATTGAAGTACAAGTCGAGTAGATGAAAATGCAACTTGGGTTTTGGAAAATAAAGGTTGTTAATTAGTGTTCTTGGAAGCTCAAAAATCAAATTGGAAATTAAAATTAGCCATTTTCGTTGAATCGACAAAAAGTTGAAGTTGTGCTAAAAGTACACTTTTTGATGATTTATAAAATACAAAATAGTTAAATAACGCCCTGATGTTTTACTTCTATTGTTTGGTATAAAGTGTGTGCTATGTCATGAATTGGTTGTTGGTGAAGTTTGGTAAAGTTTTGACCGTTTAAAAATTCAACCAAAAGTGCTAGGGAGTGTTAGTTCTAACTAGAACTTTGAATTCCTTTTTAGTTTGAAAAGATGATAGACGATGCTACTTCAACATTTAAATACCCACAAAATTCCCTAAACACCAACTCCATGTTTTTGCACCGTCAGTTGCATCGAATTGAGCACTTGAGAACGGTGTAGGTCGAGGTGGCGATAGGTGTCACGGTTGTAACACCCTGGTGTTATGCCAACATTTAGGCACTGCAAATCATGCATATTATGCATCATCAAGCATCCTAAGTATACATGCCTAATTATGTACATAATAACTAAAACCATGCTTCGAAACATATGAAACATGCTCGTGAAGCATGAATGTTGCATACACTTGTTTAGAGTTGTTTTTGCCCTAATTATGCTTGCTAGGTTAGTAAAACATATTTGGCTATAATTGTAAATCATCTAGAATTATTTAGCATAGTTTTTGGGGCAAAGTTTGTATTCAAACTTTTGACAAAATATGCATTTGAAATCTTTATTGAAAATGGTCAAAAATTCTCCCTATTTAGCTTTTGCTTCCCAATTCAAAATCTATGCAAAATTTTTAGTTGGTCCCTAAAGCAAAGTTGTAGAGGATTAAATTCTAAGCAACTTTTATTTTTGGGCCATTTTCAAAAGAAGTCATTTTCTTACTCAAAAGGGTATTTAAAAACTGATATTTGAAAATTCCTTGAAAATAGAATTTGAAAAAGGGTTTCTCTCATTTCGCGGGGCGCCGCCTCACTTCTGGCCCGCCAGCCGAAGCCAACCCAGCAAGCCTCCCGTGCCCGCGCCCGTGCCCACGCCTTGACCCAACCCACGCCAGCGCGTCGTCTTCCTTCTGCCCCCACGCTGGCCCGCTCACCCGGCCTGCCTCAGCGCCGCGCCTGTCCCCGCGCGTACGCGTCCGACCGCGTCAGGGCGCGCTCGCCGCATGGCCGCCATGCGCCGGCGATGCACGCCGTGCAGTAGCCCTGGCCTGCCTCACCCTCCATGCGCTCGCCTTCATCTGCTGACCCCGCTGCGCTCCCCGCTCCACTCTCCCGTGCTGCTTCTCTACTTCACCAACACCGAGCTCTGCTCTCGCACCGTCTTCGCCACCGTAGCCCCACCGGCAAAATTCACCGCTGGTGGTCCACCATTGCCCACAATCAAGCACGTGTTGCTCCACCTCACTCCCCGGCACCTGGTGCTTGTGGCAGTGACACCTTTTGAGCCAAGGTATAGCGTCTTGCGCGTGTTCGCCACCGTCGGTCATGGCGCCGCCGTGCTTGGCCTCGTCGTGGAAACGCGTCCTCCTTCCCTTCTCCATCCCATTGTGCTGCATGCTCGGGTTCGTCACCTTCTTGCGAACCCCACGTGCATGCCCGCTTGCTCGGACCTGGTCGGCAACGGTCGTCGGCCCGCTGACAGCGCCCGCGCCGCCGTGGCGTCTGGAACGCCGGCGTGGCGTGGTGCCTTCGCCTCGACCGAGCTGGGCCAGGATGGCTTGGGCCGAAGCCCCGAGCCAGGCCACCGCCCTCCCCTTCGCCTGGTCTGCGCAGGCCGAAAGTGGCCATGGGCCAGTTGTTTCCACGGGCCGGCCCAGTAGTAATAGGAAAAATTGATTTCAGTTTTCTTTTATTATTTGGGAAGAGAAATACTTTGGAAAAATATTTGTATACTCATTTTGGCTCCAAATTCGTTGAAACAAATTTTTGCTAGGTTCCTTGTCACCAGATCTACATGATAAAAATATTGCATATCATTTTTTAGATACTTTTCTGTAGAGCTTTATTTAATCCTTGATATTGCTGATATCTTGTAAAATGTGTAGTAAAACCTATATGTTTCAGAAAAATATGCTTCCAAGTATGCTATTCTTCTTGTGTAATTTACTTCCTAGGAAAAATATATGCCATGCATGTCCTATAGAAAAATTGTGAGATGTAGTTCAAGTGCCTTTTATGGCTGATTTTTGTTATTTTTGCTAGAGAGCAAAATTTGTATAAAACATGCATGTGATAATTTTTGTACAGTGATTATTTGCTATGTAGAACATAGGAAAAATATTTCATCTGTTGTTTGACACTTTTCACAGTACAAAGTATTTTCATGTTCATAATTAGGTCCAAGCTTGTCATTTTTGTGTAAGTTACTCCACTTATCCAAATGCCATAAAAATCTGGTGGTAGACTACTTAGGGTAGTACTGTACTATGGTAATTTTCTAAGATTTTTCTAAGCTATAAAAATAGATGTTGCTATTCAAACCTATTATTAATTAGGGTTTAATCAAATGTTGCTTTATGTATGATTAAGAAATTAGTGATGCTTTGGTGTATCTTTGAAGCATTTAATGAGATGTGTTGACTTAGCATATTAGTAGTAGAAGAGAATGCAGTAGATGACATGTGCTTGTAGTACATGTTCTTGGATGATGTTGACTACCTTGCATTCAAGCATATTCATTGTGTTCATTTCATCCGATGCACCTTTTGCATAAGCACTTATGCACCTGCATCATATAGGATCGCAAACCGAGAACACAGTCGTCATACCCGAGGAACCCGAGGAGCAGCTCGAGGTGCAGCCACAGGAAGTGACCAAAGCCATCGAGGAGGACGTTGAGGAACTTCTGGAGTGCTCCGATCACCGCCCGAGCTCCTTCGAGAGAGGCAAGCCCTGGAGCATTTTCTCCTTGGTTTGCAATATGTGATGGTGACCACTAAACTTATTACGATCTTGGCTGGTATGTGAGTTGGTTTGAAATCCTTCGTGATTTCACGGACTACTAGGTTATACGGGCTTAAGTTTGCTAAATTGTCTGCTCTGGCGGATGATTTTCTTACTTAATTTTGTATAATTGGTCGGTTCTGTTACAGCTGGCATCAGAGCATGGTTTAGCGTGTTACTATTCACAAGTGTATTTAAAACAAAATGACATTTGAAAAACATGATTTCCAAACTAAAAAGTGTGCTAGTGGTCATATCCTTTATGCCCAGTTAAGGACTCTAGGTGGCTTAATTAAGTACTGACTTGGGGTTCTTGCATCATATTTCTCTTTCGTTGCTCATACGGTGTGCTATTATATGAGTGCCACTTGTTTGAGTGGTAGTGTATGGATCAATTGCCTCTACGCCTCGGTAAGTGTGAGTTGTGAGAGCATGATCGGATACACCGCCGATCTAGGGTGAATGCTTATATGATGCTGGAGTAATTCCATGTTCTACGCATGTTTTACAAAGGTATCTCATGTGTGGGTATTCTATCTATTAAGGCGATGCCGTCAATAGGACGATGGTTTGGGTAGTTACTACCATTGTACACGTATCTGGGGATTCGTGTAGAGCGTGTAGCTAAAATTTACTGCTTTTATGCATTCATCAGGAATTGGGCTGAAATGAATCTTCTGCAGGTACATAACAATGCTATCGTGTAGAACATATTAGCTATGTATTTGAGAGATCGTTTGTATGCCACCGAATTCGTCGCTAGAAATTACTTATTTCATAAGTTTGTGAGAACGTACGGTACGCACATACATCATATTACTTGTGCATTTCATTCATGTCATGCATTCCTCCCCTTATAAATTGATTATCTCATTTTGATAAAAGTTGTATCACCTAAAATATGTTCACACGGGGTAATAAAAGAACCTTTGCTATAGATGGCCCGCACAAAGCAGACCGCCCGTAAGTCCACCGGAGGAAGAGCACCTCGACGTCCGTTGGCCCTGAGAGAGCACCACACCACGGACACCTTCTTGTGTGAGTTTGGCATGCCGACCTTGCTTTGGAGAGTGCTCCATGATGTGGGGTACCTAGAGGGCCAAGAGCCGGTGTACTCTTGGAACAAGAGCCAGTTAGCAGAGGATGGACTTGCAGTGGTAGAGATCACAGTTCCTGCCCTTGGTGATGCTCCAGATTGGGATAGTTGTCACTTAGAGTTTGAGGGTCGCACTCCTATTGAGGGTGCAGAGGGAGCAGCTTTCTGTGTCATCAGGGATATCATGAGTAGATTTCCTAGTGAGCTTGCAGCAGCTCTAGCTGGCACCTTTCCTAGGGATGATCCTCATGATGCTATTTGGGTTCAGCCTTAGGGAAGTGCCTTTGTCAGAGGTCCAGCTAAGGGACAGGCTAGCGACAACCATGCTATGAGTGCAATGTTCACTGCCATCAGAGCATATGAGAGTCTTGAGAGTACCTACTGGACTTTGACTGGCTTATGTAGTCATGATAAGCTCAAGGTAAGAAAGCAGAAGAAGAAGCAGGCACGTGCTATAGCTAGTTTGTAGGAGCAGTTGGCTGATATGAACTTACAGCGAAACTAGGCGGTTGAGAGAGGTGATAGAGCTATGCAGCGGGTGCATACGTTGACTTAAGCCAATAATAATGCAGACCACTTGATTGGACAGTTGGTTCAAGAAAGGAATGAAGCCTAGAACGAGAGGGACCTTCTGCTGTAGAGGGTTGATGAGCTAGAGGAGTACAACGTCAACCTACACAAGGAGTTTCATGCGCTCTACAATGGGGTTGGCCCATATGCTCCTCCAGATGCCTCTGGCATGGACATCGATGACAACAACAAGGACGAGTCTATAGTTTCACCTAGGGGCGATGGTGATGTCTTCGACCCCAACGACGGTCCCAAGGAGTAGGCTAGTTGCCTTGCGCTAGTATCTAGGTCCTGTCGCGATGACCTTTCTTTTGTTAGCATGTAACCTAATGTATCTTGCTTCAGAATTATGAGACTTGGCATGTGATTGGAACTTGGCTAGTAATGTAATATCTGAACGCATAAAAGTCCAGTGTATGTATGCTGACAATTTGGTTGTATGGACGTGATGTTTGCTGTTGAAGTAATTTATTTAGTGACGTTGTTTTAATTGGGATGCGATTATTATGCCTCTGTTTTATTGTATGAATTTATTCTCTCTAGTAAATTCAGTTTGGCATAATTTTTCATCCACTCACAATTATTACAGCTTCACTCAAGCATTACTTGTTGCTAAAATATGCAGATGACAAATACTCGCCGTACCACGTATGAGGCCGCTGAGACCGGTGCTAACGGTGCGGGGACCGGTGGTGGTGGTGGAAGCCACGGCAACAACAATGAGCCTCCCCATGAACCGCATTTGCCACCTCCTCCCCTGTTTACCCTAGAGGTGTTCCTCGCATAGTTGCTCGGAAGTCAGCGCAACACGGAACAATCCCAGAAGAACATGGAGGATTTTCTGCGTACCATCGCCAACAACGTTCAGCGCGGTAACAATCAGGGTGGTGGCATTAGGGTGAATCAATATAGCAGCTTCAAAGATTTTATGGACACCAGGCCGCCAATATTCAAGAAAGCAACAGAACCACTCGATGCTAAAGAATGGATCAACACTATGGAAGATAAATTTTGTGTGTTGAGGATGACTGAGGTATTGAAAACTGAGTATACTGCACATCAGTTGCAAGGACCAACGGGAATGTGGTGGAAGCACCATCGTATAACCTTCCCTCCAAATGCTCAGATTACATGGAGAGAATTCGCTGAGGCCTTCCGTGGAGTTTATATTCCACCTGGGCTGACCAAGATGAAGTTGAGAGAGTTCTTGGCATTGAATCAGGGCACCAAGACCGTGACGCAATATTTGCATGCCTTCAACAACTTGTGCCGTTATGCTCCCGACATGGTTGACACTGATGCTAAGAGAATCGCCAGTTTCAAGAGAGGACTCAATCCAAAGATGATAAAGCATGTGGGTATCAACACCCACGCCAGGTTTAATGACTTCATCAGTGATTGCCTAAAGCAGGAAAAGAACAATAACGCCAGCACCACAGCTAAGACTCGCAAGAGAGCCCTAGAAGGTGGTCCGTCCCAAGCAAGAGCACCTACAGGAGGTCGTCCTCCCTATCGTCCATCTGCACCTAGCGCTAGGTTCAGGCCACCTTAGCAGAGAGGTCAGAATTTCAGGGGACCCTAGAAGCCTTACAAGATGGCAGTGCAGTCTAATAAGGCAGCCGCAACTACGGTACAGGAAAGTTCCAAGGGAGCTGTGGGGTCTGCTGGTACAGTGAGGGGACCCTGCTACAATTGTGACCAACTCGGCCACTTCTCAAGGTTCTGTCCTTATCCACCCAAGAAGAAGCAGCAGACTTATAATGCTAGGGTGCATGGTACGACTGTGGATGAGATTCTTGAAGGAGAGCCCGTAACCGCCAGTAAGTTTCCTATCAACGAAAACCCTGTAGTTGTTTTATTTGATTCTAGATCATCGCATTCTTTTATGAGTCAAGCATTTTCACAGAAACATGAACAACTATGCACAAAATTGGGTTATGGTTACCGTATAAGTTCAGCAGGGGCTGATGTTTTGACCAACCGGATGGTTCGAGGGGCAACCCTTGAATTAGGTAGCAGGAAGTTTCAAGTGAACTTGATAGTTATGCCTAGACTAGTTCTAGATATCATTATAGGGATGAATTGGATGAAGGATTGGGAGCAGTTATAGATACCGGAAGTCAGGTACTTACTGATGAGGACATGGCACCTTTGGATATGAACAATGATTATAAGGTGCACTCGTTTCTACATTTGCATAGTGGCTTTGGTTATAATTCACTTGGTTCCATATGTATATGTCACTATTTGATTGTAGGTTCAAATGTGTTTCATAATGGAAGTTCATCAAATTTGAACTTTTGGTTCATCGGTAGCCCAACAGTGCCTCATTAGGAAGGCCATAACTCATCCATCTGGAGTGCGATCGAGGTCAATAAGCAGTTGATGAAAAGCTTGTTTGATAAGCTTTCAAATAGATCTGGTTCCATATCAATATCACGTCGGCAAGGTCTCCAAATCACCAATATATTCTATCGCTATTTCTGGCGGGAGCTACACTATCGTCATGGGCTTGTTAGACATCCTTGGGACCTAGGCCCAAGTTGGAGCACGCCCCAAGAAGATGGAGGACACCTAAGAGATGGCCTTGGACATCCTCCTCCTTGGCCACCACCTTAGGAGGCCAGCAAGGACGTCCAAGCCAAGCCAGAGGCCCAGTCCAATCCGAGTTCGAGTCTGCCTCGGCCGTCAGGACTAGTCTGCAATAAAACGGACGCCCAGGACACATCCAAACTCTGTTTTTGATGATCCACATATGGATGGAAAGATAATTTCATAAGGAAACCAATGGAAGTGGTCCCACATCAAAATTCCATCATAATCAATGGGAATCGTCAAAACAAGTTGACGTCCAGAATCTGTCACGGCGCTGCGTCGTCGTCTTTTGGGCCATTGGGCCTTGTAACGTGTTGGGACACCTTTAGGACATGAAGAGGGATCCTTGGACGTTCCTTAGACTATATAATCAGTAGCCATCACCTATATTAGGTTTTGGGTTTTGTTTTAGATCAATCTGTCATTGAACAGTCGCCGTTATCGGTTTGTAAGACCCCAACTTTGAGTGCTTAATCATTCATCTGCAATTATCACTTTAATTGAGTTGCTTTTTATCTTGTTCTTGCTTGTGTTCTTCGATTCGTAGCAGAGATTAGCCTTCTTGGTGAGGTCAACCGGATTGTGACATAGTTGATAACCAGAGGAGACGTGGTGCTAAGGTTGCAGGGTTCGATCTTTGTGATCTGAAGCTGGATCGGTGTGTCGCTCTCCGAACAAATCATTATTTATCTTGAACCTAACGAAAGATCAGGAACTTTCACCGTTTGTTCCTTGTTTTTGTGGTTACAATGACAGGTTGTTCGTATCCACCGACTTATGATGGTATATGTGCTGATGAGTACATGGAGTGGGAAATTACCATCGATAACATATTTGCTACTCGCTTTATGTGTCTAAGGAGAAAGGTAAAAAATGCAGCTAGTGTTTTACGACATTCTGCTTTATCTTGGTGGGAGTCTTTAGATCCTTCTGATAAACCTCAAACTTGGAATGATATGAAACTTCTTATGCAAGAAACCTTTGTTAATCCACCTCCTATTTTGACTTCGTATGCTGAGGTGCACCATTTGGAGGAAGAGTCTGTTATTATTCCTCTTGCTATGACTAACCTTCTGCAGAATAATGTACATAAGCGAGAGGATGACGTAGAAGAAAATGAGGAGCTCACAACCTCATATGCAAATTCAGAACCATCACTTCACCATGCACCTATTACTCCTGCTGAGAACACAGGTAATGTCCATGATCCTACACTCATGGAAGGTGAAAATTGTCTTAATGTACTAAATTTTTCCATAAACCATGCTGTCATAGAGCAATTGTTATTGGAACCCTCTCTTGATTTATCTTTGTCCCATGATAATTTGCTTGATGTTCCTTGTGACAAAGATGAATTGGTTGAAGATGCTTTAGTTTTACATGTTTTGGAACCAATTACTTATGCTGAACATAAAAAATTGCTTCCCATTGCTATCGAAAAAGATGAAAAGAAATTATTATATTCTTCAAATACTTTGGGTTATATTGAGTTTGATACTTTATATGCTCTTAGTAGTTTAGAAGAGAAACTTAAATGTGTTGAATTGTCATGGTTGTCTACTTGTACATATCATTTTATTGGAAAATATAATTGTAAAGGATAGTATATGGTGCATCGTGTCTATATTTGTTCAACTCTAAAATCTCCTTTCATTATGCAAAAATATGATCAACTAGAGGGCACCAATAGCGATAATGTTGTCATGTCGAAATCCCCAAGTTTTGTAATGAGGCAACAGGTTAAATTTCAAGAAGGGGAGCAATGTTGTCTACTACCGACATCTTGTCCACCAGCTAAGCTCAAACCGAGGACGGTTTGTTGTCAAGAAGGGGAGGATGATGAGGACATGGCACCTTCAGATATAAACAATGATTATAAGGTGCACTCGTTCCTACATTTGCATAGTGGCTTTGGTTATAATTCACTTGGTTCCACATGTACATGTCACTATTTGATTGTAGGTTCAAATGTGTTTCATAATGGAAGTTCATCAAAGTTGAACTTTTGGTTCGTCGGCAGCCCGACAGTGCCTCATTAGGAAGGCCATAACTCATCCATCCGGAGTGCGATTGAGGTCAATGAGCTCTTGATGGAAAGCTTGTTTGATAAACTTTCAAATAGATCTGGTTCCATATCAATATCATGTCGGCAAGGCCTCCAAATCACTAATATATTCTATCGCTATTTCTGGCGGGAGCTACACTGTCGTCATGGGCTTGTTAGACATCCTTGAGACCTAGACCCAAGTTGGAGCACGCTCCAAGAAGATGGAGGATGCCTAAGAGATGGCCTTGGATGTCCTCCTCCTTGGCCACCACCTTAGGAGGCCAGCAAGGACGTCCAAGCCAAGCCAGAGGCCCAGTCCAATCCGAGTTCGAGTCTGCCTCGGCCGTCAGGACCAGTCTGCAATAAAACGGACGCCCAGGACGCATTCGAACTCCGTTTTTGATGATCCACATATGGATGGAAAGATAATTTCATAAGGAAACCAATGGAAGTGGTCCCACATCAAAATTCCATCATAATCAATGGGAATCGTCGAAACAAGTTGACGTCCAGAATCTATCATGGCTCTGCGTCGTCGTCTTTTGGGCTGTTGGGCCTTGTAACGTGTTGGGACACCTTTAGGACGTGAAGGGGGATCCTTGGACATCCCTTAGACTATATAATCAATAGCCACCACCTACATTAGATTTTGGGTTTTGTTTTAGATCAATCTATCATTGAACAGTCGTCGTTATCGGTTTGCAAGACCTCAACTTTGAGTGCTTAATCATTCATCTGCAATTGTCACTTTAATTGAGTTGCTTTTTATCTTGTTCTTTCTTGTGTTCTTCGATTCGCAGCAGGGATTAGCCTTCTTGGCGAGGTCAACCAGATTGTGACACGGTTGATAACCAGAGGAGACATGGTGCTAAGGTTGCAGGGTTCGATCTTTGTGATCTGAAGCCGGATCGGTGTGTCGCTCTCCGAACAAATCATTGTTTATCTTGAACCTGACAAAAGATCGAGACCCTCAGTCTCCATTACTTACCCTTAAGGATCCCCTGGGTGAGGGTACTTTCCTAGTACCATTGCCTTGGAGAACAAACCTTATAAGTGTAAGATGTGCTACTGAAGTCATTCCTATTCATCAGATTCTGGTAGTGTGTGAGTTTCTGGATGTATTCTCCGATGAGCTACCTGGTCTTCTGCCAGATAGGGATATTGAGTTTGGGATTGAGTTAATCCCCGAAACAGCTCCGATTTCAAGGAGACCCTATCGGATGCCTCCGGATGAATTAGTTGAGCTGAAGAAGCAACTAGAAGAGTTATCGAAAAAGGGGTTTATCTAGCCAAGCAAGTCTGAAATGGGGATGTCCCGCCTTGTTTGTGAAGAAGAAGAAAGAGGGCACGTTGAGAATGTGCATGGATTATAGGCCACTTAACGCTGTAACCGTCAAGAATAAGTATCCCTTGCCTCATATTGATGTTCTGTTTGACCAATTAGCCAAGGCTAAGGTGTTCTCAAAAATAGATTTGAGATCCGGTTATCATCAGATCAAGATTGGGCCACAAGATATACCAAAAACTGCATTTTCCACCAGATATGGGTTGTATGAGTATCTTGTTATGTCTTTTGGCTTGACAAATGCTCCTGCATACTTTATGTTTTTGATGAATATAGTTTTTCATGCCAGAATTGGATAAGTTCAGTAGTTGTGTTCATCGATGATATTCTGGTGTACTCCAAGAACGAGAAGGATCATGAAGAGCATCTGAGAATTGTCTTGACCAAACTTTGAGATCATAAGGTATATGCTAAGTTTAGCAAATGCGAATTCTAGTTGAAGAAAGTTCCTTTCCTTGGTCATATTCTGTCAGAAAATGGAGTTTCAGTCGATCCAAGTAAGGTGCAAGAGGTTATGGATTGGAAGGCACCGACCATAGTTCCTGAGATTAGAAGTTTCTTAGGATTAGCCGATTACTACCGTTGTTTTATACCTGGACTTCTCGAAGATTGCCAAGCCAATGACAAGTCTGCTACAGAAAGATCACAAGTTCGTATGGACAGAGGAGTGCGAAGTAGCTTTCCACACCTTGCGGAAACTGTTGACCACTGCTCCTATTCTTGCACAACCGGACATTGAGAAACCATTTGATGTGTTTTGCGATGCATTGAAAACTGGTTTGGGCTGTGTTCTTATGCAAGAAGGAAGAGTCATTGCTTATGCCTCACGTTAGTTGAGAAAGCATGAGGTCAACTATCTGACACATGATCTTGAACTTGCTACAGTTGTGCATGCCCTAAAAATTTGGAGACATTATCTACTTGGTAATGTGTGCAACATTTTTACAGATCACGAGAGTCTCAAGTACATCTTTACCCAACTCGAGCTGAACATGAGGCAGCGAAGATGGTTGGAATTGATCAAAGATTACAACTTGAATGTGCAATATCATCCTGGAAAAGCCAATGTAGTGGCAGATGCTTTGAGCAGAAAGTCACATTGCTTGAATGTGCAGCCATTACTTGAAGATGGGTTCGATTTAATGCATCCTACTGTGTTAGATAGTATTCAGATTAGTTGCTCTTTGGAGAGTAAGATAATAGAAGGCCAGAAAACCGACAAGGGAATATTCCACATCAAAGAGAAAATAAAAGAAAAGTCATCTAAGCACTTTAGAGTGGATGAACAGGGCGTGTTATGGTTTGACGACCGTCTTGTGGTTCCCAAGGATCGAGAGCTTAGGAATAAACTCATGGATGAAGCTCACCTTTCTAAGCTATGTATCCATCCGGGAAGTAGTAAGATGTATCAAGAACTAAGACCTCGTTATTGGTGGACCAAAATGAAGAAAGAAGTTACATCATATGTTGCTAGATGTGACACATGTTGTAGAGTGAAAGCTATTCATATGAAACCTGCCGGTTTGTTGCAACCTTCGTCCGTACCTAGTTGGAAGTGGGATGATATAAGTATGGATTTTATCTCGGGTTTACCCACTACTCAAAAGGGACATGATTCGATTTGGGTGATTGTGGACCGTCTTACCAAGACCGCTCATTTCTTGCCTGTCAAGACAGAATATCGACCACCTCAATATGTCGAGAAGTATATCATAGAAATTATGAGGTTGCATGGTATACCAAAGACTATAGTATCTGATAGAGGGCCACAGTTCACGGCTCACTTTTGGGAACATTTGCACAAAGGCTTGGGAACTAGTTTAATTCGTAGTACCGCTTATCATCCTCAGACAGATGGTCAGACTGAATGAGTGAATGCTATTCTAGAGGATATGTTAAGAGCCTGTGTGTTGTCTTCTAGAGGATCATGGGAGTCATGGTTACCATTAGCTGAGTTTGCTTACAATAATAGTTATCAAGAAAGCATCAAGATGGCTCCATTCGAAGCTTTGTATGGCAGAAAATGTAGAACTCCACTAAATTGGGTCGAGCCAGGAGATAGAAGATATTATGGCATTGACTTTGTAGAAGAGGCCGAGAAGAAAATTCATATTATTCAACAAAATATGAAGGCGGCCCAATCGCGTCAGAAAAGTTATGCAGACAGAAGGAGACCCCTTGTGTTTGAAGTTGGTGACTATGTTTATCTGAAGGTCACGCCAATGAAGAAGAAACGGTTTGGAGTCCAAAGAAAGCTTGCCGCTAGATTCGTAGGACCATACAAGATCTTGGAAAGAAGAGGTCCAGTAGCTTATAAGTTAGAGTTACCTGAAACAATGAGTACCGTCTTCCTAGTTTTCCATGTATCACATCTCAAGAAGTGTTTATGTGTTCTGGAGGAAAGAATAGAACCTCGGGGCATCCAACTCAAATCAGATTTGGTGTATCATGAGCAACCGGTCCGTGTGTTAGACACTAAAGAACGTGCTACTTGGAATAGTGTGGTGAAAACATACAAGATACAGTGGAATCACCATGATGAGAGAGATGCAATTTGGGAAACGGGAGAATATCTACAAAAAGCTTATGAAGATTTTTATAACAAATGGTTCGTAACCCAAATCTCGAGACGAGATTTTTATAAGGGGAGAAGGCTGTAACACCCTGGTGTTATGCCAACATTTAGGCATTGCAAATCATGCATATTATGCATCATCAAGCATCCTAAGTATCCATGCCTAATTATGTACATAATAACTAAAACCATGCTTCGAAACATATGAAACATGCTCGTGAAGCATGAATGTTGCATACACTTGTTTAGAGTTGTTTTTGCCCTAATTATGCTTGCTAGGTTAGTAAAACATGTTTGGCTATAATTGTAAATCATCTAGAATTATTTAGCATAGTTTTTGGGGCAAAGTTTGTATTCAAACTTTTGACAAAATATGCATTTGAAATCTTTACTGAAAATGGTCAAAAATTCTCCCTATTTAGCTTTTGCTTCCCAATTCAAAATCTATGCAAAATTTTTAGTTGGTCCCTAAAGCAAAGTTGTAGAGGATTAAATTCTAAGCAACTTTTATTTTTGGGTCATTTTCAAAAGAAGTCATTTTCTTGCTCAAAAGGGTATTTGAAAACTGATATTTGAAAATTCCTTGAAAATAGAATTTGAAAAAGGGTTTCTCTCCTTTCGCGGGCCGCCGCCTCACTTCTGGCCCGCCAGCCGAAGCCGGCCCAGTGAGCCTCCCGCGCCCGTGACCCATGCCCACGCCTGCGCCTCGGCCCAGCCCACGCTAGTGCACCGTCTTCCTTCTGCCCCCGCGCTGGCCCGCTCACCTGGTGTGCCTCAGCGTCGCGCCTGTTCCCACGTGTACACGTCCGACCGTGTCAGGGCACGCTCGCCGCGTGGCCATCATGCGCCGGTGACGCACGCCATGCGGTAGCCCCAGCCTGCCTCGCCCTCCACGCGCTCGCCTTCATCTGCTGACCCCGCTGCGCTCCCCGCTCCACTCTCCCGCTGCTGCCTCTCTGCTTCGCCAGCACCGAGCTCTGCTCTCGCGCTGTCTTCGCCACCGTAGCCCCGTCGGCAAAATTCGCTATCGGTGGTCCACCACTGCCCATAATCAAGCACATGTCGCTTCGCCTCGCTACCCTGGCACCTGGTGCTCATGGCAGTGACACCTTTTGAGCCAAGGTATAGCGTGTTGCGCGTGTTCGCCACCGTCGGTCATGGCGCCGCCGTGCTTGGCCTCGGCGTGGAAACACATCCTCCTTCCCTTCTCCATCCCATTGTGCTGCATGCTCGGGTTCATCACCTTCTTGTGAACCCCGCGTGCATGCCCGCTTGCCCGAACCTGGCCGGCAACGGTCGCCGGCCTGCTGACAGCGCCTGCGCCGCCGTGGCGTCTGGAATGCCGGCGTGGCGTGGCGCCTTCGCCTCGGCCGAGCTGGGCCAGGATGGCTTGGGCCGAAGCCTCGATCCAGGCCGCCGCCCTCCCCTTCGCCCGGTCTACGCAGGCCAAAAGTGGCCATGGGCCGGCCCAGTAGTAATAGGAAAAATTGATTTCAGTTTTCTTTTATTATTTGGGAAGAGAAATACTTTGGAAAATGTTTGTATACTCATTTTGGCTCCAAATTTGTTGAAACAAATTTTTGCTAGGTTCCTTGTCACCAGATCTACATGATAAAAATATTGCATGTCATTTTTGAGATACTTTTCTATAGAGCTTTATTTAATCCTTGATATTGCTGATATCTTGTAAAATGTGTAGTAAAATCTATATGTTTCAGAAAAATATGCTTCCAAGTGTGTTATTCTTCTTGTGTAATGTAATTCCTAGGAAAAATATATGCCATGCATGTCCTATAGAAAAATTGTGAGATGTAGTTCAAGTGCCTTTTATGGCTGATTTTTGTTATTTTTGCTAGAGAGCAAAATTTGTATAAAACATGCATGTTATAATTTTTGTACAGTGATTATTTGCTGTGTAGAACATAGGAAAAATATTTCATCTATTATTTGACACTTTTCACAGTACAAAGTATTTTCATGTTCATAATTAGGTCCAAGCTTGTCATTTTTGTGTAAGTTACTCCACTTATCCAAATGCCATAAAAATCTGGTGGTAGACTACTTATGGTAGTACTGTGCTATGATAATTTTCTAAGATTTTTCTAAGCTATAAAAATAGATGTTGCTATTCAAACCTATTATTAATTAGGGTTTAATCAAATGTTGCTTTATGTATGATTAAGAAATTAGTGATGCTTTGGTGTATCTTTGAAGCATTTAATGAGATGTGTTGACTTAGCATATTAGTAGTAGAAGAGAATGCAGTAGATGACATGTGCTTATAGTACATGTTCTTGGATGATGTTGACTACCTTGCATTCAAGCATATTCATTGTGTTCATTTCATCCGATGCACCTTTTGCATAAGCACTTATGCACCTGCATCATATAGGATCGCAAACCGAGAACACAGTCGTCATACCCGAGGAACCCGAGGAGCAGCTCGAGGTGCAGCCACAGGAAGTGACCGAAGCCATCGAGGAGGACGTTGAGGAACTTCTGGAGTGCTCCGATCACCGCCCGAGCTCCTTCGAGAGAGGCAAGCCCTAGAGCATTTTCTCCCCGGTTTGCAATTATTAATTAAATGCTTTACTTTAATTGATGCATTACGTTCAGGAGTTGTTTGCAACCGTTGCTGCATTATACCTTGTCTACCTTTGTTATACTATATCCTTGTTACCCTAGTATCCGCAGTCGAGTCAATGCTTAGCTGGCTTAGACCGGTAGAAGTCGGGTAATTTCCTACCACCTGCAAGCTATAGGTGGTTACCTAGATTTGTTTGGATAACTATATAGTCATAGTATAACTAAGTGTTAAATGAAGTTGAGACTGGATGGAGACTTACAGAGTTTTGGACTGTAGTGCTTTTCGTCTGTGTCGATTAAGGACCAACCGTTGTTGGGCCTCGAGTCATGTTGAACGCATGCCTTACATTTAGCTGGCCGAATAAAGTACCTTTCGACCGTGAAGCTAGGAGATTATTTGGGCCGAGTAGATTGCCCGCAGCGTACTATGCCGGAGCAGGTGTGGTAGGACATGGGGGCGCGATGATAAGACCAAAGGGCAGTCGGTCGGCCCCCAGGGTACATGTGGTTCCTGGCAAACTCGAGATTCCTGGATAGTTGACTCGGTGACCAATACCTCACTTTAGCGGGTGAGTGAGGTTTGTGTAAGGAATAAATCACCAGCTGGTTAGGAATCGATTCGAATCGCCATCGCTCCTGGATAGTGAGCACTTGACTTGAGTTACTTCATCATAGTAATGTTGATGGAACACTTGGACAGTTATAATGAATATGACATTATAGAAGTTGTTGATGATCATGGGTTATCATTAATTGTTAATCACATGTTTGCTCTAGTATAGGTGAAAATCTAGTCGACAAATTAATAATAATTAACTTGATAATAATGCTTTTGGAAAGGTTCTTGAAATGCTAAAAATGCTTATTTTTGCAAAGGAGTCAGCTACCCTACTATAAAGCCCTTCATAATCCTTGGTGTCACTTATTTTCGGTTATGTCGGGTAAGTCTAGCTGAGTACCTTCTCATACTCAGGGTTTTATTCCCACTTGTTGCAGATGGGCAGATGTATTACGGCTACTGTATCAACTGCCTTTATCCTACGATGGGTGATGCTTAGGACCATGGGCATGGTCATTCCTTACGTCTCGTCTGATGCTTAGCTGGCACTGTATTTGAACTCCGTGTGAGTGTGTGTGGTTTTGAACAAATGGCTTCCGCTACTTCTATTTGAACTCGTCTTGTAATAACTATGTTTAAACTCTGATGTATCTGAGATGCAAACTTTTATGCAATATGTGATGGTGACCGCTAAACTTATTACGATCTTGGCTGGTATGTGAGTTGGCCTTCATGATTTCACGGACTACCGGGTTATACAGGCTTAAGTTTGTTAAATCGTCTGCTCTGGCGGATGATTTTCTTACTTAATTTCGTATAATTGGTCGGTTCTGTTACAACGGTACTCTCGTAGAAATTACCTAACTTCGTTAAAACGCGCTACAAATTCAATCTGGTGCTCATTCATGAACCAGCGTTCAACATCGTACATAGCCGCTCATTTCACCTACCACGATCAGCTCCTACCGCGTCCTTGCCTTGTTGCCTGTCTACTGCCTCGTGCGCCATTAAGCCAAGGCTGAGCTGTTATCCTTGCCTCTGCTCTCTCACTCTCTTGGTCTCTCTCTCTCTTTGTTTACCTCTACCAAGCCGAGTGCACACCATGGCTGCCGTAGCCATGCCGCGCATCTTGCCCACCCATTGCCCGCCCCCCCTTGCGAAAGCGCACGAGCCCCCATGGCCTCACGCTGGTCCTGTAGCCCCACAGCGCTACCCTCCCATGCTCCTACTCCGACCATGCCGTTGCCGTGCTAGCCCACTGCCACCGCGCGCCACACCTCCTGGCCAGTCGGTTTCCATGCTCGCTAGTGTCGCGACCGCTCCCATCATCAGCCACTGTGAGCGCAAGCGCGCCCGAGCCCGTGTTGCCCCACACCACTCCACCACCTCTGCCTTGCCCCGTAGCACCCCAGCCATGGTCATTCCCCAAGCTGAGCTGCTGGCTGCACTCACGGTGCTCGCGGCCAGCCTACCGTGGGCCATCCCCAGCCCGAACGCTGAGCCCCTATGACGCTCCCCTCCCTCCCTCGTGCTACTCCGACTTAGCTCCGCTCTCTCCGCTAACGTTCTCATGCGTGAAGCCGCCATGGTAGCCACGAATCTTGACCTCACCACCGCTCGGTGCCTTCCCGTGCTCGACCACCTGCCTCACTGCCTCTACCTCGCTCTCCTTGGTGTCCTGCGCGTGCTCATTAGCCTTCACTAAGCCGGGAGTCACTGATTGTGCTGCCACCATCGTGCAACCGCCCACCGTGGCTACCGTGCGCGTGGCCAGGCCACTGTCGACTACACCCAACCAAGTCGCCACCGCCAGCCATCTCCAGGCGAGCCACATCCTACCTGGGAGCACGCGTGAGGCTGCCACAGCCCCCACGACAGCACCGCCGCCGATGAGCCACCCCATCGACCGGCGCACTGCCTCCCCTGTTCGCTGCTCTGTTTCAAGGTAGAAGAAGGACTCTAACATAAATAGAAACTCTTTACCGTGTTCACTTTGCAAAAATGCTAGACTCATAGATTTACAAATAGGAGCTTGGCTAATTTTAAGAAAAGTCAGGGTTGTAGATGTAAAGTGTGGGGGAGCCGGCTGGGCCTTGTGTCCTGCTCGGCCGTGGGCCTTCGTAACCGCCTAGGCTATCGGCCGCACGCCCCGTCTATGTTGGCCTTGTGCTACCCGCGCTTGGGCCGCGCGACTGCGTGGGCTGCCGTGGCTACGGGTTGGCCACGTAGCCCAGTGCCGGGAGGAAATTTCATTTTTCCTTTTTTTTATTTGAAGAAACTTCATAAATCCGCCAAAAAGTGTAGAAAAATCACAAAAATGTCAAACCAATTTTGTTAACTTTCTAAAATCATGATCTATCTGATTGGGTAATTTGTTCGCATAGGTTCTGTATGTTTTTAGTGTTGCTCTAATTATTTTAACATGCTTAATATTGTTAAGACATAAAGTTGTTGGAATTTCCATGATAAATCGGTGACAGTGTTAGCTCTAAAAATTTCGCAGTAGGTTAGAAGTGTTATCAGGTGTTCTCGGTAATTTTTCTAGCTGTAGAGTAATTAAATTGCTAAGATAGCAAATGAGCCCTAGTTTGAATATATAGTAAATCAAATAAATAAAATAAAGAAACACCTTGGAATTGCATAACTAAAACTATTATTGGGAAGCGACACCTTTCTCGATGATGTTGATATGTAGATTGGTACATTAGTCATTAGAGCTAGATTGTTACTTTGTAGTATGTACTCTGTTTTAAGAGTTGTTGTTGCCTTGTTAATTAAGTGTTGCATCATCTCTGCATCGCATTGCATACTATAATAGGGACAACGATGGATCGCGGAGTCATCGGGAGTTGCTGGTGAGATGGTACTTTTGGAGATCGTGTCGCTAAGATGGAATACTAACTTTTAGGTTATATGTTACCCAGGCAAGCCCCGATGCATAACCCCTATTTTTCTACACTTTATATTATATTTATGCATTAAGTTTTAAGGAGTTGAATGAAACCCACTTGCATATATATATATATATATATATATATATATATATATATATATATATATATATATATATATATATATATATATATATTATCCTATGAGTCTTACTAGTATGACAAGATCGTGTAGATTGCTATGCTACAGGACTCCGGTAGAAGTCGAGTGATTGCCTATCACTCGTGAGAGATAGAAAATATATTATTATTATTATTATATTATTATCACCTAGAAAATATATATAAATGATAATTAGAGACTGGGCAGAATTGTACTTTGGATCCGGACTTGTTTTGGCATTCGAGCGAGGCTCAGATTGCATTTGTTTCGCCTGTGTCGGTTAAGGACCGGCCGTTGCATTGGGTTGTAGGCAGGTCACAAACTTATTATCCTAACACATACTTGTGTATGGGCGCGGGAAGACTCATTGCTCTCTTGTCATGGGTTCCGGCTCTTTCCGGACCGACTGATTGGAGACGGGGACGATGGAGGTCTAAGCACCGCACTGAGTCCGAGACTTGGAAGCTAGGGCTTGGAGTCTAAGTTTGGACAGGGACCTAGGACCCCATGATAGGAGGGTAGTGGGTTGGTCTTGCTTGTGCCTGAGGTACAAGCGGGACGTGTGTTTCAAGGTACCCAGCTGGGATACATTGGTTCATGATCGTCGGGAGATCCGGTACGACTTGTCTATAATCTAGCACCGTAGTAAGAACTAGAATATGAAAGATGTAAAACTAGTTCTGGTTGCTTACCACATGCTTGGAAGTAGTACATGTGCTTACATAGAATGGTTAGTTAATGAACTAATGATGGCTACTAATAAAATTGAATATAAGGACGCACATTTAGTAATGCTCCTGCAGATGCAATAAACCCACAAGCCAGATAGCCTTGTATATTCTTGGAGTCTTTTATTTTCTCCTGACAAGGTAAGTCTTGCAGAGTATAATTGAGTACTCAGGGTTTGTTCCACCCTGTTATAGGTGACGGGTGGATGTTAGAGCTGACCCTTGTGTGTGGATTTCTCTTGGTGGGCTTAGAGAGGATTTCTTTGCGCTACGATTATAGTCTTTATTTATAACTCTCACTAAATATTTTTATAAATAGAAGTTTTATAATCTGCAGTCATAGTTTATATATCAATGTTTCATCATGTCATGAATAGATAATTATTTCCGCTGTAACTCGGATCACATATTTATATTCCGCTGTTAAATAAAATTGTTCATAACTCTGATAACATGTTCATATTCCGCTATTATAAATAATAAATATTATACTCTGATGTTACACAGAAAGTGATGTAAGAAATGACTAAAATATTGTAAGTTTTATTCTCTCATTTGTGATCCTAATGGAAAAATATGGATTTTTTTGTTCTCTCTTGAGGTGTGCTTGACGGAACTGTGTAATTTAGTGTCCTCCCTTGAGTACTTAGCGTCTAATGAAAGACAAGTGCTCCTGAAAGACATTAGATTAGGCGGTTCTGCCACAGTTGGTATCAGAGCATAAATGAGGAAATAAAACTTCAAAATTATTTTCTAAACTAAAATTGACAACCTATTTTCACAAAAGTTAGGACGTTTAACTGCGAAGTTATATAAGTAGCCCTATTACTATGGTTATGTATCCATGATAGATGACACTCTGCTGACTTAGGTAGGCTCAACCAAGTTTTCTGCAGGTACACTGACCCCGAGCATAGCCAAAAATTTAAGAATGGTTGCCCTATATGTTGGCAACAATAAAAGAACGTTTAGGACGTGCATTCATGCATATCCTGTTGTGAATTATAGTGTCTGTATTGCTTGTAGATACGTCACCCATAAGTGTCACGCGTGTTGTATTGTGCATGACTGAACCGTCCTTGTTCCGGAGTTATTACTATACTGTGACTTCGTGCTCCGCGTTCGTCTGTGGTTCACGTCTGCCGTGACCCACGTCTCCCCGTATTCTTTTCTGCGCTCTTGTCGAACCCTTGCCCTGTAGTCGTACTAGTTATTAATGGCTTCGGATATCGCTCGCCTCGAACGCGCAAAAAATTTAGTCGATTCTGTTGATAGTGTAATTTGGCTGGAGAGTATGACTGGCCAAATTATATAGGTTATTCATAATTAGTCTCAATTAGTTGACATGCTACAGATCAAGAATATGCACAACATGGAGGTCGGACGCCAGTTTATTTGATGCCTGTTGGAGTGCACGTGTGAAGAAAAGAAAGCAATATAGGAGATCATGCCAAGGCTTTTCACGGATTAATCCTTTAGCTAAAGGATGCAGTTTCTATTTGTGTCGTATGTACCAGGTGCAACCATGCAGGGCCAAACGGATCAAGGAAACGAATCAGGCAGGACTACAAGAGATATGCACTAGTAGTACTAGTATGTATCTGTTTATATAGAATTTTTATTTATTTTTAACACTTGTTGTAAACTAATTTTAAATCTAATATTTTTTTCTTCAAAACTAACATTTTTTGCCGCGCCTATTTTCATGGTGCCGAGAAAAGTCTGTGCTGCGCCATGCATGGTGGCGCGGCAGGTGGATGACATGGCGACGACCGGAAATGCTGACCGGTGACGTAGCAGGGTCTGTCGCGCCACCGATCTTGGCACGGCAGTGACGCGCCATAGCCCACGGCGCGGCATGACCTGGACGCAGACAGAAGATCGGCTGCTGTCGGTGAGGATCGGCAGCGACGCGACCATGGACCCCGGCTTCGCGTTGCAGCTGAACGGCAGTTGCAACTCTGACCCCAACGCCTTTGTCTTCCTCGACCGCTCGTCGGTGGGCTCCGATCAGGTGCTCTAGTCCGACATGAGATCACGCAGCACGGTCGACTACTGCGCGTCCAACCAGGGTGCCTTCTTCAGCGATTTCGTGGCAGCGATGACCAAGCTCGGGAGGATCGGGGCCAAGACACCGGCCACCGGCGGCAAGATACGCTGGGACTACCGGTTCCTGAACTAGTTGCTAGTTAATCTCGCTGGCAGTGCAGCCACGACGCATTAAAACGAATATGAAGCAAATAAATAAAGTCCGTGCGCAAATTGACAAGCTGCCACATAACATTTTTATTAGTTCGACATAAGTTCAACATAAGATAACCAACTAAGCCTTCAAGTTTCGGGCGACAATATTCGTTCGACCTAACAAACTAAGACTCAGGAGTGTTAGGATCCCTCGGACGCCTCTGTCTCTTCGGATTTTTTGGCAACACATTAGGAGTGTAGCCAACGTTGGTGTGGTCGCGTTGCCGGTGCGTACGGCTCGTACCCCGTAAGTATATGATATGCACGATTACTTATAATATTTATGATCGTTAGTTCATGAAGCCTACGTATTTAAAGAAACTACCTTTGTTACTACCTGTGAGGCTCCTTGGGTACCAAGCGAGGCACCACCTAGCTAAGACATGCCAATCTCATCCTGCAGCCAATCGTCTCACTAGTGGTGCTGTCTACGGAAGCCCGAGGGGTCGTCATCGTCGTCCTCGTTTACAGGGTCCTTCCCAGCGCTATGATGTGGTGGTGTACGCACTATGGAAGTGGCACCTATCACCGGCTGAGAAGAGTCAGCTGGTGTCCTCAAAGAGTCAGAAGACGTGCCACCCGACCGCGTCGGGACTGTCGGTTCCACCCAAGGAGTGTCCATGCAGCTTAGCATCTGAGCTAGCTTTCTACAGCTCCGCTTCACCTTCTGTATAAATAGACGTTAAAGTTAGTGTATTTCCCAAACACATATACACTAAAGATACATTTTTGGAACGGACAAGTTTATGTTTACCTCCACAAAAGCCTCGAGAATGCCTGGCCCCTGCCCTCTAGACTCGTGAAGCCGAAACGCTGCTTCGTTGGATATCCTTGACAATTGTGTCGCCTAGGTACAGAAACGTGATTGGACAGTTTTAGTATACATACTTAATACCAAATGGATAACAAATTGTACCATTCGAGTATCTTTGAAGCGGGGCTCTCTGTAGTTATGTGTCGTCCCTAGTGGCAACGTCGTACACATCTTCGATCATATCTTTCTCTGAGTCCTCGCCAATCGCCTCCTTAGTGTACGAGGGCTTGATATGTGTCCTCATAGACCTATGAAGCCACCGCAAGTACTTGTCGAAGGTGTGCTGGTCATGTGGGGGACCCACATGGACCGGCTGCCGTCCCCTGTTCTGCCACAAGTGGATGTACGCGTTGTGTGTCACGCGCCAATCCTTGGTCTTGTACCTCTTTCTACGGTCATACCTGCAACAAAATAATATTAGTTGTACCACACACACCTCTGAATTGTAGCTTTGTTATTAATCGATAACGCACCCGTGCAATTCTTGGTTGGTGGAGTAAAGCGGTGGTGGGTAGCCTATCATTCTTCCAAACTGTCTGCAAACTCTGATGGGCAAGTGAATCTCGACCACGTAGAAGAAAATAAGAGGGACGCTGCAGCGATACTCGTCTGACTTATCCCTAGTGACAGGACTCAGATAGTACTCGAGCTCTGGAGCATACTAAGGACACCAATGCACCTGAATATTTCATAATTGAGTTAGGTTGTGATATAGTGTACATCGAACAAGACACATGTATGATAGTAAAGAGAGCGTAACCTGGTGTTGTGTCAGGACATCGAGATCGTCCGTGTACTCCCTATACTTGCGCCTCGCATTTCCTCTAACTAACTCTGCTTCCGTCCAGATATAGAGAGCTGTAGGGAGTATATCCTACCCGTTCCATTGTTGCATTGAACACGATAATGAATTAGCCATTAATAAGTTCATCATATGTAACTGCCTCAAATAATATAGTGAATCGAAGTACTTACCGATAAACTAGTATTAAGGGGCCTCCCAACGGGCCATCGTTCTCAACACCAAACCTGGAGTAGGTAGGAGCAACCCCTAAGATTCGCATATCCTGAGATACGACGGCAGGCAACGCATAGCTGTCGATACGTCTATGCCAAGACTACGCTGCCCCAGCTGTATGCCGCTATGTTCTCCCACGGCTAGCGTAGTATGTCAAGAAAGATTCAGCTAATGGTGTTGCCCAAGGCGTCTAGAAATAGGAAAGCACCAAGGCAGTGCCAAAGCCACACTCTAGTGAACCTATCAATCTGAGCCTCATCAGCCTATGGGTCCAAGTAATCAAAGCGCTCTGTAATCTAGGACGATGAAACACTGGAACTTTTCCTGAAATTCACCAAAGAAAATAAGATCCGATGGCTGCAGGAAAATAGTGCAAGTATTAAATAGGCTTGAATTGCTCACTTATTTTTCTTGGAAATATCGTCGTCCGGTGAAAGAAAGCCAGTGAACTAAGCCACCAGCTCCCTTCAGTGATCGTTGTCAACTATACCTATCACTGGAAGTCCCCCCAACCAAAGGCCAAAGATAGCCTTCACGTCCTGCATGATCAAGGTCATCTCGCCGTAAGATAGGTGGAACATGTGGGTCTCAGGCCTCCACCTGTTATAAGAATAGAACGATTGTTAGTTGCCTCAAATTTGTTATAAGAATATTTACGTACAAAGAAGACATTCGCACCTGTCTACAGCTACAGTAAGTAGTGCTGAGTCAAGGAGCGGAAGACCATAGTTGACAACACGGACAAGCTCGAGGAAGCCGGCACGCCGTATGTATGGCGCGTAACGCTCGTCCCACTGGTGCGCCCTGGTGTGCGTGCGGGGTCTCAAAGCAAGGTCACCTCTGCGTCGGTGTCACTCAAGATGTGTGCTCGGTGCTGGTCGTCGTATTCCACCTCAAGAAGGAGAAACAACGGGTGCTGCATGGGAGGGGTCATCCTATTATAAATTGATAAACAAAGGGTTAGAGTATTCAAATTAACATTATGTAGCATTGCAAAATTTAAACTACTTGTTATGCAATACGAACACAATATGAAAGCACATGTATATATTCAAAGTAACATTAACAGACATATTAAACAACTTCACTAGGAAAATAAGCATTTGACGAAACTTCGTCAAGTCATCCAAATCGTCATATCACGCACTACTAAGTACCGACACTTGAAAACCAGTATCTATACAGACAACATTTACTACTATGAACTAACTAAATAATAAATACCTAATCAATCCCTAAACCCAAAATCCTAACTAATAGTAACCTAAACCCTAACTACCTAACCAAACCTTAACTATACTACAACACACAACCTAAACCCTAAAAACTACCTACCTAAATAAACAAATTCACTAACCTAACTATCCTAAATCACTAACCCTAACTAAAACAACAATCATAATAACATGAAATCGAGAGAGGGAGCTACCTTACCTTGATATGAGCAGGCTATTGCGGCCGTGACGCGCCGACGTTCGTGGCGCGGCCGACGCGGGCGCTGCGCAGCGGGAGTGGGCGGGCGCAGCCGGCGCGTGCAGGCGGGGCGCTACGCGGCTTGCGGGCGGGCGGGCGAGTAGGGGCAGCGGCGGGCAGGCAGATAGAGGGAGGGCGGTGGCTCGCTGACGATATTTACCTGGGCCTGCCGCGCCGCGGGCTATGGCGCGTCACTGCTGCGCCAAGATCGGTGGCGCGGCAGACCCTGCCACATCACCGGTCAGCATTTCTGGTCGTCGCCACGTTATCCACCTGTCGCGCCACCATTTATGATGCGGCACAGGTTTTTCGTCGCGCCATGGCAATAGGCGCGGCCAAAAGTGTTAGTTTTGAGAAAAAAAAACAGTGTTAGATTTAAAATTAGTTTACAAAAAATATTAAAAATAAAAAAAATTATATAAGAGTCCTAATACTCTACGACAAATACCAGCCGCCTATTTAAAGGTGATGGACGATTGGAAAAGTTTCTATACAATCGACACAAAACAAATCTATTATTATCGTTTTTTTACTTTTCTTCCACTTTTTCGCATCTAGATCAGTAGACATGCTTTGCTAGTTTCCCGCAAACAAGCCGCGTGCTCCAGCGTCATCGGAGTATCTTCCTTTGCTGTTCTTGCTAGTAAAACAGCCGGTTCTTCTCTTCACCGTAATCGAAGAATTTATCCCTTTACTAGTTTGCTCAAAAACTAGTCATGACGCTTTTACAAAAGTGAAGCAATTTTTCATTGACGACTCCTGTGTTGATTTTCGACATCAACATAATTTGACGACTCCGCTGGGGAATCGATCGATTCCGCTATCTACGGCCGAATTATTTTTCCTAGCCAACTCTTAAATTTATCTACTGTTTTTTCACGTAATCGCCGTAGCATCTGGCCTGAAGGCCGATTGCATCTATTTCTCCCGACGTCTATCGACGAATCAGGAAGGCCGGTCGTGTGTTCCTGTCTATCATCGCCGCCAAGAATTGCTAGGGAATTCAGCCGGCAAAGTAAAATTGGCGCCGTTCTATCCTGATTGATCTGTGGCTTGCATACGTGGTTTGACAAAAGGCTGTATTGATTCGCTTGGTTCCTGTTCTAATCCAACTCGGAAGCTGCGCCAGAGTAAATCTACGCCTACAACTCTACGGCCCGACGTGAAGAGAAGCGGCGTGAAAGATTGATTTCAGGTGAAAGTACTACGCGACTGCACCGAGGAAACATCAACTACTACGTACGTCATCAATTTTCCTACCTTGCTTTAAGATGGATATATTTAACCATGCTAGGCCTACTTTTAATGAACGTACTGTATTGGCTAGTAATTATTCAGATGATTGTTTTAGATATGCAAATTATGGATCTGAAAATTATATGCAAAATCCTATATCAAATAATATGCATGCTTTTAATATTAATAATGCCCCTAGCGATATAAATCATGCACATATGTTTTCTCATACATCGGCACTGCCGCAATCCCAAATGCCGATGTATAGTCAGCAAGACCAAACTAACATGATGAATTCGGCCATTTTTTATGAAGCGTCGTGTTATAATAATTTTGCTAATTTGCAACGAGATGTTTCACGTCTTAGTTCATCGGTAACAAATTATCAATATAGCTTACCACAAATTAGCATGCCAATGACTAACCAACATGGCCAAATTGGTGGGACAGGTTCAGCCGATTATTTTAACCATTCATGTATTAATAATTTTAGCCATCCACAGCAAGAAGTACCACTTAGTCCATCGGCAACATTTTCATCGCATTTAGTTACTCAACAAATCCTGCAGATGGATAGTACATATGACCCAAATAATAGCGTTTCGGTCAATTGTTTTGAGCCATCAGTTGGTATACCAAATACTAATAGACTAGAGGAGGGTCTACCATTTGGATTTTCGTCCTCGTATGCAATACCTAACGCACATGATTCAGTATTTGCAAATCGTGACCGAGTCAGTGTATTTCCTACAACACCCCAAATTGCCGAAATTCTCTATGGTTCATTTTCGGAAACTCATCTTAATGACCAACGGGTGTTACAAGTTGGTTCCACATCTAGTCAGTCTATGGCAGAGCAACATTTAGAGCCTAACAGCAGTAGGCAACTTGATGAAAATGTATCATCTGCCATGGAAACTATTATAGCTCAAGTACGTAAGGATGTTAGGAAAAATTTGCCGAGTGTTCGGCTGGCTGGCCAGCTGGAGCTGGGCTGGCTAGCCCACTCACAAAAACATTGTTCACATGCACAGTGTTTTCAGACAGAACATTATTTTTCCCTCACAACAATCAGCCGGAACAGTATTTTGGTTTATTTTTCAGTCCTGCCGAACAGGCCCTTGGATGCTTGCCTTGTAACTATGGGAAGAAAACCTGTTTTTTCACAAGAACTAAGGCCGTCTGTTATTAAATTGTCGGCTAATAGTGAGAAAGAAGAAGCTCTGCTAGTTAATGAAATTAACAAAGGAAAAATAATAGCGACAGATGTGGACAATAGTTCAGTTGTTACTAAAGCCGAACAAAATCATACTTGTTCTGAATCCATCATATCAAAAGAGTCAAGCTTAGCTTTGCAAAAACGTTCCAAACGCAACAAAGTGGCTGTGCTTGATTTCATTGGAATCGATGGACCTCTTGTTTTGTCATCTGAGTTCCGTGCCCCAGTCGATGATTTTCATGAAGCACAACATAAAGCCGAACAAATTCGGTTGACAAGATGCATCCAGATGATAGAGCACGGGATCTAAAAGTCAAGGAGATAGTGTTGGGGAATCATCAAAAGGCAAGGAAAGATATCATTCAAGTAGAGCAACCCTGCGCTTCTCCAACTTACCTCAGAAGGTATTATCTAGAAGTAATTTACCTATTTTTCAATCTGGTCATAAATTTGCAATTAATGCAAACATTAGTGATTCTATTATGAGTAATTATAAGTGATCGATTGAAGAGGGTAGTTTACTTACTAGCAATATTTCAAGACATATCAGCCAGTATATTATATGCAATCTAGAGAGGCCGATAGTGGTAATTTGTTAGAATTAAAGCTTTGCCCATTTTTCCTCCAAATTTAATATTTACATGGGTAGCTTTACTTGTTTTACACTCGGTTTACACTCAATCTCAAATGCGATATATGTTCTGTAATTATTTTGGATTCAAAGATGCAAAGCCGAGGTTGAAAAATATTGAAGAGGCCGATAATAAGGAAATAGAATATCGTTCTAAATTATCGGACATTAGAAATACAATTAAATGTGTAGCCAAATGGGTCGATATCAAATCTGAACCATTTGTTTGCTTAGTATTAAAGCCGTCTCCACAAAAGAATCGGCTAAAGAAAATGTACACTTTTGATATGACTTTGTGTGATCACATATTTGATATCTTCAGTACATTAGAATAATTGATCACCAAGTCAAGCTATCGATTAAAATTTTAGAAGAACGAATATATTGCAAATGGCATAATTCGTTTGATCATAGCACCAATGCTTGCAATGTATTTCGTCGAACAATACAATCGGCCATTGATAAAGGTCGATTGAAATTTCCGAGCTCTCAAGATTGCACTAGTAATTCTGTAATAAATTTTGAGAAGTCGGCCAACATAAATAGTAGAAGTAGGAAATCTGATTTAGCTTTGGGAGAAGTAACAGCAGCTGTTGCTGCACCAATGAGTCAACAGATACTAAAGTTGGTCCTTACATTAAGGGGGTGTTTGGTTCTTTAGGCGCTCCTAAAATTTATGTCACATCGAATGTTTAGAGGCTAATAAGGAGTATTAAATATAAATTAATTATAAAACTAATTACATAGATGGAGGCTAATTTCCGAGGCGAATTTTTTAAGCCTAATTAATCTATCATTAGCACATGTTTACTGTAGCACCACATTGTCAAATCATGGACTAATTAGGCTTAAAAGATTCGTCTCGCAAATTAGTCGCAAGTTATGCAATTAGTTTCGTAATTAGTCTATATTTAATACTTCATGCATGTGTCCAAACATTCGATGTGACAGGAATTTTAGGAGGTGGGGAAGGAACCAAACAGCCCCTAAGATTAGTAGTAGTCCTGTACAAGAAAACAGTACAGTCGAAGGCAACAATACTTCGGCTAGTGTACAGATTGACCGAGAGGAAAATTCCATAAACAGTGCTTCAACGGCTATAGCCGAACGAGTTTTTCCTAGTTCGGATTCAAGTACAGATTCGCCTGTGCATGCCTCTGTTGAGCAGAGCTATGATATTTTATATATGAGCACTAGTGCATTAAAAATAGCAGCTACTAATGACCACAATGACAGTTCGGTTATTTATTTGACCAACGCTGAAACAGCAGTTATGGCCGAACTGAATTGTTCAGACATGTCTAAAAAGAGAGGGAATTCAGTTGCTGGAAATTGTAAACACTCAGCTACTATTGGTGACCACCCAAAGTGTTTTGAGCAAAGCATAAAGATTACATCAAGCACTGGGGGGCATGCTGAAGTTAAACCAAAGACGCTTAAAAAGCCGAAGCTTACTTTCAGAGAGCTTCTGGCTAAGTATAAAAAAGAGGCGGATGCAAAGAGTGCTAGTCAGTCAAATAATTTCAAGCAGTCAAAATCACATCCAAGGCGAGACTTTGGTGGTTTGAATCGGCAACAGAACCTTCATACGTCAACGCCGTTTCAACGGTATGGACAATCTATGCATATGCCATGCCTTCATACGTTGACGCCGTTTCAACCTGGACCAGCGATGCATATCCCATGGGAGTGTCCTCCGGGTATGTCTTATTCTTATCCATCTTGGAGTTATTATAATACATGGATGTCATATCCTCCTATGCACGGTGATTATTTTTGTCCGGATTGGGCTGCTCCAAGAAGATCCACGCACGGAATATATTCTAATAACGACCGTTTCAATCAAAAAAATCGGTCTGGTCCAAAGAGAAGAGGCAAAGTGGTTAAACAGGTTTATCAAATCAAAAAGGGACAAAAGGATGTGGTGCTCAATGATACTGTTGCTGGCAAGAGTGGAGAAATAATTGAGTCTGAGCAGTTTGTTCCATCTGGGAACAAGAAAAATGGCAGGACAGCTGCAGGAGCAAACAACAGCAATGAAGCAACGGTACATAGTGTGATTAGTACGTCGGCTATGGTTCCGTCCGCTCATGCTGCCATGCATGCAGATATCAGACAACCTAAGACAGTAATTTTGACCGAATCGACCAATGATTCTGGTATAAAAAAGATTGTCCCGAAATTATCCTTGTTGTCTGATACAAAACCACAGCCGAGATGGTGTCCACTCAGGCTTTCACATTCACAAAAGCGAAGGTTGCAAAAGCTTAGTGAACAAGAGTTAAAGGAGATGAATGTGGCGTGGGTTCCCAAAGGAATAATTCAAATACGAGATATGGATGATGGTCGAGCATCTATTCTAATGAAAGCAACAGGATCCGAGATCAAGAAAGAATTGCCACTGCTTAAATCAAAATCACAGCCGAGATGCCCACTCGGCTTATCAAGTTGGCAAGAGAAGAAATTGCAAAGGCTCAGTGCACAAGAGCTGAAAAACAAGAATATGGCATGGGTTCCAAAAGGAACGGTGCGGATTCATATTGATAAAGATAATGGACTTATGGTGTCGACAAGGAAAAAGAAGGGGGCTAGGAGACGTTTATGTTATCCGAAGTTTACTTCCAATCATCAAGGTCTTTGGCCATCGCATCATCTATGTTCATTAGCCACGCCATTAACACCAATGCCATGGAGTCCGTACTCAGGTATGTTTGGTTATCCTTCATGGTCTGACTATGATCCTTGGGTGCAGTTGCTATATCATGGAGGGATACATGTTTGACTGATTATTGCTATCAAACTAAAAGCCGAAATATTTAGGGGTTAAAGTTATTTCTAGCATTTATTTATTTCGGCTATACATATTTATGAGGATATAGTGATATTTCACCCGTATATTTGCCATCATGTAAAAATGCTATTAGCTGAGCAGTTTTTAGTGTGGCTCTTTGGTTATAGGTTCGCTCGGCTGCTAGTTCTTCAAACTACATATCAGTCAATCACTATCGGAGGCGGGCTCTTTGCCGAGTGCCTGTTGCACTTGGCAAAGGCACCTTTGCACTCGGCAAAGCCTTTGCCGAGTGCAACACTCGGCAAAGAGCCTCCGTCGAATCCCCTTCCGGTAAAGGCTGCTTTACTGAGTGCCAAATTTCGGACACTCGTGCGGGCACTCGGCAAAGATTTGACGCCGTCGGCCGACACCGTCTAATTTTTTTTAAAAAAAAAACTCTTTGCCGAGTGCCACAGCTCCGGCACTCGGCAAAGAAATCTGTTTTTTTTAACCTCTTTGCCGAGTGCCACAGCACCGGCACTCGGCAAAGGGTGTTTTTTTTTAATTTTTTTTGCCGAGTGCAATGATCATTGCACTCGGAAAGCGTGCTTTTTCCATTTAAACAACAATGCATATATATATAAACAACAATGCATATATATATATATATATATATATATATATATATATATATATATATATATATATATATATAATAGAAACCACAATTCAACATCAATAAATTACAAACCACATTTATATATTACAAACGACCAAATTTATTCGAAATCCACAATTTATTACAAACCACAAGTTCATAGTCCACAAGTTCACAAGTTCGATACATAGAAACTACTCCGCAAGCGGCTCACGGCGACTACGCCCCAGCGTGCGATCCCGGCGACGGTCCGGGTGCGGATGGCCTGACTTGCGATGCCGGCGACCCTCCGACCTGGTTCGACGCCGCCCCCGATGTCCGCTGCACAAAAAAGAAGATATTGCACGTGAGTGACAAGATAAAAATGTAAGGAGTTTAAAGAAAAGTTGAAAATTTCGGCAGCACCTCCCCTACACGGGGACGTTTTCAAAACCTGCAAAAAAAACGTCGGCACGAAGGCCGACAACCACATTTCTGTCACGAAGGCCGACACATCAACTAACCCGGCACGAAGGCCCACACATCAACAAATCCGGCACGAAGGTCATGTCTAGGTTTGACACTAAGCATGAGCACAGAAAGTAAAACATACTCACGGACTCACCGGAGTAGACTGTGGTGGTGGCTGTGGTGCAAGCAGGTGTAGTGGGATCTGTCAACCTTGTTGCTCCCCAAGTTGTTGCACGAACCTGAGCAAACCTTCTTGCTGGGCCTCAACAGCTTGTAGCCTCTGACGCTCGGCCTCCCGCTTGGCCCGCTCAGCCGCCCGCTCAGCTTCCTAGGCCTCCTGCTGGGCCCAAAGTTGCTGCAGCTCGGCCTGCAACATTTGACCCCAATGTTTCAATATTGCAGAGCTAAGGAACGTAAAAGTCAAAGAACGACGAATGAAACTGGAATACTTACCTGGAGTGCCGCCACCGTTGTCGGCCGTTGGCTTATGGGCACGCTAGAGCTCGTGCTCGCTGCTCGGAGGCGGTTCAGAGGAGGAGTAGAGCCCGTGTTGAGGACGCCATCGCCAAGCCAGAACCGTCCATGCTTCTTGCCTTCCCCCACCTGCATCACGATCTCAGGATCAAGGCGCTCCTCGGTCCTCGGATCGTAGGCCGGCCCGTGGACTGACCTTGCCGCCTCCGTGTAAGAAGTGAGGCGGGTGTGGATGCTGGAGTTGATGTACGCCTCTGGGCCCGCATCCGGGTGGTACTCGATGTTGGACCTTGTCGGGCCCATGTGGGCCAGAGCATACGCCGTGAGTTGGCCAATTGACTGGCCACCGTGCGCCGCCGACTGCGAGAAAGACAACAACATGTGGTTAGAAATCATGCAGAATTAAGCGTGGCTAGATTAGACAAATGGTGCAGACTTACATATGTCTTTGCATACTTGCTGAGGCTGGCGCTGCCCTGATGGTGAGGGGCACCTGGCATCAGCGCTCGCTGGTCGCTTTTCTCCTGGTGCTCCTTCTGCCAGTCTGCGTCTAGCCATTTATCCACTATAGCAGCCCAGCAATCGGGGTGGGTGGCGCATCAGCTTGGAATCGCCTACAAGCCATCAGAAGATCAAATTAGGCATAGTTAATCTCAAAATAAATCAACAGGAGATGTTTTCTATTTACCTGTAGGTACTGCTCCCTTGTCAGAATCTCTGTCTGTCTCCTCGCCTGTGTTTTGTTGATTCTTCTCTTACGGTAGGTGGCGTTGTAGTCAACGTGTGCCTGGAGGCAGGCCTCGTAATACAAGTCCGAGACACGCCTTTTACAGGAAGCGTAAGCCACCTGATACGCCCTTGCCTCCTGGCCCGGCTGGCATCTGAAGAAGTTCTGCATAAAGAAACGAGGTATCCATTATTTTATTTAAAGAATGTCCAATGAATGCAATGAATGCAATGAATTGAGGCTTACCCATAACTCTGAAATCACCCGATCCGCCAAGTTTCTGTGCGGAGCATCGGTGGTGACGAGGGCGTAGTGGTCGAACGAGGGTACCTCTGGGTCCTCATCCTCTGACGTCCACACCAGGCCAGGGAAGTGTTTCCTGCATAGAAGTCCTAGGATCCCATTGACATTGCGAGCCGGGACCCCCTCCTCCACAAGCATCCAGTTCCTGCACAAGTGATCCCATTGACATTAGCTCTTATTATGATTTTTCAACATATCAAATGAAGAACATATGAAGTTACTTACTTGTCCCCCTCGGGTGCAATCAGTGGACAGCGTTCGGGTGCAATCGGTCGCTTCGGGAGCTGGCTGGGACCTCGCAAGTAGGGTTTCGAGGCTGAAGAGGAAGTTGAACCCCCTCCCCCCTCCTCGGACGTGTGTGGAACCTCCTCCTCAGACACGTGCGGAATGGCAGCGTCGTACATCTATGGACCCACATCCTCACCCACCGTGGGTAGAGGGACGTCGTCGTCCCTAGAAGTGCGCGAGGAGCCAAGGTCGTGGTTAGTCGATAGCTCCCGCCTGGGCCTGCCCCTCGACCTCCTCTGCCTCTCTAATGTCTCCGCCTCCGTGTCCTCAGCCGGTGGCGTGTCCCTCGGTCTCGAGTAAGTCGACTGACACCTCCTAGTGGGCCCCATCACCTGCAATTAAAAAGAATAAACCAGTATTAGTACAGATAAATGAGAAGTACTTAGCAAGGGATGCAAAATAAAGAAAATGTAATTACAAAATAACATAGTATTACATGTATTTCTAATATTCTTTATGATCAGGATTATCTGGACGATAGGTATCGTCATCACTATCAAGAGCCTCCAAATCGTCAACAGCCTCATCCTCATCGCTATCATTGTCAAGTACAAGTCCGTCAAGCATTTTCAAGTCTCTCGGATCATGCACCTCATCTGCAGCTTCCTCGTCAACAACCCATTCCTCGTCTACTTCCATTTTAATCTCTCCGGTTAAGTCTATCTCAAGCATCCCTGGTAGCCCCTCGTCTTGTTGATAGAACTCCCCGTCATGCGTGGGTGGGTTCAAGTTGTAATCATCATTGTTTGGGGGAGGACATTTACCATGTGGTGATACCTTGTGCACAATATACCAACCCTAAAGACGTGGATCGGTTTTGCAAGCATATGGACAATAATAAACTTGTCTGGCTTATTGAGCCACAATATAGACATCATCTCCTAGATAGAAGGAATCCTGTCTAGTTTCGATTATCCCAAATTTAGGGGACTTTTTGATACTACAGGATCAAACCACTGGCATTTGAATATAACTAGCTTAGGTGCTTTTTCACCGTGGAATTCGAGCTCGTATATTTCTTCAACTGTGCCATAATAGTCCTCCTGCTCCTCGCCGGGCGTAACTACTTCGGGCGTAAATACTCCGGTATTGGTGGTCCTTGGATTGGGCCGACTCTTCTTGTAGCTTGTTGTGTGAAAGCGATATCCATTCACGTCACAAAAAAATGGATAAAAAACCAAAAAAAATATTTTGCTGAGTGCCGGCCCTGGCACTCGGCAAAGAAGCGATATTTACCGAGTGCAGGGCCTTGGCACTCGGCAAAGGCCCTCTTTGCCGAGTGCCAGGGCCGGCACTCGGCAAAGAATTTTTTTAAAAAAATTTGATGGCGTGGGCGGGCTCGGGCGTTAAGTGCCATTTTTTTTTGCCGAGTGCCGCCCTTTGCCGAGTGCCGGGCACTCTGTGGCACTCGGCAAAGCCACTCTTTGCCGAGTGCTAGACTTTGCCGAGTGCCACCCGGTCCGGCACTCGGCAAAGAGTGGCTTCGCCGAGTGCCCGATTTTTGGCACTCGGCAAATCTGCGTTCTCCCGTAGTGAATATGGTCGAGTAATTAGTGTTGGTTGTTTATTAGGTAATTCAGCTGTTTAGTTTCTTTTGGGCTATTTACAAAATAAATGGTTTGGCCGATATTTTAACTATCGTCCTTAGAAAAATACTTAGGACTACTTAGGACTAGTATTTTTTTGTCATCATTAAAAAATATGAGCTTGGCCGATATAATTGTTATCGCCCTTAGAACAAACATATGGCTGGTAAATTGATATCATACTTAGAACAATTATAAGTATGACCGATATTCTGTGATCATCCTTAGCACAAAAATATAAATATGGTGGATGAATGCGTTGACATCGTCCTTAGAGTGAAGGATGCTTATTTTTTGGCACTCAAATTTGTCTCAGGTCGTATTTTATTTTCAATTGTTAATAGCCAAATTTGACAATCTTGTTAGGCTAATCCTTTGCGCATTATTTTGATTAATTCGGCTGCTATATAATTAATTGTGTTCATAGCCCTTTGCCGATTAAGTGAACAATGGATTGATCAGTTAACAAAAGCACGAGACGAAGGGTAAAATAGATATAAACAAGATCAGTATTGGATTATTGGTTTAAGTGCTCGTGCTTGCATCAGGTGCATGCAGTTTTCAGCGGCTTCAGGATCTTATTGTTTGCCACGAAGAGAGAGACATATACGGTGTATAGGAACATATCTCCAGGTGAATAAGTGATATCCTAGTGTCTGGCAAGCTGCTTGATAGTATTATGGCCGATATGTTGATTAAATATCGGGCTGAGGAAAATATTTGGCCGATTGTAGTTCGGACATGGTCCTAAGCAAAATATTTGGCCGATTTATTATGGAGACATTGCCCTAAGAGGTGGTGTGGCTGGTGAAACGATTGACATGTCTTAAGGTACAATACTGATGGCTACAGTGTTTTCGGTAAATGCAATTGTACCAAAAACAACAGGGGGCATGTGTTGATAGTGTAATTTGGCTGGAGAGTATGATTGGCCAAATTATATAGGTTATTCATAATTAGTCTCAATTAGTTGGCATGCTACAGATCAAGAATATGCACAACATGGAGGTCGGACGCCAGTTTATTTGATGCCTGTTGGAGTGCACGTGTGAAGAAAAGAAAGCAATATAGAAAAACCGGGAAAAGGAGATCATGCAAAGGCTTTTCACGGATTAATCCTTTAGCTAAAGGATGCAGTTTCTATTTGTGTCATATGGACCGCTCTGCCATTATAAGCAGGGCTTGGCTTAGCCATTGGTACCACCACTTGGTGCACTTTAGCTCGTCTAGCTTTTCTTTTGAGCGAGCTTTTCGCACAGTCCTTCTTTGCAACCATCGCCAGGGTTGGCAGGAGCCTGTGTTAGTAGTTACTGTCTGAACGTTGAAGGTTTTTCCAGAATCCTGCATGCCACCCTGCAAAAACTCGGAGTCAAAGATCGTCCTGAGTATGAGAGCCATGAGTATGAAAAGCATGGCACTGAGCGGTGTGAAGTTACCATCTACATTGGAAAGAGTGAAGAGTTCCTCGATATCACGGAAGCCTAGAATGTGACCGCAACCGGGTTTCGCTTCGCCGACACCTATTAGGTTGTGGCTCGCAAAGCCTTGCAGTACCTTTTCCTGATCTATGAAGAGCCCATTGCTCATACCCCCATGAGGTTCTTTCCACCTTTGGAAAAGAATCGACGGGTATGGAGGGCTCGCATGGAGGATTTTCAAGGGCGGGATGCGCAAGAAGACAGTCCAACCGCGGTGCATTTGACCACGTACCTGGTTGCTCTGGATGAGCAGTATGACCGGCAAGCCTCGGAGCTGAAGAAGTGCCTTCGGCGAGCCGAGGAAGCCGAGATCTTCTTCAGGATGCTCTAGGTGCAGCTGGCCGAAGCACATGAAAGTGTGGCAGCCGTAGAGAGTCAAGAGACTGCCATGTCAGAAGCTCTAAAGGAGGCCGAAAATCGACATGTCCATCAGTTGGGGGAGGCCTACCTGGTCACTAGGGCCAAGCCGAGGACATTGGCTGCTGAAAGGCAGGATCCCTTGATCGTGGAGGGAATTCCTGTCCATCCGCTAGAAACAAGGAGAACTGGTGTTGCAGTACCACCAGCACCTCCACCCTTAGAAGTGTCAGAAGTAGAACCCTTGCTTCCCCTCACTTAGCCACTGCCAAGAGAGGAGGTAGATCCATAGCCAGGGCAGTAGAAGAATCCACCGAGCCTGGGAATGAAGATGCGTGGTCCAAAGTAGATTAGTTGCCTTTGGGATGATGTACCAGTAGTTAGTAGTGTCTTTCATCGCTGTCCACCGGTATTGTAATCTTTCCGTTGTATTTCGGTCATAGTTGTTGAGATCATCCGATCGTAGGGAAGGTGAAAGATGTGTTGAGAATGGGCGAGTGAGTACCTATATGTTGTACCCGTGTAAGACCGTTGGAATGTGCATTTTATTTACTTCGTTGGGTTTATTGCGTCCATCTGCCCTTAGGTCTCAGTAGATGTGCTTAGGGTTTTTAAGGGCGATATTAAGAGGGTTACAAGAGAAGTTACCATTCAGATACCAGGAAACCAGTTGTGATTGGATAACATAGGATACTGTATCGACTAATTGTGGATGTCCCAGCAGAACACTTGAATCTCATTAAATCAAATCCGTTATTGGATTTGAATTCCTTGTCCCTTATTGCAAAAGGAACCCTTGTTGTTTGAATCTTCCCTTACAATACTCCTCTGATTCTATGGTCTATGACCCCACTGCCTTCATTGCGTGTAAGTTGGTAGTAGTTGCCTTGTTAATAGCTTATGGTGCCGCGACGAAATCGAGGAGCCCTGTGGAACAGCTGCCACATGGTGACGCTACTCGGCACACGCTGGTATCGAGGTTGTTGACCAAGTACCTTTACCAAGTTACACCGCCATATTGTTTTTGATACAAAATATTTCTTGGAAATATTCGGGTGTTCGAATGGAAAATCCACAACAGGTTGAGGAAATAGTGTTCTCTCAAAGTAAACAAGAGGATGTGGTTTTGGAGAAAGCATGTATGTTGCGATCTCAGTTCATACAAGGATTGGTGCATATTGTGGACAAGGAAGGGGAGAAAAGAAGAACACCAGGGAAAAGTTAGCCTCAGGTAGTAGGTAGTGCTTGGAAAAGTCTGAGCGGACGTCAAGTCCCAAGCACTATGCATAGCTCGCCCACGCTATGCCCACGCTAAGCATGCTGGGTCGCCGTCTCCGCATGTCCTACAGATGTCGTCTGTGTTGGGCCCTTTAGCAGCGTGTTCTCGCTTGGCCGCGACATCGTGCCACACTTGTCATCCTCGTGCACTGTGCACTTCTCCTTTTCTTGGCATCCGATCGGCTCTCGACCCCACGTTCTCATCCCCGTATCGGACCCCCTCTCTCATTTTTCTTCTATTGGGAACATGGCCGCCCGCACGTCTTCCCCGCTGAGCGAATCCCCTCCCCTCTCCCTTATCCTTCCTCCGCTCGTGCAGGGAGCGCACCATGGCCGACTTTATCCCCACAGCGTGAACCGTCAGTGTACCCCATCCACGTCGTCTCCACTTCTAGTGTGTTGCACCCCACCTCCGTTCACCACTATCAGATGCCCTTGGTCCTTGCTCTTCTTCATTCCCATCCCCTCAAATCCGACGCAGAGCTATGGGATCTAGTCATCATTGTGGAACTAGGTTCATTAGACAGAGGTGATGGTGTAATCTGAGAAGAAAGGATCTGGTTTTTGAAGAAGTTCAAGTTCCCTTTGGTTAGTTGGTCTTAGGGTTCACGATGTTTGACTTCTCAGTCTCCTATTTCTGAATCTGTTGGTCATACGCCATGTTTTGGATAATCATTATCTTGTTGTTTCTCCATTGCCCTCGTCTATGTCAACTTCTGGATTAAGCTTTAGTTGTATTATGTTGCTCTTAACCATGTATCTCTAAATCCATGTGTGGTTTAGCATTCGAAGTCGTGTAATTTCTTATCTATGAAATATAATTGCGTTTTCCCTTCTTCTGATTCTTGCTCCGAATCTCGGGACGAGATTCTTTTTAGGAGGGTTGGTTGTAACACCTCGGGTGTTACGAGCTCGCTAAGCACTGAGATTATAGCCTAAGAAATAGATCTATAAATATAGTGAGTTAGTTTAATCAAATGCGATAATGAAAAACCTAATCCCTAGTTATATGGAAAAGTTAATAGTTTGACTTAAAAAGTGGTTTTTATAAAGCAATAATAATATAGAACGTGTGTTTGGGGTTTTAATAAAAAATGAAGTACAAGTCGAGTAGATGAAAACACAACTTGGGTTTTGGAAAACAAAGGTTGTTAATTAGTGTTCTTGGAAGCTCAAAAATCAAATTGGAAATTAAAATTAGCCCTTTTCGTTGAATCGGCAAAAAGTTGAAGTTGTGCTAAAAGTACACTTTTTGGGGATTTATAAAATACAAAATAGTTAAATAACGCCCTGATGTTTTGGTTCTATTGTTTGGTATAAAGTGTGTGCTATGTCGTGAATTGGTTGTTGGTGAAGTTTGGTAAAGTTTTGACCGTTTAAAAATTCAACCAAAAGTGCTAGGGAGTGTTAGTTCTAACTGGAACTTTGAATTCTTTTTAGTCCGAAAAGATGATAGACGATGCTACTTCAACATTTAAATACCCTCAAAATTCCCTAAACACCAACTCCATGTTTTTGCATCGTCCGTTGCGTCGAATTGAGCACTTGAGAATAGTGTAGGTCGAGGGGGCGATAGGTGTCACGGTACTCTCGTAGAAATTACTTAACTTCGTTAGAACACGCTGTGAGTTCAATCTGTTGCTCGTTCACGAACCAGCGTTCAGCATCGTTCACAACCGCTCATTTCACCTACCACAGTCTGCTCCTGCCACGTCCTTGCCATGTTGTATGTCTGCTGCCTCGTGCGCCATTAAGCCAAGACCGAGCTGCTATCCTTGCCTCTGCTCTCTCTCTCACTCTCTCGGTCTCTCTCTCTATTTGCCTCTGCCGAGCCGAGTGCACGCCATGGCCGACGTCATCGCGTCACGCCTCCTGCCCGCTCATCGCTTGGCCCCCTCGTGAGAGCGCGCGAGCGTGCGCGAGCCCCATGGCCTCGTGCTGGTCCTATAGCCCCACAGCGCTGCCCTCCCATGCTCCTACGTCGACCGCGCCGCTGCCGTGCTGGCACGCGGCCGTCACGTGCCGTGCCTTCCAATCGATCGGTTTCTGTGCTCGCTGGTGCCGCGGCTGAAAGGTCCTAATGGCTAGAGGGGGGTGAATAGCCTAATAAAAATTTCTACAACAACACTTAACAAAATAGTTAGACAATTATAAGGCGAAGTAAGTGTTGCGCTAGCCTACTCAAAAGCAAGCCACCTACCACAATTCTAGTTTAGTTAGTATCTATTCACACAATAGCTAAGATACTAATCTATGTTAGTGTGCCCTCAAAGGCTAACTAAAGAGCCACACCAACCAAACAAGCAAGCTCTCACAACTAGGTACACTAAAGAGCTTGACAGCTAGTTTGCGGTAATGTAATGAGAGTGATCGAGAAGGTTATACCGCCGTGTAGATGAAGGAATCAATCAATCACAAGGATGAATAACAATGAAGACCAATCACCTCGGAATCAATGATGAACACAATGATTTTTATCGAGGTTCACTTGCTTGCCGGCAAGCTAGTCCTCGTTGTGGTGATTCACTCACTTGGAGGTTCACGCGCTAATTGGCCTCACACGCCAAACCCTCAATAGGGTGCCGCACAACCAACACAAGATGAGGATCACACAAGCCACGAGCAATCCACTAGAGTACCTTTTGGCTCTCTGCCGGGGAAAGGTTAAGAACCCCTCACAATCACCATGATCGAAGCCAGAGATAATCACCAACCTTCGCTCGATGATCTTCGCTGCTCCAAGCCATCTAGGTGGCAGCAACCACCAAGAGTAACAAGCGAAATCCACAGCAAAACACGAACACAAGTGCCTCTAGATGCAATCACTCAAGCAATGCACTTAGATTCACTCCCAATCTCACAAAGATGATGAATCAATAATGGAGATGAGTGGGAGGGCTTTGGCTAAGCTCATAAGGTTGCTATGTCAATGAAAATTGCCAAAGGTATGAGCTTCAACCGGCCATGGGGCTTAAATAGATGCCCCCATGAAATAGAGCCGTTGTACCCCTTCACTGGGCACAACGCGAGCTGATCGGACGCTGGACCTCAGTGTCCGGTCGCCCGACGACCGCCATGTGTCCTGACTTTAATGGTAACTTGTGTTCATCGGATGCTGCGCTATAACTGACCGGATGCTGAGCCACTAGCGTCCGGTCGTTTCCAGCAAGGTTCTAGAAACGCCTTTTGCCCACCGGACGCGTCCGGTCATGCACGACCAGACCCTTCCATCGTCCGGTCAGAAACCCTAGCTTCTGAGCGTTGTCTGACAACAGGACCGGACTCACCTCGCCAGCGTTCGGTCAGTCCATGACCTAGCGTCCGGTCGATTGACCGACACTAGCATCTACGCTGCCACACTTGACCGGACGCGCTGATCCTACAGAGACCAGCGTCCAGTCACTTAGTGACCAGCAAAACTAACTCCTTTTCACCTCTAACTTTTTCACCCTTGCTCAAATGTGTCAACCACCAAGTGTATCACCTTTGTACACATGTGTTAGCATATTTTCACAAACATTTTCAAGGGTGTTAGCATTCCACTAGATCCTAAATGCATATGCAATGAGTTAGAGCATCTAGCGGCACTTTAACAACCGTATTTCGATACGAGTTTCACCCCTCTTAATAGTACGGCTATCAAACCTAAATATGATTACACTCTCTAAGTGTCTTGATTACCAAAACAAAATAGCTCATATGGTTTATACCTTTGCCTTGAGCTTTTTGTTTTTTTTTCTCTCTTTCTTCTTTTCCAAGTCCAAGCACTTGATCATCACCATGGCATCATCATCATGCTATGATCTTCATTTGCTTCACCACTTGGAATGTGCTACCTATCTCATGATCACTTGATAAACTAGGTTAGCACTTAGGGTTTCATCAATTCACCAGAACCAAACTAGAGCTTTCAGCGGCCGCTCCCATCGTCGGCCACCGCGCATGCGAGCGCGCCCGAGCCCACATTGCCCCGTGTTGCTCCACCTCCGCTGCCATGCCCCGCAGCACCCCCGCCATGGCCGTGCCCCCAAGCTGAGCTACCAGCTACAGCCGCGGTGCTTGCGGCCAGCCTACTATGGGCCATCCCCGGCCCAGATGCAAAGCCCCTATGATGCTCCCCTCCCTCCCTCGCGCTGCTCCAGCTCAGCTCTGCTCTCTCCCTGACGTTCTCGCGCGTGCAGCCACGAAGCTCGAGCTCGCCACCGCTCAGTGCCTTCGCGCGCTCTACCACCAACCTCACCACCTCCGCCTCGCTCTCCTTGGTGTCCCACGCGTGCTCGTCGACCTTCGTCGAGCCAGGAGCCGCCGATTGTGCCACCGCCGTCGTGCAGTCATCCGTCGCGGCCACCGCGCGCATGGTCGAGCCACTGCCGGCTGCGTCTGGCCAAGTCGCCACCGCAGGCCACCTCCAGGCAAGCCACGTCCTACCTAGGAGCGCGTGCAAGGCTGTCACGGCCCCTGCGATAGCACTGCCGCCGACGAGCCGCCCCATCGGCCGGCGCACTGCCTCCCCTGCTCGCTGCTCTGTTTCAAGGTAGAAGGACTCTAACGTAAATAAAAACTCTTTACTGTGTTCACTTTGCAAAAATGCTAGACTGGTAGATTTACAAATAGGGGTTTGATTAATTTCAAGAAAAGTCAGGGTTGTAGATGTAAAGTGTGGGGGAGTTGGCTGGGCCTTGCGTCCTGCTCGGCCGTGGGCCTCCGCCACCGCCTAGGCTACCGGCCACGCGTCCCGTCTGGGCCGGCCTTGTGCCACCCGCGCCTGGGCTGCGCGTCCGTGTGGACCGCTGCGGCTACGGGCTAGCCACGTATCCCAATGCCCACAGGAAATTTTGTTTTTTCCCTTTTTCTTATTTGCAGAAACTTCATAAATCCGCCAAAAAGTATAGAAAAATCATAAAAAAAACCAAACCAATTTTGTTAAGTTTCTAAAATCATGATCTATCTGATAGGGTATTTCGTTCGCATAGGTTTTGTATGTTTTTAGGGTTGCTCTAATTATTTTAACATGCTTAATATTGTTAAGACATAAACTTGTAGGAATTTTCGTGATAAATCGGTGATAGTATTAGCTCTAAAAATTTCGCAGTAGGTTAGAAGTGTTATCAGGTGTTCTCGGTAATTTTTGTAGCTGTGGAGTAATTAAATTGCTAAGATAGCAAATGGGCCCTAGTTTGAATATATAGTAAATCAAATAAATGAAATAAAGAAACATATTGGAATTGCATAACTAAAACACTTGTTGGAAAACGACACCTTTCTCGACGATGTTGATACGTAGATTGGTATGTTAGTCATTAAAGCTAGCTTGTTAGTTCATAGTATGTACTATGTTTTAAGAGTTGTTGTTGTTGCCTTGTTAATTAACTGTTGCATCATCTCTACATCGCATTGCATACCATAATAGGGAGGACCATGGATCGTGGAGTCATCAAGAGTTGTTGGTGAGATGGTACTTTTAGAGATCGTGTCGCCAAGATGGAATACTAACTTTTGGTTATATGTTACTCAGGCAAGCCCCGGTGCATAACCCCTACTTTTCTACACTTTATATTATGTTTGTGCATTAAGTTTTAAAGAGTTCAATGAAACCCACTTGCATATATATATATCCTATGAGTCTTACTAGTATGACAGGATCGTGTAGATTGCTATGCTATAGGACTCTGGTAGAAGTCGAGTAATTGCCTATCACTCGCGAGAGATAGAAAATATATTATTATTGTTATTATATTATTATCATCTGAAAAATATATATGAATGATAATTGGAGACCGGGTGGAATGGTACTTTGGATCTGGACTTGGTTTGGCATTCGAGCGAGGCTCGGATTGCATTTGTTACGCCTGTGTTGGTTAAGGACCGGCCGTTGCATTGGGTTCTAGGCAGGTCGCAGACTTATTATCCTGAACACATACTTGTGTATGGGCGCAGGAAGACTCATTGCTCTCTTGTCATGGGTTCCGACTCTTTTCGGACCGATTGATTGGGGGCGGGCATGGTGGAGGTCTAAGCACCGTACTGAGTTCGGGAGTCAGGAGCGGAGGCTTAGAGTCCAAGTTTGGACGGGACCTGGACCCTGTGACAGGAGGATAGTGGGTTGGTCTTGCTTGTGCCTGGGATACAAGTGGGGCATGTGTTTCAGGATACCCAGTTGGGATACATTTGTTCGTGAATCGTCGGGTGATCCGGTACGACTTGTCTACAATGTAGCACCGTAGTAAGAACTAAAATATGAAAGATGTAAAACTAGTTCTGATTGCTTATCACCTACTTGAAAGTAGTACAGGTGCTTACATAGAATGGTTAGTTAATGAACTAATGATAACTGCTAATAAAATTGAATATAAGGAGGCACGTTTAGTAATGCTCCTGCAGATGCAATAAACCCACAAACCAGATAACCTTGCATATCCTTGGAGTCTTTTCTTTTCTCCTGACGGGTAAGTCTTATGGAGTACAATTGAGTACTCAGGGTTTGTTTTACCCTGTAGCAGGTGATAGGTGGATATTAGAGCTGACCTTTGTTTGTGGATTTCTCGTGGTGGGTTCAGAGAGGATTTCTTTATGCTGCGATCATAGTCTTTATTTATAACTCTCACTAAATGTTTTTATAAATAGAAGTTTTATAATCTGTTGTCATAGTTTATATATCAATGTTTCATCATGTCATGAATAAATAATTATTTTCGTTGTAGCTCTGATCGCATGTTTATATTCCGCTGTTAAATTAAATTGTTCATAACTCTGATAAGATGTTCATATTCTGCTATTATAAATAATAAATATTATACTCTGATGTTACATGGAAAGTGATGTAAGAAATGGCTAAAATGTTGTAAGCTTTATTCTCTTATTTGTGATCCTGATGAAAAAATATGGATTTTTAGGTTCTCTCTTAGGGTGTGCTCGACGAAACTGTGTAATTTAGTATCATCTCTTGAGTACTTAGTGTCTAATGGAAAACAAGTACTCCTGAAAGGCATTAGATTAGGCGGTTCTGCCATAGGAGCTCTTTAGTGTAGCAAGTGCGAGAGCTCTTAGTGAGTAGTGACTTAGCCAATTGTGCGCCTAGTGATTATAGTAACTAGAATTGTTGGATAGGTGGCTTGCAATTCTTATAGAGCTAGAGTAAGTTTGTATTTCGCTATTTGTCATGCTAATCAAATTGCTCTAGTGATCTCGTAGATTTTTAAATTGGCTATTCACTCCTCTGACTACCTTTCAGACGGCCAGACGTCTAAGGCATAGCAAGGAGGCGGTGGCGGGCAGGGCGTGGCTGCGCGGCGGTGCGATGGTGGCGGACTGGCCTACGTGAAGTGCAGAAGGTGAAGGCGTGACGGAACATACGTGAGTTTCAATCGGGTGGGGCATTGCCACGCCAGTATGCCTCGTTTAAGCTATGTGCAGTACAACAGGTTGCTCTTGACACTTGACACGTGTCATCCAGAGAGGCTAGAGGTGTCCAATGATAACTAATATATATATGTGGAAAATATTTCCTAGCTACTCTCGTGTGTGTGTGTGTGTGTGTGTATATATATATATATATATATATATATATATATATATATATATATATATATATATATATATATATATATATATATGTTTGTGTAAGGAGGCCTAAAAGAAGGTGTGGAGCTGAACTAGGGATCCAATGCTGGCCATGATGTGATTTTTTGGGTAAAGAAACAGTACACAGAGAGCTCAATGCAGAAATGGAACCCCGTGGGGCGCATGTTGATTAGTCCCGAAGGTTTGCAAGTCATTTCAGCACGTTTTACACTGGCAATCAGGGAACTTATTCACTCGCGCCTTGTTAATCCAGGGCTTTCAACTGCGATCAAGTTGATACCAAGCTCTTCTTCTTTAACAAAAAGAGAAACGAATCGGAGGAATTCCATTGTTAGGAAGACTTGGAAATTGGCTGCCAGACGCGAAGACCCGCTTTGCTGTCCTTTTAGACGGGCACGGTCTGGGTCTGGTAGGATGGATTTTTTTTTTTTTTTTGAGTAAATGGTAGGATGGATGGTTGCCTTGGGTTGGGCTCACTTAGGCCTGCTTGTTGATGGGAGCCAGCCCAGCCCAGCCCTTCGAGCCAACCTGCTGGCCTGAACCGAAATGCACATGCGTGAATACACTTCGGGGGAAGTAACGTCTCAAGAACGTAAAGACAGTTCAGTCTGAGAGTCTTCAGAGGGTTACTTTTTACTGTTTGAGTGGCTGGACCGACATATCACAAAAGGTTTAGGCGCACTATACAGTTTATCTTTTCATATTTTAAGTAGACCATATTTTGGGTAGCTTGTGAACACTGAGGCCACTAGACTAGTTGCTCCTGAGTCCTGACGATTGTATTGAATATTAACATGATCACAAATCCAGTAACTGCGATCTAAACCGAAGATAAACTTGTTTATATATTTAGTGGCTCTCTACTTCACTGTTGTGCTGCTACGTCAATCATCTCCTGATGTGATAATTGAAGAAGAATCGTTTTACCATCTGTTGCCTTTTGTGTTCAGGTGGTAAGGAAGAATCAGTCTTAACGGATGAAATGGTTGGACGTGATGGGAGTCAAGGTAGTCCATGGAAATGCTTATCCCACCTTCCACGAGATCTATGCCTGCCTCAAGGAAATTAACAGAGACGCATAACAGACAACATGCATGGTAGAAAAAGCAGGTCTAGCTAGAAACTAGCTAGAAGTTGGTAGGAAGGACCGGGTACTCCTCGTTTAAGCTAGCCAGGCCAAAGGAGCTGCTGAGGGATAGAATCATCTGGTAGACAGCTATGGAGCACTGGAAAGAGAGGGCGAACAATTAAAGATGAGATCCATGTCAAGTATTGTTCCTGTTTATCATCATCAGATGTGTACTGATAATATTATTTTTTAGCAAGGAATATGTGAAGGGGAATATTTGCGATGCTTGGTCTAGGATAAGATGGCTCAGCTCCAATTCAGTAATGATAAAAAATCTAAAATAAGAAGGTTTTGATGGAAATCATATGGCCACGTCATCCTAGCTATAGCACTGGCAATGATCTTGAGTTCAGTGAATAAACATTGATTCTATTCGACCAATACATGCAAATGTTTATTATATCATGTATAAAACTACATTAATTAATTATTTATAGATGTTGGATTGATAACTACCATATGTGGGAGTCAGTTACACGCTTAGCACATCCATTTCGCCCAAGACGTGTACTAGTCCTAGGCTTCTAGTTCTATAGGCCCTAGCCCCATCGTTCATCTCTTCAAGACAAGTAGTGGCTAAGCTTGACCATGGCTGTCTTCGTTGGCAGATATTATGGTTGTTGTATCATGTTGTTGGTTGTTTTTTTTTTGTGTGTGTTTGGGTGTTTTCTTTATTGTGTTGTTCACTCTTCTATTAATATTAATACATAGACCTATAGTTAGCCTGTGGACTTCTCTAAAAAAAGTTTTGCTTACGATTGTGGACGATAGCGATGGAGGGGGCAAGTACATTAACCACCTTGATACACAGTGTCAATAATAGGTAAAAGGATATACAGAAGAATAAATTATTTTCAAATTAAACATGAACTAAAACATCACATACCTGTCCTCTAGCGGGTAGAACTTGATCTGTATGGAATTCCACCTCTAGCTGCGTATAAGCAGCATCACCAGAAAGCAAAATGCTTTTGCAACTGAGATATTAGTATAACCATTCCAATTTACGCAGCATCACCACAAAGTAAAATGCTTTTGCAACTGAGATATTACTATAACCATTCCAATTTGCATGAGAACCACATGATGGACAAAAGGCGAAGGAAACTGAGGAAAGCAAAGGGGAAAACGCAGCACCACTACATAATTTGGACCCGAGAGTATATCACGATTTAAAATTGGATAGGTCCGGATAAAACCCAGTCTTTTTGGTATGGTATGACTGCGACGTTAATTTATGTTTGTGCATCTGATGGACTGAAAAAACTAATTTATTTCCCATATAGATACAGGTACATAAATGATCATTACCCATTTTTTGCTAGCAGGTATAAAATACAGTGTATGATACAAAAGGCTTATGACTTTTCGGTTTATCTTTTTGGGCAATATCTACTAAATAATTAACAGAACTATGCAGCATATCTAATTCAGCTGACAGCTATTGTCTTTGTCATTCTGGTATACAGCATACTGTTAGGAGTTAACTGTGGGCCAAAAAAATTAATTGGCTTTTATATTTCTAGGGTGAGATGTTCTGGAATGTGCTGGCTGGAAGATGTCAAATGAAGATGGTCCAAGCGATCTCCTGGATGCCATCGGTGAGTCAGAAAGCAAAGGCTCGTAAACAGAGCTCTTATTCTTGGCTGGTGCTGTGGAACCGGCTACCATCATATTATCTTTATCTGATCTCAGTTGGGACTCCAGATTCACCAGGGTGTACATCGGCCCCCGTGAGTGCTCGGCCTTCTGAAGAATGTTGATCGCGCTAGGTCTGTATGTATATCTGAAATATTTCAGAGCTAATACAGGACCCATTCCAACTCCACTGATCAACTGGAACAATGACACATTATGGTCACTACGATTCGACGAATGCATGAAGCCTTTATAAAACCAATCAAAAAACATCTAGCAGAACTTACCACCAGCGTTATCCAGTATGACGGTTGTCTGCAAAGGCGGAACATGATGGTGTACATTCCAGAAGTGGGTATACTGCTGATAAAGAAGTTTAGGACATAGAAGGCAATGAGGTTTCCCCATATGGCCAGAAGTTGCAGAAATGTGAAGGAACTGCAAGTAAGAAGACAAATAAGGACCACTCTGACAAATAGCAGTTCTTAGTTAGGAGGATAAAGTTTTTCTAATTCGTACTTCATCTCCAATGTCACAACAAATGCCTGCAACCAAATGCTTCCTGAGAGTGCAATCATTGAGAGCTCCTCCATCTCGCTTTTCTCATTAGCGTATGCATGGATGGTTATTAAGAAAATAACGATTGCCTGCAAGGAAAAGAGAAAACATACACATTAGCTGGATAAACAAAAACATAATAATTTAACTAACTTAAAAAATACTCAGTTCCTGTCTTATGGGTCATCTGCTTAAGTATATGTCAATGCGTACATTTCTTAAGTATAGTCAATGATTCAATAGAGGGCTTAACTGAGGTATTTAAGGAAATGGTGAAGCAGAAAACTACTAAGATAAGAGCTTTGCAGTGTTTGAGAAAAAACATAAGAGGTTTGCGTACACTTTTTACAATAATTGTGAAGGCCATATAAGTAGGAACCACTAGAGTGATTGATAGCTCTAAGTGATGTCTTCTTGAGCTAAATAAATCCAGGGTTCTGGATCTCAGAAACCAGGACTAAGGTGCTGTTCCAGAGAACAACTGCTTTCAGTTTTTTACTTATCCAATTTGTTGGTCAAATTTTTTTTGAGTTTTGTTGAACTCTTATGTTTTGGTAGTATCTAAGCAATATGTATTCCAGTAGCATTTTGAGCTCTTCTAGTGAAAATGCACAAATTAACATTTGCAAACCATGAGCAAAAAGGCAATATAGAACAAAGAACTTACATGATACAATGATCGACCAAACCAACCAGCAAAGGTACTTGGATTGAGAAGCCTACAAAGATATTCAAATAGTTAAAAGAAATTCAAAGTGTAAGAAAATAAAATTTATCTAGGATACTGCAGATAAGAATAAATCACAAAAGAGATACCGACCCTTAACAGCAACATGCTTACCTTCCGGCTTGGCAGTAAAGTAATATCTCTGGATTTTGCATCACTGTCTTTTCAGATAAATCCTTGTCCAGTACAGTAGTTAAAACAGGAATGCTTGTGTAGAAAACATTATAAGCCATCAAACTAACTGAGTTGAATAAGCTTGTTCCAGCAATGCCTGAAAGAAAAGAAAAACTGCGCACAGAATATGAGCAATCAAGAAAACTAGCACACACTATATGTCCAACCACCATAATACAAGTACCAAAGGTTTATGGCTTACAGTATCTGAATAAAGCAAATTAACAATGACTTGTAGAAAGAGTATTGCGAAAGAAAGGCAGTGCGATTGTAGGAGTACCGCCCATGGACAAGAATCAGCCTTTTCAGGAACCTGAATTCTGTCAAGTAAAAATAGAAATGTCAGAAAGGTTATATAAACTTGCACGGTATTAACTACTCCAGAGTTTAATCAAACTATTGTAGAACCTAGACTAGAACAGAGAGCATATAAATTCACACGAATTCATATCAAACCACAGCTAAGGAACTGTTATGACCTCACATAAGTTGAGTACGAGTAAATGAAAAATGACCAGACATGCTTCATTAACCGACAGGCTATAAAACTTACGACCACACAAAATATTTCACTTTCTCAGGGCACAAAAGTACGAGTGTCGAACTACAGGACTACAAGATTCATCTTCCCAACAGACAACATTGTAAGATCATGTTTCCCACACAAATGGAAATATATTTGAGTTCACAGCTTAATTTCCATGTGAAGGCCAAGAAAGCTGAACACATATTGGCATATCACTATTATATCAACAGTATCTTGAACATAGAAAATAACTGAACTTGTATCTCAATGCGCCCAGGGCAGCATATGACCAAACAACTTGAAATATTCATATCTACTTGTTTGGTGCCGAAAGAACTTGATCCAAGCACCAAAAAGATAAATTGTATAGTCATTAGGCTCCCCTCTTGTTCTAGAAGGAATATATATACCAGCTTGACTGGCTGATCTTTTTTCCTTTCCTTTTCTTGGTTGAGTGGAGACAATTTGGTTACCGATTAGTACAGTCCTCACATTTCACAATCTACAGGTCAAAGTTTCAATCCCTTGAAAACCTAGTAGAAAGTCCACATGAAGAACCCAACCAACCCATGGTCGGCAAGAGTCATCAAACTGCAGTTGTCTGCCAAAAGGCCAAGATTTGGTATTCCCAGACTCTCTTATTGACTTTAACACACAAATGATTCACTTATAACTGACTTGAAGACGTTCATGCATACAAAAGTAACTAAACAGAGTTGATATACCAGAAAAATTAAACAAGATAATTTGCAACAAAAAACATGAGAACAAATAACAGTAATACTATCACAGCTATCTAGTATACAGAAACCATGATAACGTCTTATAAGTAAAGGATGTAGCGCCATAAGAATTGTGGTAGCAGAAGAAAAAGATAAGAAGATGTTAAGTACTCACTGCCAATGCTATAGTCAGCAGCCCTTGCAGCTTGAAGACCTTCCCTACCACTAATTCCTACACCAACGTCAGCCTGTTGTATCATCCTTACATCATTCCCACCATCACCGATTGCCAAAGTTCGATAGTCACACGACTTTAGAAGCTTCACTAGCTATGGAAACAGGATGTTAGGGCAAGTAATTTACAAGGAGAAACAGAGTAATACTTCGTTCCAAATTATATCTCATTTTAGCTTTGTTTTAAGTCAACTTTCACTAACTTTGACTAAGTGTTTAGAAAAATATATTAACATCTACAATATTAAATAAATGTACTATCACAACATAGTTCATGGTAGAAACTAATTTGACGTTGTAGATGTTGGCATATTTTCTATAAGGGTCAAAATTAGAGAAGTATGATTTAGGACAAAGCCAAAGTGAACTACAATTTGCAACTGGGTACAAAAGATTAGAAGATAACACAGACCCAAGTAGACCTCCGATGGATATCATGTTAACTTTTGCCAGATCCTTATGTGTATACATGTGTTTTGATTAGAAAAGTAAATTTACCATGTTTTGTCTTATGCTAGCTCCTTATGTAGCCCGTATGTAAACAGGTGTTTGATTAAAGAGTCAAGTCCAATTTACACCCATAAACTAGTGGGCGAATTTGAAAAAGCACCTCGAACTCCAATACACAGCATACACATCTTAACTTTCAAAATCAAACAAAATACCCCCCTCCCCTCCCCCCACACCCACATGACACATATCCAATACAAGATGACATGGCTAAAAAACCAAAGACATGTGGGGCCCACATGACACATATGTCCCACATCAGCCAAAACCACCATCTAAACCACTATGAACTATTTTATTGGGTAATTTGTCCAGCTCTGAAAGTTAAGGGTTGTATGTTGTCTGGTATTCGAGTTTGAGGGTGTTTTTTAAATTTCGCAACAAGTTCAAGGGAGCAAATCGGACCTTACTCTTGATTAAAAAACATATTTCTATGTTGCACTTTATTATTCAAAATAATGAATTGTACTTTAAACATTACTTTATTCATACAAATAACTAATGCTGATGAATATATTTTGTTCAAGCAAGAAAAAAAGGCAATGGTAAAGAATTACCTGAGCTTTTTGTGAAGGTGTAACACGACAGCATAATGCAGTTTTTGAAAGAACTGCTAGTTCAGTAAAAGCTTCAGTATAGTGTGACAGAATAATCTCTAGTGCCCAGCCATCCACTACAAAAGCCAGCTCCTGTTTCAAGCAAATACAAAATCATGGTGCAAGTCAAGATACTAACTTTCTTTAAGGTGATAATATCATTGTAAAGGCATAGATTTGAAGTCATCCTAATTTTACAAATACTTAAATCGGTCAATGGACCTACTGGTCACTGAATCATCACAGATGGCTTTTATTTTGATCATGCTATTTGAAAAGGGTTAAATTAGCCATTCAGGAAACTTGGTTTTTCCCTCTCAAGGCCTTAACAATGAATGCATCAGGGATCAGAAAGGTAGGTTGACAAGGAAACGACAGGCCATCCTGCCAGAAGAGAAAGTAACAGCGGCAGGGAGTAGTTCAGATCTGAGAGGAGCTGATGGTGGCATATAAAGATAAGAGTTACAGCAAGTAGTGTCAGGACCAACCTAAGTTCGCTAGACCACCTGGATTTAATTGTGACTAATCCAGGCCAACAGCCCAGTACTGTGGCAGAGGTGGATAATCCCTTTTCGATATAGCTAATGAAGCAACTTAATGGCAACTGTCACCACCAGATATGCTTCTTCATAACCCAGTGAGAGTTGCTGTTGCAGTTGGCTGTGCCTCATTCCAGCAGGTGATGGCCTTAGAAGAGAGGGAATTTTAGTCCTTTCAGGCCCTGTTTGGATCCATTAGCTAGCTAATAGCTCATACCTAACATTAGCTAGTTAACTATTAGCTGGTTTTGTCCAACTAGTTAGACTCTGTTTGGATACAAAGGAGCTAATTATGAGCAGCTAACTAGTAGCTCAATGGATCCAAACAGGGCATTATATGTTTGAGTCAACAAATAATAGGCCTGAATCAACATGTGCACGAGGTGTTCAAACAGGACAAAAACTCCTATGGCCCCCAAAAGATTATAGTTTAGAGTCTGCTTGTCCTTCCACACACTGAAAGCTACCAAAATGAGACGTGCAATACACCACATTTAACAAACCTTAGGCTCTGATGACGTAATCCTCATGGTAAGAAGAACTCTTTCCAAGCTTCTAGCAACTTCATCTTGAGTTTTCCCATTGATATGCAAGAGCTGCCCTTTAGGTTCTACAGACAGGTAACAAAAGTAAAAATGGTATTTAATTCATCTCCACATCACCATTATTCAAGAAAAAAACTGCACTGGGCCTCCTTTAGAATGTACTTTTGATGAGCTACTCAGCTGACACTGGTTTTATTCACTCCCTGTAGCCTGTATGGATGCACTTACGAATAGTTAAGTACATGCCAATTTAGTGTAACCAAAACTCTTTTCTATTCCTTCAAGCTTATTCATGGTTATCTTTTAAGTCTTTGTCTTTTTTTCTCATTTAAAAAAGGACTGACATTTTAACACAATAGACTTCTTTACAACTCTGCTCAATCAATAAAGAAGAAAGGAAATAAACATAAAATTGCCCGATAATTTTTCACTTTACGACCATAACTCACTTTTGTACATTGACACCCCCACAACATTTGAATATTGAATAGACACCTGAGAAAAAAAAGTTCATGGAAAAAAATTGGTGGTTTAGGAATCCCAAGCCTAAGAGACTTAAATATTTGTTCGTTAGCCTCTTGGATAAAAAGGTATATAGAAGACAAAGATAAGCTCTGGAAAGAGCTGATAGACTTTAAGTAGAACAGAACACTGATAAATCAAATATCTTCTTGACTAGGAGTACAGGGGCCTCTAATTTAGAGGTTTTTATGTGGGCTTCTCAGGCGGCTAAGATGTGATATAGCCATATAGGTGGAGGATAGGTAATGGAAAAAAGGTAAGGTTTTGGGAAGATAAATGGCTAGGTTCTTCAAGCTTAGCTATTCAGTTCTGGAATCTATATATGATAGTTAATGAGAAGAACTGTACTGTAGCAGAACTGTGGTATTGGGAGAACCTTAAGTGCGGTTTTAGAAGGTCTGTAGATGATAGTTGATGTATATGTGGTTATTAGAAGTTTGTCAATTAGCTTCCACTCTTCCTTTGGCACTTTTCAACTAATGGGATTTATTCTTCTCAGTCTCTTGATAAGGTCATAAATTTTAGAAGCATTAAGACTGTTCATGTTTCTGCTTTGTGGTCTGTCACGGTTCGGCCAAGAGTTCATTTCTTTCCCTGGCTTGTTTCTCATAACAAAGTGTTAATTAGGGATAGTTTAACCAAGAGAAGGAAAGTCGATGATAGTAGTTGTCTGTTATGTTGTGAGTATGAATCAGTGCCACATTTGTTCGTTGATTGTGCTGTGGCCAAACAGCTTTGGAGTATGCTTCCTGATATACTTAAAGTAAACATAGGTGGTAGTCTGGATGATGTAGGAAAGTTTTGGCAGAGTAACAAAAGGCATGGTTTGCTTAATATGGTTACTTTTGCTGCTCTTAGTATCTGGAAACTCAGAGATGATCTTTGTTTTCAGAAAGTTGGCTGGAAAGGAATGGATGTGCTGTTGTACAAAATGGCTGGCATGGTACAAAATTGGATAATTCTGTGTACAGCAGAAAAGAAAGTGGTTGAGACAGATTACAATGGAGATCAGGAATTTGGCAAAAACAGTTTTGTGGCTTTGGAACTGAAGAAACTGGGAACAAGGTTAGAAGAGTTTCCGTCCCGGATCAACATGGAAGATCTGGCGCACTACAGCTGCAAGGAGGGAAGGTACAACAACCTGGAGGTTCCAGTCCCAGAAGCTTGGTGGTGTAATCTGGTCAACAGCATGAAGTTGATGTAATTTGTTTCAGGTTTTAGTCTTGGAGGTTGTTTGTGAGGTTCTCCGAGTTTTGAACTGACTGGTCCCGGATCAACTTCCTATGCTGTAACGATTTCGACCGTCTTTTGGTTATTTGGTCAAAAGACTGGGACTGTAGCCCTAAAACTCTAAAATAAGTTTATGGAACTACAATGGAGTAAAGCTGTAAAAACTAGTATATTGAAACACACATACCTGAAGAAATCAAGTTGCACAAAAGAGCAATTTGAATGGCAGTACTTTGTTTATCACCAGTTAACATCCAGAAGTTGATTCCTGACTGCCTCAGTATTTCAATAGTTTCTGGTACCCCATCCTATGAACAGATCCAGATATAAGGGCCAGGTGGCCGGCGAACGCCAAAAAGAATAATGTATTGTTACATGATATGAAAGCAAAGCCAAAGTAGAACCTGGAGGCGATCTTCTATTGCACTGACACCTAGAATCTCCAAGCTATGTTCTAACTTTTGGCAAACCTCAGCAACTTTCCACTGAACAAAGATATAAAGGAATTATTTTTCTATCAAATTTATCTGAAATGAATTAATAAATATGATAATTACCTCCCTGTCATTCAACGAGCTATTAGCCTCCTTAAATGATTGAGACCATTTAGTGTATTCCTCTGGTTCCAGCTCACGCCATCCCAAGCAGAGTGTGCGCAACCCCAGCTGAGCATATTTGTCAACTGCATCAACAAACGTCTTTGTCTTTTGTCCTGAAAATTAACTATCATGAGATCCTCAGATCAAACACAATTTACTAATAGAGTTGCATCAACAAAAAATTCTATGTTCTGCTTGCGAAGACCTGTTAGCTAGAATCCTTGTGTGCTGCATGTGTCCAGGTTCATTTTGTGTAGGTACGGAGTCTTTAGTACTAGCAGATTTCAGTTAGCAGTTTAGGAGAATAATAGGCAATCATAGCACATTAATTAGGAGGATATCAAGGACAGCTCCCTCCCTCCCTCTCATATGACAAAATGGTGAGGGCTTGTGAGGCCGCATCGACAAAAAACAACTAGTGTCACTATGTACTGTGTCCACCAGAGAGAAGCTAGTGTGTGTGACTCTCAAGAGAGAGGGAGTGATTTGCAAGAAGACCCACAGTCAAGAGAACACAGCCATTTATTACTTCTGAAGTAAACTGTGGATTAAATTTATGCCACAAAATAAGAAGAAAGTATGTAAATGCTAGATTCCAAAATATTTAAAAGATACTGAGAAAATGTTACCAGAATAAGCACAAGGAAGCATTGCCTCATCAGCTCCTTTGGACAAGAGAAAAATCTTGCCACTCTGACAATCCAAAACGACAACAGACATTCTTTTCCGGTCAGATGTGAACTCAAGGATGTCAAGTATCTCATATTGCATCACTCGACGGTTGAAGTGAATTTCTGCTTTTAGTAGATGTCTAATTATTTAGCCAATAAACCATACAAAACAAAACAAAAACAAAACAAATTTAGGAACCAGAAAACCTACCTGCATTGTTTCCATTCTTGCTGACAAGAACCATATGCAAATTTGCAGCCGCATTAACCAGAGCATCCTCATCCTGGGACTGGGCTTTATACAAAATTGATCCACTAGGACTGGAAGCCATAGCATTGGGTAAAAAATAAATGGTAAGAATGAACAGAATATGTGGGTGAAACTGTCAGAAGGATGAATGTCTAACCTTTTTATAGGAATTACTGTATTGCAGAGTGTCATGACTTTCAAAAACTTGATGACATGAGGGGAATTATTGGCGACAGCGTTCAATAATTCAACATCTAAACAGGGAAACCGATTAGTCGACATAAATATGAAGTTTTTTAAAAAAACTGGCATAAATATGAACTTGAAACAGTATTAAGTAGTTCCACATCTTAAATAAGTTCCAAGTACATTTGTATCAAAAGTAGAAATGGTTAACAACAGAAAAGGCAATTTAGAAGAAAATCTTGCAGGAGGACCAATTAAAGCTAGCAAAAAGAGGTTCTTTCTTGTTATTATGTTGTTGAAAGATGGAAGCTGGAAACAAAGATGGCAGAACCCAGATATGATCTTGTTCTGAGAAGATAGTGAGAAAGCACACTGGATCCTAACTTTTGCAACTATTAAGAAAATAGTTAATTGAAGTTTTAAGTATGACCTCTGAGCGCATCTCCAGATTCATTCCCATAAAAGGTACCCCCGATACAGCACCTTCTGAAGATCATCTTGTTCTCAGTCAATGTCCCAGTTTTATCTGTCAAAATATATTCAACCTGCCCCAAGTCTTCACTAATTGCTGTGCTGAAAATTATTGCGTTAGGGTAGATTTAGCAGAGGAGAAGAAAGAACAATTGCACGTCTCCTTATCGATAGAAATACGCATGGTTGCTTACTTTGTTGCATGGGCAGGTATGTCGTTTTCCAGGTCATACATATCCTCATCCCAATCTATGAACTTCGCGTACAGACTTTTAACAAAGTCCAAAGAAACCTACAAGACACATAAATCCTCTTTAGAGCATCACCGACAAGTATCAAATAGAAGCAACTTTTCATTTGGTATGACCGTCAGAGAAAGTATATCTACTGTGCAATGTTTCCCTCTAGCATTATGGCATTGCTTACTTTAGAAAAGACAATAACGCAGCTACATACAGAAGGAAACAATAAAATGGAAAACATGCACTGCATACAGAAAGTGCAGTTCACAGAACTATGCTAAAACAAATAGAGAATTCAATAGTTTTCAAGTGAAAATGAGTTTAAATAGTACTAATATGTCTATGCAGACCACTGCCCATAGACCAGAGTAACTGAACATCCAGAATATCGATGAGCTGTAAGTGTATAAGTAGTCATGCAAATGCAACTATGCAATTGCAAGAAGATTTTTGCACCAATTAAATGGTAAACACAGCAAGGCTGCAATAGCATATTTTAAAAAGGGTGGACTGGTGGTTGAAATATATGCCAACAAGATATCAGACAAATAGTTGCCATAACATGAGAAATGGAATTATATAAAAATCTGAAGACCGTGTGAATTGAAAAACTCATGGGCATACCTTTATTGAAATGGGAATCATAATAGAACACAATAGTTCAAACCGCAGAGGTATAACCAGAATCTGATACCATGGTTCATTGTCATCATACTTAACATACCATTGCTACACGAAGACAGGCAAAATATTAGATGATGAGCAAAATATAGAAGGCCCAAAAGAACAATGCGGCCATGTATAATTCAGTTAATGAGAGTTTTCACAGTTTGGGCAGGTGAATTAGCACAATGAGTAATAAAGAGGTCGCATGTCAAATTCTTGAGATACTTTGTAATCACATGCCCAACCTTACGGTCAAGTTACAGAACTTAATCTTGGCAACACACAGAGCACATTGGGAATATTACTTCAACTGAAGGCCACAAGGAAATAGGAGTAAACCATAGAGGGGGGGAAGGCCGATCCTAGATGAACACACCCACCACCAAATACTCTTCAGCTCTAATTGGGTGCTTAATTTTCTTAAAATTACTTTGTAACTACAAGGTGATCCCATCTTTTATTACCTACGAATCTCAAAATGGCAAAATTTGAAACCTCTGAAAAGAGATGCACAATAAACTCTATCATTTCAGTAGTAGTTTGTGACAAGAATTTACATCTTGCAAATATTTTTGCAGGTCCCCAATACACTAGTAACAATGGAGCTAATATGTAGGACACAATGAGAAAATTTACAAGCAAAACTACCTTGCGAGCTTCCATACCCTTCCAAACATTGCCAGCAGCCCCAAGAACGACAACGACTGTAAGTTGAAATAAGAATATGGCACCAGTAAGCTTATCAATCATTGCATCCATAGCAGTTAGCTTGGGTTCTGGGACACCCCTACTCATCCCCAACTTAGTTTCATTGCCTGGAAGCGGAGATTATCAATAATCAGTCTCCTGGTAAAGTTGAAGTTTAAAATAAATCCATGTCACAAAATCTAATTCATACGTAAAAATGGTAAGACTGAAAACACATTTTGCCAGTTACTCTGCAGATTATTATAATACCATTGAAACTAAATTTGTAGTAGGTGTGTGAGCAAAAAAATCTAACAATAATGTGTTCTACATGATTGTTGTAAGGCTAAACAGCGTTATCTTTACTGAAAGCCCTCAAATTATTTAAATTTCTGCAATCAAGGCACTAAAGCACAATCTCACTGAGTACAGCCCCTTTTCCTGTCATCAATGTGCAATGAAGCCCTTTCAAGTTCAGTTTTGTTGAATAAGCCCATTAACTATTAAATGTGTCAGCTGCTAAGGACAAAATCACATAGTAACAAGCGTTTTTTGGAACTTTATAGTGTGTAATGTGTACAATAGTACATATATAATTGAGTTAGTACATAGTATTTGTTTGAAAATTACTGATTTGTATGAAAGTTTTCGCCTGAGAACATTAACAAGTAGTTGTAAGATTCAATCAACTAATCAAATTTCAGCCATCAATCCTCATTGGCTCAAATCAATACCCATATCGTAGATAATTTGGTATACCGGCTGAAATAGTCTAATTGGCCAGTATAAGTAGGGGCAAAATTGAACATATTGGATAATAAGATTTGGAGGGCCTTATAAATTATCAAATTCTACCTGAGTAAGACAAAATCCATATCTCACCAAAATGCAGTTCTTTCAAACATGTTGGGCTGTCAGGTTATCGTACTCCTGAATCTAAGGTGAAATGCACACCAGTTTTAAAAGGTGATGAAGAACTAGACACTAAAAGCGCTATCTTTGACTGAGTTTGACGGGGGTGTGTGTTGTAACGGCTCTGTCCCCTTTTTTCTTCTTAATATAACGATATGCAGCTCTCCTGCATGTTCGAGAAAAAAACTAATAGTTCTATCCACAAGCATGCTTGTTGACAATCTGATAATCGACAATAATACTTATGATGGAATTTGGTACCTTCGAAACCACAGGATCATAGATGAATACTCAGTATGCAGGACACACAATGTATATAGATTCGGGCTTCCAGAGGATAACAACTATATGTCACGTGTTCTTCCTATTCATTGATTATCTGATTACAACGAAAGTTTGTAACTTGAACACCTAGGTCTGGATGCAAAGCCCAACCTACGCTACTGATTGGGCGAGATCAGAAAAGGGGTGACATCGACGAGCTTATTAGGCTTCTCTTGGACTTTGAATTTGCTTAACCCCTGGACGTCTCCCCTCCGCTTATATAGCCAGCAAGTTGGGCCTTATCCATCCAGGGGTCCTCTTCATTGTGGTTGTGGATCAAGGTTGTCGTCCTTATCTTCCGTCAATTCGGATGCACCCCCACTAAGGAAGCCTGCGAACTTGGGCAAGTCTCATCTTAGATGGACTTTGTCAGTTACCTTTCCAAATATCCTACAGAGGACACAAGTAGGATGGTCTCGCCCTTTATTTGTATATCCATATCCATACATAGCCTTTCTCAAATGTTATGAAGACTATATGCCAAAGTAAATATTTTGATATTGATCAATGATAAAATGTAAATGCTATAGAAATCCAAGTTGTCAACTTAAGTAACATTGCTGACAACAGCCTTGTTTACATTAGTCATTCCATGATTATTGTAGGATGACCCCATTCTTAACCTTTTGTACTAGCCTTGCTGTTACATGAAACAAAACAAATAGCATCAACAAGTTACCTGTATAAACTGCTACGCCACAAGCCCATTCTGTATTTCTCAAGTAGCATGACTGCAGCAATGTGTTATTAATAGTCAATGGGCAAATGTCATTATCAATGAATGGAGGAAACAGGCGGATGTTTGCATCAAATCTTCGTATGTCTTTATCCGGTATCAGGCACTCGATCACACCCTGTTTAGTTAATTCATAAAGGTAATGAGAAGTTAAATGAAGGCATACTAAAATGGGGGTTCCCCCTGCTGTTTTCGCAAAAGAAAAATTAAATGAGAGCAGAGCAGCAAAAACAAAGAAAAAGAATTAGACTTTTAACCTTTATTTTGTGCAGCTGTTCAAACTCCAGCCCTACGCAAGGTGGTGGGCTTGCTCTTGTCTTCAAATCAATTTCCCCATCAAGAGCAGCTGTCTACAAACATAATTAGAATTCAAGAATGGAAGGATAATATATATTCAATATGTAAAGAACTAACTGGATAACAATAAACTCAAAAGTATGTCCCATCTAAGGAGAAAAAATTCAAGGTACATGTCGAGAAATAATAAAACATGGTTGCCAACTAAAATTATTTCTGGAATCACGTTTCATCAGTTGGGTAATAAATGAAGAAGAAAAGTTTGTCTGGAATTCGAATCACAAGTAGTTTCAGACTGTTCTATCTACTGGAAGGATACAACTTCAGCTATCTCTCTTTAGCGCTAGAAAGTAATAAATATTTTGCTTAAATACGAATTAGCTCCGCTCAGATGTGGAGTTTTATTAGTTTATGATGCGGCGCGGATGGTGTGGTGAGCGCAGAGGGGATCGGAGGAGCAGATGAGACTGGGAATTAGAGCGGAGAGAGTAGCAAGGAAGCTCGGCGGTGGGTTCTTCTCCGGTGACGGCGGCAGAAGCGCCCGGCGCCACCGCGAAGGGTAAAACCCCACCCCGATACACAGGGAGGTTTATTCCTTCTTCGATAACTGTTTACAATCCTAAAGTACCCCTTTAAAGATTAGGAGCACTTGCCAACAATAATGAAACTGATCTCCTAAAAATCCTCCCCTAATTCCTCCTTTCCTAACAGCCGAGCCTTAGCCACGGCTTGGACTAGTAGCCTGTTTGGGGCGACGCCGGTACTGGCAGCCCACAAACGAGTCCACAACAGTTTGGCAGCTCCATGTCCAAAAGAACATTAGTTTCTTATCCTAACAAATTAAGTAAAATATAAACTAACTCGTATTGAACATAGGGGGATATCTTGGAACACCCCTCTAAGAACACTCAAGCTAAGGGAGTCCAACCACAGTTTATTACTTATATCACACTTCATGTGAGATTTCATATATGATTTATGAAAACACGATGGGGTTGCTAAAAGGAATAATATATGTACTTTAGTTCACTCTGACTCAGTGAAATGCCCCACATGGGCAATAAATTAAAGGTATCTCCTGAGCAAACCATGCACAATACAAACAAACAGAAGGTGTGGTGGGGGTAGAGCATTTATTTACCTCAACGTGACAGATGCCTTGTGGTTCAGAAGTTCCCAACAAAACAAGATCACATGGTACTTCTTCATTCTCTCGAATCCAAACTATGTTACCAACACGGATATCTTGAGCTTGAATCTATATAGCAAAAAATGGAGAGGGTCATATTCTCAGGTTCAATGTTCTCACAACTGTGAGAAGAAGAGGTAATATATACTGAAAGTACAGCAGGAACTGTTAGACTTTGATAGTGTCCTTGGAGGTCAAGGTACACATCTAACTGAACTAAACTTTCACAACAAGCATTGTTGTTGCAAACTTGCAATAATACCTTAAATGGGTTACTGGTCATGCATAGCAAAGTAGTTACATGATGTAGCCATAAGTATGTAAAGCAATATTTCTAGATGTAGCTATGCAAAGAAGCAAAAGGTAGCAAGCCTGATACGAGAAGGTTACATGGATATATTTTGCACTTTACTTTCTGGATACAGACACACTTCTGATTCTCTCTATCATTTCAAATTAAATGGTTAAAGGCATATCTGAAAGACCAAAGATGTGCACATTGTGAAATGATAGAGGATGACATAGGAACATACATGTTTCCGGGCACCATTCTTAACAATCCACACTTCTTTATCATTCGCTTGTTTATCTGAAATATACCTGTTGTAGTCATCCCATGCCTCTTTGGTTGCAGAAACTGCAAAGATAAATATAAGTGGGCCCCAGGTACTTGCAGGATTTACAGGAGTGATAAGTGACCATAGTTGCAGACAAGCTATCAACAAGAAATATTGATTCATGAAGCGCCTGAAACACCAAAATAAATAGTAACTTTTCCATCCGTACCAATTAACTTATGCAATTACAACAAGGTCTAACATGCTTGAAATCATGTGATTTTTTCAGCCAAAGGAATACAATTTACATATATACAATTTGCTCCCTAGTGAAGAACTGGGGATTTGGGTCGGGGGATCAAACCTTGACTGGCCAACCAAAAAGATACAATGTGACAGCATGGAGTATACTTTTACATGAAAAATCATCTATCAACTGTAGCATCCTTTGATCAAAATTAGGTATGAGAGAAGCATTCTAACAGCACTAAGCATAAGCAGTGTTCCCAATATGAACTCATGTGTCCTGATCAAACACTGGCTTGGAGTGAATGATTTCGCTTGATCAGACTGGGTAACTTTCTCACATTAGTATATTCTAATTGTAAAATAGCATCTACATTACTAAAGTCTAAGTAGACGTTGAAGTAACACAGCCAAAGAAGATTCAAAGCCTTGTCTAATTATGCATCACTGTCAGAACCTACTTCACGCAGTATAGTATCAAAGGATTGAACAAAAAGGCCATTCATATCAACTACATTGTAGCAAGCTGTGGTAACCGACAACTGACAGCACCTCTTCATCTCTCACACTTCTCAAGTCTGCCACCCACTTCCTTCACTTTCAAGATAGATACTTTACTTTTCTCTGTTTCCCAGCCAGGAGATAGCAGTACTAGCATAAGATGGTTACATGTGTATCCCAGTGTATCAAACAGGTAAAAGAAAATTGGACTTGTGTACGAGTATCATGCTAGTGTCTGATGAGTAAAATCAATTGCATAAAAAATATAACAGGTTGAACAATGTCGAACTCGAACATTTATAAACTAAAGAAAATTATCCGACCACACACCAGCCAGCAGCAGCAAGCACACACGAAATACAGAGACAACCAAAACAGACAATTTCATTATTTCAGTTGAACAAACGTCATCAGCAATATACCAAGAGAGTTCCATCGATTGAATATTGTATTGTAAAGAGGCAACTAACACATGCCGACAAGTGGATCACCACAATTCTGGTCAACAGGGCTTCTCTACTTTCATTCAAAAAAATGGAACAAATACATCTAGTAACAAACCTGAACTGTTCCCATAGGTTTTTTGGCAGGAAGTTCAATAAGGTATACTTTGTATTAGAAATCCGGTTATCGCAGTAGTCGTTCTGATAAGACTCATCATTTATGTAGACAAAACGCTTCATTCCTGAAAAATAACCATGCACGCTATGATAATCTCTTCAGCTTGATTGTCCAGGTGAGGTCAGCTGAGCATGCCTGCTTAGAAATGTATGTCAGCAAAAGAATGGCAGCTATAGATGAGAGCGACATGTGAAATCAACATCAATATACGCAGGCCACCTACTGTTGATGAAACTTCAAGTATGCAGTGCCATACAATTAATTTGTGCTTCCTTCAATTTTGAAGAATTGATAGTAGTAAGGATTATATAACCCCCAAAAGAATTACAAAGTCTGATGTGCCAATGCCTTCCAAAATACTGCATAATTTAAGATTATGAAATTCTGCATCATATAACAATGGTCTCAAAAAAGAAAAGGCAGTACAAGCAAGCATATGGGCCTGTGACTACTTGAAGAAATGGATACTTGCGTCCTTCAGGTAAGGATATGATGAGACATCAGGATGGTTGGCAATTCAAAACATGTGTGTGCATAGAAAACTAGTAAAAATGTCGAACAAGCCATTTTATCAACAAGTAACTCAAATTTCACAGTAAACTGATTAACCACACCGAAACATGATGCACCATAGCATGCATTAAGATGATCTTCTGATTTTGCATAACCAACGCATTAAGGACTCCCAACTAAAAACCACATGTAAACCTTACTGGGGCAGACCCAATTAAGGACATGGGTGTACAAATGTACACACGATTAAAAACGAAGTTAGTGACTTCTGATCAGATCAGATCCGAATACAGATAGCCAGATAACTTAAGTTAGGGTTCGGGTGCTCAGTTTTGCACAGCATGAAGGAAAGAGAAGGGGCGGCCGGGTGGGTATACCTGGTGTGATCGCCGGGCAAAGGGCCCGGACCTGGGCAGCTGGGCGTAGGGCGGGCGGCCGGCGGCGGATGCCCCAGTTGTCGCGCACGCGAGGTGCACGGGGGAAGAAAAAAAGGCGTGAGTTCAGGAGATCAATTCTTCCCGGCTAGCTTCGAGCCTTCGACGCGCGCAACTGGGCCGATTTGGCGATTTCTCCTCTCTTTTTTCTGCAGGTGCACGCGCATGCTCCTTCGTTAGGGAGAGTGGTAGATATAGGAAAGAATTCTTTATTTGATTTGACACCAAAATGATTTACTCACTTTCTTATTTTTTAGAAGTTAAATAGTTTTTAATTTTATTCAAATGTATCTAATATAAATATTAATATTTATGGTATATAATTAATATTATTAAATAAATCACTGAATATATAACAAATTTATTTAGGCTCCGTTTCCTTGGAATTGAATTCATTTTAATAATAATCATAGTTTAGACACATTAATTAATCCTAATATGGTTGTATATGAATTATATTTGTACATTATTGTTGTCTACATGAGATATATATACTTATATGTTGCATTTCTACATAGTGGAGCGAGTTAAAAAGTGTGTTATAAGTTGCAAAGTAGAAACATAGCATGATGATCTATAAAATTAATTTACTATCCATCGCCCTATAAATTTGAGATAGGTTTATATGTAAACTTTGGAAAGTTGTAAAATCTTAAGTTCCAAGTTGTCAAGGCGGGACCCATGGGGTTTCACACGGAGAAGAGAGAAGAAGACCTAGTCTAACTAGGATTCCCTACATGTAATCCTACTAGGACTAGTTACACGTAATCCTACTAGGATCTCTACTTTGTAACCGACTAGGACTCCCGCCTCTCCTGGACTATATAAAGGAGGGCAGGGGTCCCTAGATCGAGACACACATAACCGACAGAACTCACAACCACAACATACCTCGCAACACAACAAATAGCGCATGGCGCAATATACTATCCACACCAGACTGGACGTAGGGCGCTGTGACTTTCCGGCGTGCTGAACCAGTATAAATCATTGTCTCCCTGCGTTTACCATCGAGTTCCTGCAAACGCCGATACCTCTCCTGAACAAATCACCATCCTAGGTACCCTATGACGGGTTGCCGGTGGTTAAAACATCGACAGCTGGCGCGTCAGGTAGGGGCTCTTGGCGCTTTGCGTTCGAGAGCTCGGTGGACCTTAAGATCAAGATTTGTCACGGTTCTCGTCGGCCTTGTCGGCAACTCACTGCGGTTTTCGTCAACAACTCGCTGCAACTCTCGTCGACATGGACGATAACATCCGCACGGGATCCCAACTCCAGCAGCCGGTCAACAAGCACTGCCACTGAAGACTACAAGCGATCAAGCAACATGCAAGTCGGAGCTTTCCCTAGAACAAGTCAATCAGCACCGCAATTCATCTGAGTCCAATACATCTCAAAGCCAAAGAAGGATCGGTCAGCATCAACTATAGCAAGAAGTCATGGTAATGTCTACTCGAATTCGGATACTAATTCTACTCTGATATGACAAGTACACGAAAATTTTCACCAGTCCAACCAAACGGAGGAGCACGACAAGGATGAGGAAGCAAGCAAGGCCAACATATATGTGTATATACTCATACACAAGAGACAAGATCAAGCAGTCACGATGATGACTCAGACTCTTAAATTCAGACCCCATGTCAGTTTGCGACATCCAGCCACATCAATATCCAAAGTTTGATCCAGAAGCACCATGTCCGATTGCACCGAGCAAACTAGCAAGCAAGCCGACTACAATACGGATCCAGCCAGCAAAAAAGCAAGCAAATTATTCATGCTCTACAGCTCTATGACATGTTGATGACGCAAGAAAGAAGTCCACACCATTAATCAGAGACGAGCATGCAAGCCAATTAAATATTGAGGCATATATACACATATACATACAAGATACAAGAGACATGCGAGTGCCCATGCATGCATATATCACGTCTGGATCCGTCACTATGCCAACATATGGTCGTATGGGAGAATCATCTTGTACTTGAATCAACTACGTCAACAAGCAAGCTGTCAAGTCGCGAGCAGCCAAGTACCAAGCATCTGACCGATTGCTACCACAACACGGAAGCAAGCCGAATCAAGAAACAAGTCGTCCAAACCAGATAGCAAGCAAGCCAAGACCGACTACTCGGCCGAGGAGTCCGAGTACTCGGAAACAATTTAAGCGAAAGGAACACACGACCTCCGCAAACAACTCGGATACGATATCCAACTACGGTGACCAGCTACTAGGCTAAACGGCGCACCGATCGACTACCCGGCTGCGGTGGTCAACAACTCTGCCATGAACCAAGCTAAGTGACGCTTTAATTTTTTACATTCCGGATATTATTCGTATGCCTCTGTGGCCATATCATCTTCCCTTAACGGTTGTTAATTTCCTCAGATAGCAAGCCTTAATTCATGAAGCTTGTTTTCTCGAATGGATGGTCACGTTAATGAACCTCTGAACCATACGGATAGTCACGTCAAAGAACCTCTGAACCATATGGGTGGTCACATCAATGGACCTCTGAACCATACGCGAGATTCAAGTGCTTAAACGTAACAGGCTACTACCTAGGAAATTAACCGACCTAGCAATGGAAGGCACAAAAAATCATCATGCGAGCAAACATAGTGCTCTACAATCATCATGCGAGCAAACATAGTGCTCTAAGTCTTCTCTTAACGGTCGCTAAAGTCCTCAGGTAGAACATGCCTTAATCCGTGAAGCTTGTCTACTCACATGGACGGTCACGTCAATGAACCTCTGAACCGAATGCCAGGCTCACATGGTCACGTCAATGAACCTCTGAACCATACGCCAGAGATTCAAGTGCTTAAACGTAACAGGACACTACCTGAGGAATTTACATGGCCTAGCAAGAGCAAGACGCGAAAAAAGTTTATATGCATTTTATGATGCCGAGGGCCCGCCCCTGATTGATTATTCAAATATGGGACATGCTCCCGACTTCATATCTGGAATGTCATTTACAACATATTTTTATGTTTAACATGCAGGGGAGCTACATCTGTACCATGAGATCAGGAAAAACATGCTACTGAGAGCTAGTCCAGAAACAACCTAGTTTGATAAAAAAAAAGAACCCCGACAAGGTGCGGCAAGAACCGAGACAAGCGCTTAGAAAGAACCCGGATCGATCAGAAAACAACCCCGAAAAGGTGCTTGCAAGTACCAAGACAAATTCAGAAAAAAAATCTAGACAAAGTGCAAACAATCTGGAAGAGGTACATCAAGAACCAGAGGTCTAGAAACAACCCTGAATGAATAAAAAACAACTCGGAAGAACATCACGGGGTTAGTCAAACACTAAGCTCGGGGGCTCGGCATTCGCTTCAACTACGCCCAGGGGGCTCGAATTCAAGGATGAAAGACCAAGAATACAAGTACTCAAGACTACAACAAAGACAACACATCAAGACCCTTCATCCGATTTCTATTCTAAAGAAAAGTACTCGGAGAAGGCTCGGGGGCTGCGGGATACATAACCCCAAAAAAAATTTTGAAGACAAGAATCTGGACCCTCCAACTTTTGCAAGCAAAAGCAAGAGGCTCGAGGGCTACACTCAGTGAGTGCATTTTTTAAGAAAAATTACACCCACCGAAAAAGAACTCGGAGCAACCAAGAAGACTAAAGGGACCCTCTGGCTTCTTGTCCCAACAAGCAAGAGGCTCGGGGGCTACACTCACTGAGTGCACTTTTTTAGAAAAAAGTGCACATCAGTCATGACAAACCAACCAAAAGAAGACCATCTCAAGGTTTCACTTCAGAAGAACCTAGGAACGGATTTACAACAACTCAACAAAGACCAAGAAGAACAAGAAGGCTTCTGAAGCTCATCCATGAAATGCTCGGGGGCTTGTCGAGGCGGGACCCATGGGGTTTCGCACGGAGAAGAGAGAAGAAGACCTAGTCCAACTAGGATTCCCTGTATGTAATCCTACTAGGACTAGTTATACGTAATCCTACTAGGATCTCTACTTTGTAACCGACTAGGACTCCCGCCTCTCCTGGACTATATAAAGGAGGGTAGGGGTCCCTAGATCGAGACACACATAACCGACAGAACTCACAACCACAACATACCTCGCAACACAACAAATAGCGCAGGGACGCAATATACTATCCACACCAGACTGGAACGTAGGGCACCATGACTTTCCAGCGTGCCGAACCAGTATAAATCATTGTCTCCCTGCGTTACCATCGAGTTCCTGCAAACGCCGATACCCCTCCGAACAAATCATCGTCCCGGGTACCCCGTGACGGGTTTCCGGTGGTAAAACATCGACACAAGTCAAATAGCCTAGCTTATTAATTAGATTTCAATTCTTCTAAATGAAAGGATCCAAACGGCTCCTTAAAGATATGTTAGTGCTATTGTCTACAAACCTAGTTAATCTTAAGAAATATTGATTAACATGACTCCAACAACGGCATTCTTTTAGCACGGAGAGAGTATATCTTACTCTTTTATGCCTAATTGTAACACCATGAAATTTACATTCTTTTAAAAAATAACTTAAATTGATTTTATAATGCTTTATGTGTGTTTTATTCAAACTTAGGGAAATAATAATTTTAGCTAAATTAAAATCCACCATAAGTTTAGACACATGTTTCTGCATTCATGCTGGTGCATGATTTTTGTTGTACTGTCTGGTTTTTGTCTAAACTCAAAACTGAATTGAAAATCCTTTTCAAATAGATTTGAAAACTGAGTTCAGAAAAAGAAACATGACTTCTTTTCTCTTCCCCTCCCTTTCTTCATTTCGGCCTGGTGGCCCTCTCCCTTGCGCAGTGCGCAGCAGGCCCAGCTCCAGCGCTTCATCACTCTGGCCCAGCTCCTCTCCCTTCACGCTGTGCACCCGCGGCCCAGTGCCTTCGGGCCGATGTGGCCCAACAGCCCAAGCCGCGCAAGCGCCGCGCTCCCTCCCTCTCTTCGGCTGACGCCCGGGCTCCACTCTCCTCTCCCACTGACGCCCTATCCCCACATGTCGGCGCCGTCTTCTTGGAGCCGTGCTCGAGTCGGACACGAAGCCGCCCCAAATCCCAATTTCCGCGAGATTCTCCGCGGGGGAACAGGCTAGACCGCCCTATAAAGCCCCTGTGGGCTGTGGCCTCCCCGCGTCCCCTTTTTTCGCATCTCTGCGCTGCCTTTTGCCCTCGCGTCAAGCCAACAGCGCCGCCGCTAGCCCTAGCTCCGCCCGCCGCCGTGGTTCGCGCAGCCGGCTGTTTCTCCGTCGTTCCGAGCCCGCAACCGAGCTTCGTGGCCGAGGTTTTCATTTTCGGAAATTAAAATTTATCGAAGGTCACACGTAAAGAGAATAAATATGATATATTGAAAATATCAAACCAAATTCAATTAAAATTTAATTTGAATTTAAGTAAATTTAAATAAATTTAAACAAAATTTGTACGAAAGAGATAGATATTTTTTATCGGCACCTACGGATAAAAATGATATATCGAAAATATAAGGAGATTTCGGTCGATAATTTTTTTCCTGTTCGTGGCAAGGTGACGAAGCAAAGGATGCCTTTATTTTTATTTTTATTGCTCTCATTTGCTCACACGCCATCGCCGTGACTTGCAGAACGCTGTCGCCCGCCTCTCCGAGCCGCTCGCCGTCCCTGTCCTGTATCCGCCCCCGAAACCTCTTGTGGTGAGATCCCCGTCCTCTTATCTATCTCCCCGTGCCTTTCCTGTGCCAAACTATGGCTCGTAGGCCGTTTTCTGTGTGCGCCGGCGAGAAGCTTGCCGCCGGCAATGGAGGACCACCGTGCCGGAGTCCCTGTTCCGGCCGCCCCCCCCCCCCCCTCTCTCTCTCTCCCTCCCATCTATTCTCGGCCGCCCAAATCGAGATCAACGGCTTAGATCAAAAGATACCCCTTCGCAGGCGTTTTTGTTAAAGAGCCCCTCGGCTTTCTCATAATCGTGCCTCCGTCCCCAGCACAGTTTTAAAACCCGAATTTTATTTATTTTAAATCGAAATTAGTTCGCATTAATTACTGCTTTGCCATCCAGACCTTTAAAATGCCATACCTTCTGCGTTTAAAATCCGATTTTGATGATTTTCGCGTCTAGCGACGAGTAGTATAGTTTTATAAGCTTTTCAACGTATTTTTCCACAGTTGGTGTACTGTTCTAATTATTGCACTTGTTTGATATACATGATTGCTCTGGATGTTGTGTGTTGATGTTTGATGATCGAGTATAGACGGTGAGCAGTATATCGGTGAGCAAGGCCATTACTTTGGCGACCGGCAGGATTAACATGAGTTTGCTGGGCAATGCAAGTATAGCATAGGATCATCATTGTTGTCCTATTCATCTTAATAACAATTTAATCATATGCATGTGTCTACCTTGTTAACCGTAAGGATATCCTAGCTCTATACTTGTTCCTTGACACCATGGGTTATTGCATTGGGTAGAGTGATGCTAGTGCACTACATAACAATCATGATCTGTAACTTGACTAATGGTATATACAATAAACACTTAAAATGTGTTTTTAGCAACATTGAAAAGGGGCCTAGAGTGTTTGGCTACTTTCCAAATGTTTTAGTTTATCTTCGTAAGGACTTATCTGTAAGTGGATTCCCCCCGAGACTTACAGTACAACTGTGAGAGCTACATGACTTTGGCTTTAGTTCAGTAGAAGGATCTTTTTTCTAGCTTGTTAGTGGTTACCTTTATGGCGTAAAAAGGGCTTGCTGAGTCGGGTATAGGACAATCTCTGTTCTTACGTGTATAGCCATCTAAAAGGGGTTCTTACATCTGCTTGCCGATTGAAAACCTAGCGGCCTTAATTTGTTAGACGAACCTTTGAAAGATTTCATAGTGTACCCTGCCTGCTCACATTGAAAATGTTTTGGGAGTAATTAACCTGGGCACATGTGCAACACGACTCACGGGTAAAAATGTACAACCTCTGCAGAGGTTAAAAATTGTTATAACATTCGTTCTCATGGTCAAGAGCGGCCTGGGCTCCGTACTGAATAGTGTTTTATGAGATGATGTTAATTATTACTGTTTTTGCTATATATTATTCATGTTTACACGATCATGTTGTTATTTTGGGCTTATGCTATACTTGTTGCTACTCAATTGCTAAAAGATGACTTAGTAAAAGTTAATGCAATTAATCAGTGTCTACTTTTTGAGCCTCATTAACCCCCATGTTATTCTTGTTGAGTACGAGATGTACTTACGCTTGTCTTTATATTTTAATTGGATAAAAATCCTAGATGGGTAACAGATTATAATGGTTATGCTGAGTTTCCTAAGGATTACTAGTATTGCGATCAACCAGTCGACCGTTCCCGTGGTTGCGGAGGTGCCAATTTGGAGTTTAGCTATATATATTTTTTCGTATGCTGAGACTTTGATATTATTTAATGAATTAATACTTGTGATGTAATAAAGCACTTTGCTTGGTATTCTTCTATAATTTGTCTCTATACGTGTATAATTGATTTTTGGACACACATATAGTTCTATATCTAGTTTTGTCTTTTTAATTGGGTATGACACTAATATAACTATACCATATACCATCTGGTTCGGTTTCTTCTACTTGTGAATTTGGAGAAGATCTTTTTGATGATTGCTTACTCTTCTTGTCATGAAGCCTTGGTTAAAATTTCACGATATTTGAAGACCATTCGAATGACTTTGGCTTTTTTTCTTCTTCCAAAAACTCTTGTGCTGAAATCTGCATATCGGATCGGATCATCCGATACTGCAATCTGGTATTGGAAGTGCATATCCGACCATCCAGAATCGCATATAGGATCGCCCAATATTGCACTAAGGTTTGGTGTTTTCCTTTGCTCCTTGCCTGTTTGGTTTATGCACTTTTCCCGGTCTTGTTTTTGAGGTTAGTAGGCACGTATGTGATCTTGGCGAAAGCTAGAACAAAAGAGTGTTTGAGTGGAATTGGATATAAGCCAAATTCTTTCTCGGTGAAGAATTTTTATCGGCTCCTACTCACCTCCTACGGTGGCTTGTTCCGGTCCTTCAAGAAATCATTTCCCTCTCTTTTCCTTAATTCTAATGCCACATAACTATTTTGCTTAGTTGACATCCTAATTAATTGGCCATAAAAATCATCCTAGTTTATGGTTATGGCTTGGGTCTGTCCTAATAACATTTTATAAGCCAGGTGGTTGGATAGTTCAAAATAGACTACAAACTAGGTTGTTTGAATATACTAAGCCTTTCTTTAGTAGTTAGTAGGTATATTTAGTCCATCCAAATACGGTCTTAGTTGTAAAAAACTACTTTGTCAGCTAACTATTAGCGGATTAAATAGGACCTTAGGAGTTAGGACATTGGAATGGACAAGATTTCTGGCCAAGTAACAGAAGCTCCTGGAGGCTGGAGAGGGCTCTGCAAACAGCTCCATGTCTCGCACACTGCACACAACGATTCTTTTCTTTCCAGGGTACAACTGTTGCCGACTGGCCGCTGTAATAAGGGTGTACAAGACTGTCCTACTTTTCCAGGTAAGTGATGCATAGGAGTAGGTTGTGACAACTTACGGACAGAGCACTGAAAGTGAAGCACCCTTGCTCACAGACTGAACCCTGCTGTCGGATACTCGGATGGACGTGGACTGGTAGGCGCTGCAGCTGCTGAATTTTCGTCTCAGCGCAAGGTATTCAGAGATCTTAACCACAGCTAGCAATACCTCAAGCATGGCACACCAGTCATCGGCCATATGGAGGCATTCCCTTCTCCATAGCGTTAGCGCCACTAAGACCTGTATTTTGTTCTGTTAGCTGTACTTCTGTAGACAAAAATGAGCTGCAATGCTGCAAATGAAAAGAATATGTCCGAGTATTCTTTTTGCTCCTCTCCTTTCCTTTTCTAGGTCACTGTTCTCGGATCTTGTCTGCCTACAATACAATGTGGATGCATGCACATATATAAAACTCGTTTCTGTAGGTGGCATGGCAATGAATGGATATATATATATATATAGAACTACTATCCTATAGCTGGCTGCAGAATAACTTATTCTGTAGCCACTTTGAGTTACGATAATTACTATGTTAATTTACGAGATTTACAGTAACTCCTTACTAAGTGGTTTACTATAACGTTATGGTAAATATTCCCATGTGTTATAGTAACCCAACTATCGTAAATATGTATTGACATTATGGTAAATTAGTATATAAAATTATGGTAAATAGAGGTGGCTACAGAATAACTTATTTTGTAGCCGGCTGCTGAATAGCCTCTATATATATATATATATATATATATATATATATATATATATATATATATTATAGCTCAAAAGCAGCTGAGTCCAATATTTTCCTATCTGTTCTCCGTAGCGTTGTTTGTGTTGTTGATAAACTGATGACGAGTGGGTCTTGGTGCATGTGGCACACCCACCAGTGGAAGCGAAATTTCAGTTGCAAAAAATAGCTAGCACGTGGATTTCAGATCAGACGATAATACAGCACGATCAGTGACCCTACGTTATGTCACCTTAGGGACCGCCCTCGAACCCAATGATTTCACATGAAACAATCCATCTCTGCAAACGTTGAAACAATCTCCTGCATTCTAAACGGGCCGATGCTCAGAGTCAGTTTTTTTAGTCCGCTACTGTAGCAAAGGGAAGTTTGTCGCCACATTCTGTACTCCAGCTGAGGTAGGCATGGCGACCGATGGACGCGGCCGGCAAACCGGAAGGAGGATGGGCAATGGGTTCTTGGAACAGTGACGGCTCAAGAATAATAGGGCCGGAGCACTGAAGCGGGGCATGTATGATCGGCGACGGCGATGGGACGAGGACGAGACGAGAGAGAGCCCTCGTTTAGTTGCGGACGAAGTCGGCGCCGGCAGGCACACTGTGGCTACAGTGTTTACTGTAGCATTTTGTTTTTATTTGGTAATAATTGTCCAAACGTTGACTACTTAGGCTCAAAACGTTCGTCTCGTAAAGTACAACCAAACTGTGCAATTAGTTTTTGATTTCGTCAACATTTAGTACTCCATGTATGTACCGCAAGTTTGATGTGACGGGGAATCTTCTTTTTGCATAGTGCCAAATTCTGGAAATTGGGGGAACTAAACACCCCCAGAGTCTGGGCAAAGCGAGGTGGGGAGAGGCATGGTCCGGTCAGGTCTGCGTGTTGTGGCATCAGGACGCAGCGTCGAGCTGGATCTCACTCACTCGCCCAAGTGTGTGGCGTCAGGCGTGGCTAGCTTGACAGGCATGGTCCATCTTCTAGATCTCGGACCAGGGCATGGGTGGGCACGACGAAGAACGAAGATGCATTCCGGTGGAGTACTAGTACGTACTAACAGGCAGCAGAAATTGGAGTGGACGCTGTCCCATTTCGCGAGGACATGTGTGTGAAAGAGAAAGGCCATGGATCTTTATATATCCAGTCATCATCATCCTGGGCCGTCCGTGTCCGTTGATCATGCGGTAATTAGCCTTGGTCGCGCGCGTCTCCGGCGCGCCAAAAGGGCGACACGTTTCGCCTCGTCCACGGCCGGGGCACGGGCCGGACCGCGGGCGCCAATCAGATCAGGTGCGCGGAGCCGTGTCCGGCGCTTTCGCCCGCACGGCCGCGGGTCTCCGGCCGGCGGGAGGGGAAAGCGGGGTGGATTACTGGATGGTGTCGTTGAAGGAACATCGGGGGAAAGGAAAAGGCTGCGGCGCACCCCGCATCGGCACCGCTGCTGCAGTGATATTATACGGGCAAGGCGTGGTGTTGCTTGCTTTCCTTCGGGCGCCGGGACAGACGCGCGGTGATGATGGTGTCGCCGTACTTTGGCCGCGCGCCGCCTCGGAGGAGCGGTTCAAAATGAAAAGCTTCCGGCGTGCGTGCTGCGTGCATGTGCAACAGCCAACGGCAAAGCTCGCCGGGGCCCGGCAGGCATCGGTCGGCGGTGCGTGGACTGCGGGGAAAGTTCCGTTTTCTCATTTTCTGATCGAATCCGCTCGTGACCGTGAGTTTCTCGCCATGATTGGGCCGGGTCGCGAAGCCGGTTTGTTTAGTGGGCATGCCGCAAGCATTTGGTTCCGAAAGACGTTGATACGCTGCCGGCTGCCGCCGCCGCTGCTGCTGCGGGCTAGTGTATTCGTCTGAACACTGCATGCCGATTCAGTGATTTGCCGTTGCGCTCGGTCGCTCATTGATCAGATCAGGTGCAGTAGGACGGCCGGTTTATTGGCGAAGGCGAGGGAGGGTTGCGTACTTGCGTTGCACCACGGCGCACAGGAACAGAGGGTTCACTGGTTCAGACAGGAGAGCTGTTGCTGAAACAGTTTGTGGCACTGGAATAATTGCGAGTCTGTCTCTTCTCCCTTTTCAAGGTCGATTCCCTCTCTCTCTCTCTTTTCGGCGAGGGCCTTTTCGTGATTTTTTGTTTGTTGGTATGGGGACGTTTATGCCAATCCAAAATGGATGCAGAAGCTCGGGAGATAATGATTGGACGGGAAATTCTGTTTGTTGGGTGCCAGTATACATGTATATACAGTTGTACACAATCCATACACTGATGTGTACATGCCATGTGCAGTAAGATAGTCATGCCATACCGGGTGCAAGAATTAAAAAAGCATGCAAAATCCACTCGCGCAGCGTAGTCCATGTATGGGTACGTACACTACGGAAACGTACAGAGCATGAGAACTTTGTCGCGTCTGCAGCCTCATGATCTACAACAGTATAGTACCCCATGTCGACCCCATAATCTGATCGAATACAGAGTCGGACAGTACACTAGAGCAGTGTGAAATATGACCACAGCTTGCATTGTGCGGATCGGACCTGTAAAACAGAACTCCTCGCTGCTGCAATTCCTTGCTATCAGATATTCAGATCCGTTGCCCAAGCCCAAACGGGGATAGAAGACAAGAGCGACCATGATTGTGCATTCTGAAGTTCTGTATGATACGACCGCTCTATGTACACTAGGCCGGCCAGACAGGCAGACACAAGACTGCAGATAGAAGACTGTACTGGCATAGATTATGAGTTGTTCAGAATTAGAAGCAGAACACATGAATCTGGTCATGTTCGATTAAACCTGATCTCTGCTGCTTTCTCTTGTAAATTCACATTTGTATTTAGGCAGGCGAACGGGAGCGGCCGCGGGCCGCACAGCGGCTGGGACGGGCCTCAGCCGTGGAAACGAAGATCGGACGAAACTAAGTTTGCTATCGTGGACGGCCTGAATGGTGGCCAAAGTCCCTGCTTTGATAAGAAGAGATTAGTTCATCCAAATCCAAACCTCCTAAATATTGGCTACAGTATCTAAAATTTTGTATAGACTAAACACGTACGATATATTGACATAACTTATTGGATTCATCATGAAAACTATTTTTTATAATGTACATCTCTTATTTATTTACGATGGTAGACGTTGTCGTTAAGGTTATAAAAGTTTGACTTATAAGTCACATTCATCATTGTAAATACTCCTTCCATCCACAAAAGAATGCAATTATGATATCTGTGCCGGTCAATTAAGCTTAAGTTTGATCAAGTTTATAATAAATAGCGTTAGCATTTATGTCTCTAAATAAATTTATTATAAAAATATATTCTATAACTAATCTAATGGTATGTATTTCGTATAAAAAATATTTATATATTTTTTATATAAATTTAGTCAAAGTTTAGACTATTTGACTCCTCGAAATTCGAGAATTGCATTCTTTTGTGGAGGAGGTAGTACATATATGCATACCTTACTCCTATAATGTCTTATCTTGAACTTGATAAAGTCATCATAGCTTTTTTGAAGGAAATAAAGTCATCATAATCATCTTTTTACGTACTCCCTCTGTCCCTGAATAAATAGATTTCTGGAGTTGTCTTAAGTCAAACTTTTTAAACTTTAACCGAATTTGTAGGAAAATACATCAAGATTTATGATATCAAACTAGTATCATTAGATATACCATAGAATATATTTTCATAATATGCTCATTTTATGTCATATATGTTATTACTCTTTATTATAAATTTAGTTAAATTTAAAAAAGTTTAACTGACGTGGATTCTAAGAATTGATCTATTTAGGGACAGGGAGTACCACTGACACTGTCGAAAGATAATTGTTTCTTCACCGTATGAATATGTGATACTGATCACCACCACCAAATCAATGACTAAAACTCTAGGCTGATACTGCTCAACCAAAAAAAATCTAATCAACTGAGCTAAGTACTTAGTTTCGAACGGATTTACATTTGCAATAACTGTCTCGTGAGTGACAGGGCAGGGTGAACACGTTAAACAAGATCTAGATCAAAACAGTACGGATATTTTACGACTGTATGTGAATTTGAATTCGTTTAGAGGGGTTCAGATCTGTCCGTATCCGAGTCCGGATATTCAACATCCGATACCGTATCCATATCCAAATACTCAAATCGTATATTTATGATGTCAACATCCAATTGTATCCTATCCGATATGACTGACACTATCCATATTCAAATTCAAATCCAATCAAAAATATGAAAACAAATATAATATCAGTCATATCTGTCCGTAATACGATCCATTTTCATCTAGGCTGGCACACATGTAAATCTGCATATGAATGTGCGTGAGAATCAGTGAGAGCGGGAGACTGATTTGTTAGTTATCTTGTGCAATAAAGAGACGATGACTTGACCTGAGTCTGATACCGATACGGATTACGCCCGCTCTCTGCAGTGAATCTGCGGCACCAGAGTCTTTTCATTGAGAATCAGTGAGAGCGGGAGACTGATTTGTTAGTTATCTTGTGCAATAAAGAGACGATGACTTGGCCTGAGTCTGATACCGATACGGATTACGCCCGCTCTCTGCAGTGAATCTGCGGCACCAGAGTCTTTTCATTCAAGGCAATTTAGGTGGGTTTGGTTGCTACTCCTAAATTTTAAATTTTAGTTATTGTTCCATCGAATATTTAGACACATGCATGAAGTATTAAATATAGACTAATTACGAAACTAATTACATAGCTTGCGACTAATTTACGAGACGAATTTTTTAAGTCTAATTAGTTTATGATTTGTCAATGTAGTGCTACAGTAAACATGTGCTAATGATGGATTAATTAGCCTTAAAAAATCGTCTCGTGGAGTACTGATGGATTATGTAATTTATTTTTTTAATAGTATCCGAACATCTCGTACAACATCCTCTCGAGACATCTTCTAAATTTTAGTCACTAGATCCAAACACCACCTTATATCTCACTCTCAGGCTCTCAGCTGAGTGGAGACGGCCGGCACCGTCAATCCACAGTCCCGGCACTCTCCCTTTCAATTTTCAAAGCCCCCATGAACCGAAACCATCATGGCGTGCTGCCTGCCTTCCCCGCCCCTGCCCGGCTACAATACTCCAGGACTCGAATGCACAGCGCGGTCAACAGCACTTGGTCTCAGTCGACAGCAGCTGCTTGCTGCTAGACTCACTCACTCAACATCACAGTCAGTGCACACCTGACCTACCTAACCACGCAGGTATATGGAGCCCTCTGCATGCGTCTCCACGGCCCCATCCGGCCTTCTGCACAAGCCGATAGAAATTAGGTAAAGAGCGGTGGGAGACAGCGATAGGAGCGCCAGCAGCAGCGCAGTACTAGTAGCAACAGCTGCAGATAGCGGCCTGCGCGCGCGCGGCAGCACCGGGCAAAGGAGACAGCGAACATGAACGGACGGACGGCCAAGAGCAGGCAGGCAGGCAAGGCAAGCAAAGCAACGCGGCTGAGCGCCGGCCGGCCGGCCGGCAGCGGGAGCGCACCACCAGTCCACCAGCCGTGCCCAACGGCGCTGCAGACAAGCGCGTCTTTTCGGCCTTCCAAAAGCAGCGAAACGGGCCGATCTCTCTCTTTTTAAAGAATTGCAATTTGCACTGGCGCTAGCAAATTTTATATGAATCTAGTACGAACTTTCTCCGAAAATCGCAAAAGGAGGTGCCGAATACGCGTGCCTACGGCCGGTGCCGTTGGGCTGTGGTGGTGGCGATGATGGTGTAGTCTGGTGGTGCTGGTGGTGGCCAGCACCGCATGCACGCTGTGCTCCAGACCGTCCAGCCTTTTGCCGCCGGCCGCGCGCGCGCCTCGTTCTTTAGCCGGCCTTTCGCCGACGACTGCCGCCTCGCGCCTGGGCCATCGGTCGACCGGTGCTGCCGCTGCGTGCCAGCCTGGAGGGTGAGCACGAGATGGCATATTTTCCTTCGCGTCCTGAGGGCGACGCATGCGACTGTGGAAGGGAATATTTTTCCCGTCGCCTCATCGCTGGATGCCTGCCAAATCCTCCAAGGTTGGCGTCGTTCTCCAATGGTAGTTTCGGGCCATGCCGCGTCCCAGGATTGTTGGACCGGATTGTACATCTTTCCCATCCTTTCTCCTCTCAAGTTGGAACGGCCAAACGTAGAGTGAAACACACCCATCCTTCTTATGCCCGTGTTTAGCCATTGTTTAGTTGAGGGGAAAGTTGGAATTTGGCTACTATAGCACTTTTGTTTTTATTTAGCAATTAGTGTTCAATCATGGACTAATTAGGCTCAAAACGTTCGTCTCGCAATTTCCCACCAAACTGTGTAATTAGTTTTTTTCATCTACATTTAATGCTCCATGCATATATCGCAAGATTCGATGTGATGGATACTGTAGCACTTTTTTGGAACTTTTTTTGCAACTAAACACGCTCAGTTGGTGAAAAGTTGGAAATTTGGCTACTGTAGCACTTTCGTTTTTATTTGGCAATTAGTGTTCAATCATGGACTAATTAGGCTCAAAACGTTCGTCTCGCAATTTCCAACCAAACTGTGCAATTAGTTTTTTTCGTCTACATTTAATGCTCCATGCACGTATCGCAAGATTCGATGTGATGGATACTGTAGCACTTTTGGGGAAAACTTTTCGCGAACTAAACAAGGGCTATGTTTCCAAATGTCAATTGTACCTTAGTATCAGTTTAGGGTGTTGCAATTTGTGTGCCTAACTTTTTTTTTGTTTCAGACGATGGACATAAATCGTTGAATTTTAATTGGTCTATGAAGTCTTCTTTTCCTTCCTCTGTCATCACGATTAATGCTAAATTTCATGGTTTTTCTAGATCCATTTGACTGATAATGTGGAGAACTTTTCTCACCGGTTAGGTTTTTTCTCCTAGTTGTTACACGTCTCCTCTTCCCGCCATATTACTACCGTCCCTAACAACATTCTTGCTGCTAGTTTCGCTCCCCTCCCACTACCTCATCTTGCCCTAGCTGCTCCATTTGGAATTACTTGCGCTGCCCAATAGTCGTCCTTATTGCTAGTGGCAACCCACCTTATCTCTCCGGTCACACACACCTCTAAGAGTTCTGGTGTCTCCCAAAATTCTATTATAACCCATCAACTGAAACCAGAGCTCAACACCACCCTCTCAAAACCTGAACGAAGGATCTTGCCATTGTATCATGAATCCCACCCACCCACTCCCAACAAAAAAGACACCTATCTCAGATGATTTTCTTATCTTTGTATCGATACTTTAGCATGTAGATCATTCATGTCACAACACAGTACCCCTTGATGTGTGGTGATGTAATCCTTCAATGCCACTAGGTTAGCGCAGCCATGCATGTATGAGGTCTCGGTTGAGGGGAGGCTTCCTTACATCATGACCTTGGAGGAAGGAGATGTGAATATCTATACGTCACTATGTAATAGCATTGGTGCTACTATAACACACATGTAATAAGCGATTTTCAACATGAGAGGTGCTAGGGATATTATCGTAGGCAAAGGTTGAAAGAGGTTGTGTCGGGTTTATAAACCCGGGGTCCCTCGGGGACCGGCTTCCACGCCGAGGCTCGGCCCAGAAGAATGGCCTTTTCTTCTTCTGGACCGGTCCAAGAGTCTGAACTCAACAGACCGGAGCACTCGCTTCAGGCCCTGGTCGCCATCGGCCCGTCTTTCCGACCGGAGCAGCTCAGGCTCAGGCCAACTCCGAACGGCCTCTCCGATCGGAGCGCTAGCGTTAGGCCCCGGCTGTCTCCGCACGGCCTCCACTCGGAAAGCCTGACCCGAGGACCGCCTCCGACTCCGACCCTGTGTCTCCGACCGGGATTCATAGAAAAACACCACCATCACTATTCTCCGACTGGCGCGCCAGAACCGATTGGAGACCATCCGACCGGGGACGCCCGCTCGGAAAGAACCAGAAGGCGTGCGGAGAAAGGCAAGACATGACTCACAAGTCAAAACCACTGTATCAGAGACCATACCCTGCATAGAACGGTGCTCTGCAGCCACCCTGACACAAAGTATTGTAGGGACCGCTAAAAACTCCCATATGGTAAGCCCCCTCCGCGTGTCTCTGGACACCGATTGCGGTATGGGCTCCAGGATTTGCCATACCGGGTGAACATAGCACAGCTCCTCACATATCACTAGGCATCCAGAAGCATTCTGTAGGTACCGGCGTCATCCTTCCTGAAGAAGATAGCTCGACCTTCCGTACACATCTGACGTCCTACAGCGACATCGATAGTATTGAGGAGCTTCAACCATTATCCAGTTTTCATCATCATAGGCAGCAAGACTTAGAAATATCTGTACTCTCCCCCTCTTACCTGTAAAGCCATCCCTTTCATCTATAAAAGGGGATGCGCTCCCTCCCCCGAAGGAGAGATCGACTTCTTCAAGCCCAGACTCACTAGATCGACATCAACGCTCCCAACCACAGGACCGCCAAGTTCCGACCGCGACCCTTCCGGTCAGAGCCGACCGAACCTCTTGTACACCCCCTTCTTCCTCCTTCTCATTTATACCCCCACTACAGACTTTGAGCACCCGGGCTCAGGAATAAAGTCGCCGATCGACCCCGACTGGACATAGGGCACGTTGCCTGAACCAATATAAATCCTATGTCATTGAGTGCTAGGCCACCTCCGATCATAACGTACAGCAAAACTACAAATATTTACTGGTTGGTCACTTTCTGCACCAATAGTTGGCGCCGTCCATGGGGAAGACATTGTATGTTCAACACCTTTTTTTTGTAATCGGATGGCCCATTTTTCTACCACTCCCGCCGTGGCGGGCTCAGACGATACGATTCGTTTCAGCTCACTGGAGTTCCCCACACCCTAGCCTGCCGGGATGTGGGTTCCACACGTCTTCGAGCCGCTCTAGGCCTTCTACTATGGGAGCCTAGACTTCGTCGCCGACCGGCTCGGTGTACTCCACCTCCGTGAGGAGGCTCGCGACCCGACACCCATCGGAGGGACATCCTCCATCGACTCCGAGACGCGTGACTTCGATGGCGCGACATCTGCGCTTCATTCCGAGCAAACTCTCTGCTCAAACCTCGCTGTAAGTAATATGCGTACTACTACTCGCTCCTTATTTCCTATCTCTCACCAATCACCCGGAGGGAATGAACCGCCCATGCCACAAACGCCATACGATCAGTTCCCCTACGGCCTTGCGTCCTCTGCGGACGCATACGCTCGGGGGCTCCGAAGGATGCCGGCACCATCCCCCTCACGTCCGAGTTCGTGGGAGTGGTGGGTTGCATTCCTACCATTTCCCACAAACTCCCAGATGGTGATGGCGAGAGCGACGGTTCCAGCATCGGTGATGTGGCGCCCTACCCCTGTCCATCCTAGGAATGCGCTATGGCGGACGCTCCGGGACGACCGCCGGTGGTCGTGGAGTCTGTGCAAACTCACACCCCTCCAGACCCACGTGCGGGAGCCCTCGCGTTCGTACAAGCACACGCTGAGGAATTACGACAGCGACGGCAGAATCCGCCGCCGCCTGCACCGATGCCATCAGGACAGCACGTTGCGCCCCACGCGCCCGGCCCGACGGGTGGCGCCTAGGGTCACGCTCATCAGGTTCAACACAACATCGTGAATGAGGGGAACGATATCCCACAATTCGCCTAGGCTAGCCAGAATATCGCTGCTGCAGCAATGCTTCTCCGCGGTGTTCTCGAGCCCGTCGACCCTTAGGAGCGGGAAGTCTACCAAAACCTCTAGGTTCTAGTAGAGGCCGCTGCCATCCAACAGGCGGAAAGCTCTGCATCGCGACTTTGACCCTCACCCTCTCTCCCCACCGGGGGGATGGGGACGCACCAGCCGGATCAATCCGTTCGCTCACCGTCGTAGCCGGTAGGCTCGGCTCGGGGAGTGGTAGCCGCACCATTGTCCAACCAAGCGCCTGCTTCACACCAATCGCACCAGGATGCTTGTAGCGTTGCTAGCAACCATCGTCGAGCCCGACACGGTAATGACGTCCGCCATACGGCAGCAGGTGACACGGACCCTGGCCAAATCATCGAGGGAAGCAGGGAAATGCGCCCCAGGCATGATCACTGGCCAGATGACTGGAGCCCTAGCCCTAAGGGCCCGGGGCCACGGGCCTTCAGCCGGCGCATCTGGAGAGCGCTGTTTCTGTAGTGTTTTCGGCCTCCCACCAACATCACCAAATACACCGGAGAGATAAACCCAGGCATTTGGCTTGAAGACTTTCGGCTCGACAGGCGAGCTAGAGGAGTGGATGATGACTTTTTCATCATCCAATATCTTCCCATTTGCGTAGGGGAGCATGTTCGGGCATGGCTCGAATTCCTTCCACATGATAGTATCCGCGACTAGACAGACCTCAAGAGGGTCTTTGTCGGGAATTTCTAGGGGACGTACGTCCGCCCGGGAAACTCCTAGGACCTTAGGAGCTACCAACAGGAGCCCAGCAAATCCCTACGGGATTACATCCGTAGGTTTTCCCAATGTTGTAACTCCCTCCCTGATGTTGTCAACGCAGACGCCATCAACGCTTTCCTCTCCGGGACAAACTGCGAGTCCCTGATCCACAAGCTTGGCTGCCTAAAACCTCGCACCACCCATGATCTACTCGACATCGCCACCAACCACGCCTCTGGCGAGGAGGCAATCAGAGCAGTCTTCAGCGGAGGCTGGGACAAAGGCAAGCCCAAGCACACGGATCTAGACGAAGGCCCCTCCACTCAGAGGGGCAAAAAGAACAGGAAGGATCGGCGCCGGACGGACGACACCGCATTGATCGTCGTAGCTGATCGCGCACCCAGGCAGCCCCAACAGGGACTGCCTGACCACTTCAACAAACTCATGGATGGTCCATGCCCCCAATCATGCCTATCCCATCAAACACCTCTACAAGGAGTGCGAGCTCCTAAAACGTTTCCTCTAACAGGCCGGCGTGCCAAAGGAGGGGGATGGCAAGGAGCCAACAGTCAGGAGGGGTGGTGCGGTAGGCAAGGACAGGGATGGTTTCCCTGAACTCGAGGAGTGCATCATGATCTTTGGTGGATCCGACGCCATCTGGTCCAAACAGCAGCACAAGGTGCGCTACAGGGAGGCGTGCACTGCCGAAACGGCCGTCCCCTCTTTTCTTAGCTGGTCACCTTTGATCAGAGGGACCATCCCTCCTACATCACGAGACCAGGACACTACCCACTCGTCATTGACCCCATTATCCACAAGAAGCGCCTCACCAAGGTGCTAATGGACGGGGGCAGCGGTCTCAACATCCTATACATCGACACCCTCGATGCCATGTGCATCCCTCGATCAGAGCTCCGCCCGATGGGCTCCCCTTCCATGGGGTAATCCTAGGAGCGTAGGCATACCCGCTCGAATAGATCGATCTGCCCATCACGTTCGGTAACCGAGCCAACTTCCGCTCGGAGGTCCTCACCTTCGAAGTGGTAGACTTTCCGGGGTCCTACCACGCCATTTTGGGGCGGCCATGCTACACAAGATTCATGGCGATCCCCAACTACACCTACCTCAAGCTGAAGATGTCGGGACCAAACGGTATCATCACAGTGAGTAGCACCTTTTCACACGCCTTCAAATGTGACCGCGAGCACTATGAGCTCGCCACCATGGTCGTCAACTCGTCCGAGCTCCTGTAGCTCGGGGAGTCGTCAACCCCTGTAGTCCCAGACTGCAACAAACCAACCTCCTCGACGGCCTTCCGCCTGCTCAAGGAAACCAAGGCAATGGGTATTGACCCCACCAACCTAGCCAAGACAGTGTGAATCAGGACCCAGCTTCTAGCCCAATAGGAATGCGAGCTCATTGACTTCCTACGCGACAATCACGATGTCTTCGCATGGCAGCATTCTGATATGTCGGGGATACCACGCAAAGTCATCGAGCACGCGCTATGCCTTATCTCGGGCTCACGGCCCGCCAAGCAACGCCTATGTCGTTTCGACAACAAGAGGCGCAGGGCCATAGGCGAAGAGATCGCCAAGCTCCTGGTGGCCAGATTCATCAGGGAGGTTTTCCACTCTGACTGGCTCACCAATCCTGTCCTTGTCAAAAAGAAGACTAGGAAGTGGAGAATGTGCGTCGATTACACCAGACTTAATAAAGCGTGTCCGAAGGACCACTTTCCTTTACCACGCATAGACCAGATAATTGACTACACTTCGGGTTGTGAGATCCTCTCCTTTCTGGATGCCTACTCAGGCTATCACCAGATCGCGATGAAAGACTCCGATCAGCTCACAACCTCATTCATCACTCCGTATGGTTCGTACTGCTACATAACCATGCCTTTCGGTCTGAAGAACACTAGCGCCACCTACCAAAGGTGCATGTAGCAATGCTTCGCCGACCAAATCGACCTGCCTAATCAGCCTGACCAGGCTGAACGGTTGAAACCAACAATCACCGTCTATGTTGATGACATAGTGGTCAAAACAGCTCGAGCTTGCGACCTGATCGCAAACTTGACCGCAATGTTCGCAAACCTCCGAAGGTTCAGCGTCAAGCTAAATCCTGAAAAATGTGTTTTCAGGGTTCTAAGGGGAAAGTTGCTTGGATACATCGTATCCGAGCGCGGCATCAAAGCCAACCCCAAAAAATCATAGCCATCTCCAACATGGGTCCCATACGCAACGTGAAAGGCGTACAAAGGCTCATCGGCTGCCTGGCCGCCCATAGTCGCTTCATCTCCCAGCTCGGTGAACGGGGACTGCCACTTTACAAGCTCCTCAAAAAGACGGACACCTTCGTCTAGACCGAGGAAGCCCAGTAGGCTCTCGAAAGCCTCAAAATATCCCTGACGTCAACCCCGATCCTTGTCGCTCCCGAATAGGGAGAACCCCTCCTCCTTTACGTCGCGGCAAGTAACCATGTGGTGAGTGCCGCCCTGGTCATTGAAAGGGAGGAACCGAGACGCCAGCTCAAGGTACAACGACCCGTGTACTTCATCAGGGAAGTACTTACCGACCCCAAGGTACGGTACCCATAGGTGTAGAAACTCCTGTACACCGTGCTAATGGCCGCCAGGAAGCTCCTACACTACTTCACCGACCACGAAGTCACAATTGTCACTTCATACCCACTCGGAGACATCATCCGCAATCGTGACGCCGCGGGACGAATCTCTAAGTGGGCCCTTGAACTCATGGGCCATGACATCAGGTATACCCCTCGCACCACAATTAAGTCTTAGGCTCTCGCGGACTTTGTCGCTAAATGGACGGAGGTCCAGTTACCAGCCTAGGACGTCTCCCACAAATACTGGATAATGTACTTCGACGGGTCCGTAATGGCACCCAGCTCGAGGGCTAGAGTGGTTCTAATCTCCCTAGATGGGAGTAGGCTCCGCTACACCATATGCCTCTACTTTTTGGCTTCAAACAACACCACAGAATACAAGGCCCTTATCAACGGACTACGTATCGCCATCGAGCTCAGCGCTACGCGACTCTACGTCCGCGGTGACTCAAAACTAGTCATCGATCAGGTCATGAAGGAATCCTCCTGCAAGAGTCCCCTCATGACAGCATACTGCCAAGAGGTGCGTAAGCTCGAGGACAAATTCCAAGGAATTGAACTGCATCATGTCCCTCGAAGGGACAATGCCGCCGCCGATTTCCTCGCAAAACTGGCCGCCAGGCGAGATCCGTCCTCGAGCGGAGTCTTCATCAACGACGCCCATGAGCCATCCACCCACATCCTGGAAGGTCCGACCTAGACAGACCCCGACAGCCGGCCGGTGCTCGGGGGCTCTGACCCCAGAACCTCTACAATGACATCACCCGTGGACGTCGCTGTATTGGCACTCGATCAAACCGATTGGCGAGCACCGCTACTCGCCTACCTCCTCGAGGAGCTTCTCCCACCTAAAAGAACCGAAACCCGATGAATCGCTCGACGCGCCAAGACCTTCGTTGTGCTCGGTAATGAACTCTACAAATGGAGTCTGTCAGGAGTGCTCATGAAGTGCGTCCCCGCCAGCCAGGGAAAACAGATCCTCCTCGAGGTCCATTCCAGGATCTGCGGACATCATGTGGCCCCAAGATCCCTGGTCAGAAAAACCTTTCGCCAAGGTTTTTACTGGCCCACCATACTACAAGATGCAAAGGAGGTCATCCGCAGGTGTGAAGGATGCCAGTTCTACGCTCGGCAAACCCATTTGCTAGCACAAGAGCTCCAAACCATCCCAATCACCTGGCCATTCGCGGTCTGGGGCCTCGACATGGTAGGACCTCTCAAGAAAGGTCCAGGTGGTTTTACTCACCTACTCGTAGCAGTCGACAAGTTTACCAAATGGATAGAGGCCAAGCCCATCACTAATCACCGCTCGGAAGAGGCGGTCAAATTCTTCCTTGACATCATCTACCGATTCGGCGTTCCTAACTGTATTATCACTGACCACGGGACTAACTTCACCAGGAAGAAGTTTCAAGACTTCAGCAATGGATATGGCATCAGAATCGATTAGGCTTTGGTCAAACATCCACGAACTAATGGTCAGGTCCAACGCGCCAACGACATGGTCCTCCAAGGACTCAAAATGCGCATCTTCGACCGACTCAATAAACACGCTGGGCAGTGGGTTTTAGAGGTCCCATCGATCCTCTAGAGCCTAAGAACAACCCCAAACCGATCCACGAGATTCACACCTTTCTTCCTGACCTCCAGAGTGGAAGCTATGTTGCCCTCCAACCTCGACCACGGCGCACCGAGAGTAAAATCTTTCGACCGTGATTGAGCCACGACAGCTCAACAAGACGCAGTCGACCTGCTTGAAGAGGCCCATGAGACAACCGTCATCCGCTCCGCTCGCTATCAACAGACCCTCCGTAGGTACCATGAAAGGAAGATCAAAGGAAGGATTCTCGAAGTCGGTGATCTCGTGCTACGAAGGACCCAATCAACAAAAGAAAAACACAAGCTCTCTCCACCCTAGGAAGGACCCTATATGGCAACCGAAGTAATCCGACCGGGCACCTACCGACTAGAGGACAACAACGACAATGTTCTCAACAACACTTGGAACATTGAATAGCTACGTTGTTTTTCCCTTAAAAACAAGTCTAAACACCTTCGATTAAAGCACATGCTCCTGTAAGAGCGCCCCCGCCCGAACGCTTTCAACCCGGGTCACTCGGGGGCTCCATAAATATACAAATATTGAGTACTACCTCTCTATTTTGTTTACTACTATATGGAAATTCCTTCCTGCCCTAATGGAAGGGTAGTTCATTCTTTTGTTTTACCTTACGTAACTTTGCTTTAGAACATTTCGACTAACTGCACCCCACCTTTTTCTATGGATACAACCGGCCGAGCCTCGTGGGCCACACCCTAGGCTCACGAAGTTGCGACCTCTGTTTTGTTTACTGCTGTATGGAAATTCCTTCCTACCCTAATGGAAGGGTAGTTTGTTCTTTTGTTTTACCTTATGTAACTTTGCTTTAGAACATTCCGACTGATTGCACCCCACCTTTTTCTACGGATACAACCGGCCAAGCCTCGCGGGCCATGCCCTGGGCTTGCGAAGTTGTGACCTATGGAACAAACGGGCAGGTACGGAAAAAACAACAAAATTATGCTAAGGGGAAACTAAGGAACGAAAGAGAACAGGCTTTCCCGAACGGAGTGACTCCATCATAGAAAACAAAATACCATTATAACTGTTAAGCACACGAACGTTTTATACGGGGGCTTCCCCCACAAATTTAAAACTATCTACTCCCACTAAACTACTATTATTTTTACATGCTACTGGGGCGGCCTGGTGACATCCGACGATGGTGCGACCGACGAAGGCTCGAGCTGCTCACTTCCCGACAATGTGGCATCCGGCTCGGCCAAGACCAGGGTGACATTCACCTCCAATCTAATATCACGCTCCGGGTTTGCAAAAGGATCCGTAAGTCCTTCCCCTCGCTCACTCTTCCTCTCACTTAGGAACCGCCGCAGCGTACAGGCACTCTTAGTGAGAAAGAAGAAGGAAGGAAGAGCGAGTAATCTTCGCCAGAAGAGACCACTAGACCTCCCTGAGTCGATCGAGTCACCCAGGAGAGATCAATCGGCCTCCTAAGTTGATCGATTCACTCAGGATAAGCACCTGAGATACAGGTAGGAAGCGAAGGGGTGCCCCATGCGGGCCATGCCGACTCTGTCTCAAGTGACGAGCATGGGTCCTGATCAGACATTTCCGACTGAAGCTCTTCGAACCCCATCTCTTAGGTCATCAAGGTAAGCATGTGTTCATTAAATACAAAACTATTTACATGAGAGCTAATCCACGATTGGCAAGCGCAGGTCTCGGACGGGCATTTTCGACTGGAGCTCTTCGAACCCCGTCGCTCTAGTTTTCAAGGTAAAACACCATCAAAGCCCCTCTATTTCATCACAAATCATTCATACATCTATACGAGCATTCATCTCATACGCCTCAACCCCCTGGATGGTTAGGGCATGAACCGCCCGGGGGCTTGGGAACTAAGCATCACACGTGCAGTGAAATACACCAAAATGCTCCATATTGCGCCATGAAGCGGTGGCTTGCCTCATTCGACATGAGCAACCAAATAGAGTCAAGGGAGAAAACCGTAGATGAGCACCATGTGGCCTTCGCCCGGTCTGGCAAACCGGGTCATCTCAACCTTCTCGTTCGATCCTGAACCTCTCGCTAAGCCCACATAATCTCCATCGAGGGGAGGTCGTCAGGCCACCTAGGTCGCTCTATGGAATGACCTAGGCATCTGCTGGGCTATAGGTAAAGGAGTAGTGGAATGCCACAAGAGGGCTATGCCGACCCCATCATGAATGACGGACCTAGATTCTGCTCGATCACACCCGTTACTGAGCTCACCGAGCTAGTCTTCGAGCCCGAGCGATCGGGATAGGCGATGAAACTCAGCCCCTCTGGTTGTGAGGAACCAGATGGGGTAGCGCAAAAATGACTCACAGCCCCCATGAAGGCCCGACAAGGCTCGGGGGTTTAAATGCCATGGGACCGCGACTCCGAATTCGCGTCGATGGGATAGGCGACATCCGGCTATGACTTGGGACCGTGACTCCTTAATTCGCATCGACAGGATAGGTGACATCTGGCTATGGCTTGGGACTGCGACTCCTTAACTCGCGTAATGGCTTTAGATGGCTTCACTAACTAAAACTAACTCTTTCAATCCACGGTGAGCACCGACGCCTGGGTCTACTCGTGACTCCACCTTACCTGATCCCATGGCGTGCACCGATGCCAAAGATCAAACTCTGTTGCATCCAAAACTAAGTTATTTCCGTTCACAGCGTGCACCGACGCCAGGGCTTGTTTCAAAAACTAAAAACTTCCTCGTCTGATCCCCATCACGCACCAACGCCGGGAACATTAAGTTCTGTCTCAATCTAATCCCCGCGCTAAAAAACACCTCGGCTGCACAATGACGCCATGGTTAAACAAAATTCTATCTCAAACTAAAAAACATGCATACACGCCTACTGAGACAACACCCCAACCAGTTCGGCTCGAACCACCTGGGGCTCGAGGGCTACACCCACAGGTGCGCTTGCGCGCACCCACCGACAAGACAAAAAGCCCTCGGACGATTCTACCCAAATCGCCCGAGGGCTTGGGGGCTCCTGTCGGGTTCATAAACCCGGGGTCCCTCGGGGACCAGCTTCCACGCCAAGGCTCGGCCTAGAAGAACGACCTTTCCTTCTTCTGGACTAGCCTAAGAGTCTGAACTCAACAGACCGGAGTACTCGCTTCAGGCCCTGGCCGCCATCGCCCTGTCTTTCCGACCGGAGCAGCTCAGGCTCAGGCCAACTCCGAACGGCCTATCCGATCAGAGCGCTAGCTTCAGGCCCTGGCTGCCTCCGCACGGCCTCCACTCGGAAAGCCTGACCCGAGGACCACCTTTGACTCCAACCCTATGTCTCTGACCGAGATTCATAGAAAAACACCGCCATCACTATACTCCGACTGGCATGCTAGAACCGATTAGGGACCATCTGACTAGGGACGCCCGCTCGGAAAGAATCAGAAGGCATGCAGAGAAAGGCAAGGCATGGCTCACAAGTCAAAACCACTATACCAGGGACCATACCCTACACAAAACAGTGCTCTGCAGCCACCCTGGCGTAAAGTATTGTAGGGGCCACTAGAAGCTCCCATATGGTAAGCCCCCTCCACGTGTCTCTGGACACCGATTGCGGTATGGGCTATAGGATTTGCCATACCGGGTGAATATAGCACAGCTCCTCACATGCCACTAGGCATCCAGAAGTGTTAACACTGGATTTTGGTCGATTCTGGAAGATGACAGGTAGACCCACATGCGAGAAGAAGGGTGTTCGGCAAACAACACAAGCGGTCGGCTAAATGCTTGTGCGGTCGGTTACTCTAGAAGGCGGTAACTCCATTCGGGAAAACAGAAGATGGCAGGCAAGACCGATCGGAAAGATGAGAGTTGTAATAATAAAGGAATCTATAAGTTTAGGGTAAGGAATCGTAAGTTTCCAAGTTTGTTTAGAAGTTCCTTTGTAAATCGTAGTCTTCTGGGACTCACATTTTGTCTAGGGTATAAATATTGACCCTCGACCATTGTAATAAGGATTCACAACCAAATCAATACAACCGGCCCCGTGCCAACTTTCGAGTCCTTTTGTCGTGTCGTCGAGTTCTTCGAGAGGAATCATCGATCCGTCAACCTCCGTAAGTTCCGACAACCTTGTTATCATGTTTAGTATCATGCGGTGGATTTAGACATGATGCAAGTAGTCTTGTTTGTTTTCAATGGTCGTGCAGCGAATCTTTGCTTGACAATCAAGAAGTCTTCGCTTATGCTTTGTTTATGAGTAGATACCGTGCGGCAGGCGTTTGCTCAATATGCTTAGTAAAAGCGAGATAGTTATCGGCTCTATATTAGATATGGCAAATCTAAATAGATTCATTAAGTTATCCAGTGTTGCATGTTTTAAACCTTTCATATATTTGTAACACACTTCTGCCCAATCTAGATTGATATTGTTCGGCCTTATCTCTCTCGTGGTTTTATTCATGCTTCAACGATCATTGCTAAATAGATAACATGCTCATAATGGCTGAATTGCTTTAATCTAGATTGTCACATGTTGCGGGTTCATGCATGTTAATCACGTTTAAGCTCTAACGAAACTAGGTGTCGTGCGACAGATGCAGGTTTTGGTTTAGTTTAATCGTTTTTATTTGTACGTTCCTTCTTCATGGACCCCAATTCGGCTGGATTGCCGAGCTTGGTTATGCATTAACTCATAATTAATTTCACTTGTTCAAATATGTCTTCCCATGCACATGCATTCGGCAATTAGGTCTTTACGTGCATTCACCTTACGGTTAGCTGAATGGTTTATGAACTTGTTGGCAGACAACTCTCTATAGCCGTATGTCGTTGTAAGTGGCTTCAGGGCCGTATATGTGGAACTGTCCGGTATTACCCGACATGTTCCGGTTTGATATTTAATTGTTTTATCCCTTGTTAGTTTTTAGGTCAAACTGACTAGCACGCTTCCGGATCACAAAACACCCGGGAACCCGATTAAAGCTACGCTTTTCGGCTTGCTGTGTGTGAGGCACAGTGCGTCACATTTTGTGTCAACACACTTTTTGGCATGCCTGGTGGGACAACCTGTTAGTTCAAGATGGCATTTGAGATCAACAATGATCATGTTCTGGATGTAAGCATGGCAGAATTGCCAGATAATTACAAGGATTTAGTGCTACAAGCATGTGAGCAATACCAACGGAAATGCTTGATGTCTTTTTCCAAAAACAAGAGCAATAAAGTGTTTCAAAAGCAGTCAATGCCAAGGGTTCTTCTTCCGCATCAAACTGATTACACTGAAGAGGAGGATGCTCAGAAGATGGCAGCCCTAGTTTATAAAGCTATGGGAGAAACCATGACAAACCATCACACAGCTTTTCTGAATACCTTTCGAGCAATCATGATCAGTACTTTTGGTCCAATGGTTGATAAATATTTCGAAGAAAATGTTGGACCACTCAGTGGGCCGACGCTTTTCAATGTTCCAAAGCATCAAGAGAAGCCTGTTGGAAAAGAAGTAGCGTCGCCTTCAAATATAGGTGGATTGACTCACACTGAAAAGCAATCACATCCCACCTATGGCCAGGTGACATTTGGTACCACAGGAGAAGTGCCACCTTCAGCTTATAGAGTTTCTCCAGCATCAAACAGATTGCAGAAGAATATGTATGGAGATGGATCAAGAATTTACTGATTACAGTGCTATCAATGCTGTGCCAAATCCAGGGTATAGAAGTGTTTCAGGATTGCCTTCTGGAGTGCAAGTACAAGGAAATCAGGATCCAGGCATTGATGTTTTGATGCACAGGATGGCTGATATGATGCAAAATCAGTTCGGCTTGAAGCCAAAGAATCAATCCTATTCATACAAGTCTCCTTATCCAGAATGGTACAACAGAGTGGCATTGCCTCCAAGGGTGAAGCCTCCAACAGATTTGACCAAGTTTTCTGGTCAAGATGATACTAGTACCATAGAGCACGTCAGTCGGTACTTAATGCAGCTTGGAGAAGCTGCTTCAGATGAAGCTTGGAGGATTCGATATTTTCCTTTGTCTCTTACAGGACCAGCTTTCACATGGTTCACGTCTCTACCAGCTCATTCCATTGGTACGTGGGCAGAACTAGAGCAGAAGTTTCATTCATATTTCTATACGGGTACTAATGAGAAGAAGTTGGTTGATCTCATGAGTCTGAGGATGAGAACAAATGAGACACCATTGGAGTATCTTCGCAGATTTAGGGAGACCAAGAATATGTGTTATTCTCTAAATTTACCAGATGATCAACTACCTGGAATAGCTATAGCAGGAATGTTGCCGAATATCAGGGAGAAGTTGTTCGGTTTAGAGTTTGATGATCTTGGCCAACTTGCACAGCGTTTAGCAGCTATGAGTAATCAAGCCCAAGGATTCAGGAGAGATAATCGCTTTCAAAGAACAATGCCACTAATGAGGTTGTATCAAGGTTTTCTGGATGAAGCGACTGAGTATATTGATGAAGATGAAATTAGCTGTAGCTGAGTTAAATTGGGCAAAGGAACCCACTCAAGTTAGTCAACGTTGGTTGAAACAACAAAAGGGAACCTATGATTTTGATGTTACTAAGGCAGACAGGCTTTTTGCATTGTTGATAAAGGAAGGACGCATCAAGTTGCCAGAAGGACATCCTATGCTACGTCCTGAAGGAGTGAAAGACAAAAAGTATTGTGGCTTCCATAACACTAATTTCTCACTCTATCAATGATTGCCGAGTGTTCAGGATACGAATCCAGAAAGCTATCCAAGAGGGACATTTGAGGTTTGATGGCAAGATGAAAATTGATGATCAGCCTTTTCCACAAAAATATGATTTCTTTCTCTGTGAATATGGTCTCTGCCAATGATCTCAAAGGTAATGGCAAGGTGAAAGTGTTGACTTCTGACAGAGCAAAGGAAAGTGGTGCTGTTGACCCGGATCGGCAAGTCACCAGTAGAGAGCTGCAGCAACGAGTTCGGTTTCAGAATAGCCGAACCGAGGAAAGGTCAAACTTCTAACCCAGAGTACATCACGTATTTTGCTAAACAAGTGGCAGAGAGAACAAGAGAAGGAATACTGTAAGAAGCAATGGTTTTGGAAGAGAGCCAGAGGTATGAGGAAGAGGTATACCGAAGGGAGCAAGAAGAATACCATGACAGAACAAGAGCAGTCTATTGGGTTGTTCGTTCTTTAGGCATTGTTTGGAATGAAGGCTTGAGGTTGCCTGTAAGAAATAATTGTCCGGAGTGTAGTGGCTCAGTACTCCGAGTATAGGCAATCTCGAGTCAACCGCCGTCCCATCTATGAAAGACCTTGGAACGAAGGTTCCTGAAGATGATCGGCGCTAAAAATAGATGACTTTGAGAATCAGCAAAGGAAAAGAGTTGCAGGTTCAGGTTGGATGCATGATAGAGTGCCATGATGAAGAAGCTGACTTCTATAAATACGTATGGCAAAAAGGACATGGTGTCCTCCAGGCCTGAGGAAAAGTCAGAAAAGAAGAGTGCAACGGTTGAGGAATAGGGAGTTGGAACTGGAAGTTACCGAAACAAAGCAGATATGGCGTCCTAAAAAGAAGCCTGATGGATGTGGTCCTTCGGCTAATGCTTGCATGGCTTTCTCCTCCCATCAGAGTTTTATAGCTCCCGAAAGCCCAGATGTCCAAGAAGAAGGTGTACTCTAATTCTGATTTGAATGAAAGTGAATGTCAGGATTTGATGGCCCAGCTTGTATTAACACAGCAGCTGTTTTTGACAAACCAATCAAGAATCGTCACTTGAGACCACTCTATTTAAAGGATATGTCAATGGCAAGCCTTTGACCAAGATGTTTGTTGATGGAGGGGCTGCTATCAATATCATGCCTTATACTACCTTCAGGAAACTTGGGATGACTAATGAAGAATTGTTGAAAACTGACATGGTGCTTAGGGACTTTGCTGGCAATCCTTCCGATACCCGAGGTGCTATCCATGTCGAGTGACTATTGGGTCAAAAACTCTGATTACTACCTTTTTTGTCATTGATGGCAAGGGGGCATATAGTCTACTCTTGGGCAGAGATTGGATCCATGCTAATTGCTGCATTCCTTCAACCATGCATCAAATTCTCATTCAATGGATTGGAGATGATGTTGAAGTTGTACATGCTGATGATTCGGTAAGTGTTGCTGCCACAGAATCTACCTACTGGGAATATGAAGGGTTGATTGTTTCTCTGGAAAAGTGTGGAAAGAAGGTCCTGTAAATGTTTTCAGCGAAGGCCAACAGCCGATCCAAGCAGTCGGCTCTCATAGTAATTTTTAATGGGAAATCCTGTCGATGGCAACAAAGGAAAGTTGGGACGTGGTTTTATGTCGGCTGATAAATTGGAAGAAATTGATGTTGGTGATGATTCTAAGCCAAGGCCGATGTATATTAGTGCGAAGTTAGACCCAGAATATAAATCAAAGTTGATAATCTGTTGAAGAGTTTAAAGATTGTTTTGCTTGGGATTACACGGAAATGCCTGGATTGGATCGTTCCATTGTTGAGCATCGATTACCCATTAAACCTGGATTTCGTCCTTACAAACAACCTCCACGGAAGATATACAAAGAGGAGGTATTGGCCGATGTAAAAGGAGTTGAAAGATTAATAGAAGCAAACTTCATTCGGCCATGCAAGTATGCAGAGTGGATTTCAAATATAGTACCGGTATACAAGAAAAATGGAAAAATGAGAGTTTGTATAGATTTCAGAAATCTTAATAAGGCAACTCCCATGGATGGTTACCCAATGCCAGTTGCCGATTTACTAGTAGATGCATCGGCAGGATATGAAGTCATTAGTTTTATGGATGGTAATGCTGGCTATAATCAAATTTTTATGGCAATAGAAGATATTTCAAAAACAGCTTTCAGATGTCCTGGTCATATTGGTTTGTTTGAATGGATAGTCATGACGTTTGGGTTAAAGAATGCCGGTGCAACTTATCAAAGAGCTATGAATTATATTTTTCATGAGCTGATCGGCAAGATTGTAGAAATATACATCGATGATGTAGTAGTCAAGTCTAGAAATCATGAAAGACATTTAGCCGATTTAAGAAAACTCTGGAGTGCACAAGAAAGCATGGTTGAAGATGAATCCAAACAAATGTGCCTTTGGAGTTTCGGCTGGTGAGTTTTTGGGATTTTTAGTTCATAAAGGGGAATTGAAGTTGGGAAAAAGAGCATGGAAGCAATAGACAAAGTTGTGCCGCCAACTAATCTCACAGAATTACAATCATTGTTAGGCAAAATCAACTTTGTAAGAAGATTCATATCCAATCTATCAGAGAGAGTTTTACCCTTTTCTCCTTTTAAAGCTCAAGAAGATCAAAAATTTGTATGGGGGACATGCAACAAAAGGCTTTTGATGAGATCAAGCAATATATGAAGGCACCACCTGTGCTGGTACCTCCACAACTTGACAAGCCTTTTAAGTTGTATGTGGCGGCCGATAGCCTAACGATAGGATCGGCCCTTATTGCAAGAGTTTGAAGGAAAAGAAAGAGTCATAGCTTATCTTAGCCGAAAGCTGTTAGACCCTGGAAACAAGGTATTCGGCTGCAGAAAAAACTTGCTTATGTGTATATTACTCATTGTACCAAATCTCGGCACTATTTGTTGAATTCCGAATGCGTGGTGGTTTCTAGTTTTGATGTAATCAAACATATGCTATCAATGCCGATTTGAATGGAAGAATTGGCAAATGGATTTTAGCGTTGTCGGAATTTAATTTAAGATATGAATCGGCAAAGGGCGTAAAGGGTCAAATTATCTGCCGATTTTATTACCCAACATCGGGATCTTTCTGTTGAGGCGATAAGCATTGTGCCTTGGTGCCTTGTTCTTCGATGGATCATCTTGTAGCAAAGGTGGTGGTGCTGGTATTCTTTTGATTTCCCCACAAGGAAAAAACTTTTGAGTATGCAGTCCCTATTGAATTTCGTGTTACTAACAACCAGGCAGAGTATGAAGCATTGCTTAGAGGGCTTCGGCTTCTTATAGAAGTAAAGGCCGATGCTGTTGAAATCTTTGGGATTCTGAGTTGGTGATTAATCAACTGAATGGTCAGTATGAATGCAAGAACAATGTATTAAGAGAATATTATGAGGAGTGTAGAGAACTTTTGAAGAATTTTCTGGTAGTGACCTTGCATCATATCCCTAGAGAGTGCAATGAAGAAGCAAATAAGTTAGCTCAAGCTGCTTCTGGATATCGAGAGAGTCGGGAAGTTTTTGCTATGGAAGAAGATGTTTTAAATACTGATCAAGTAGATGGTGATTGGAGATACGAAGTTACCAATTATCTGAAAGATCCATCTCAAAAGGTTTCCCGAAAACTCAGGTACAAAGCTCTCAAATTTGTGTTTCTTGATGATCAGTTATATTACAAGTCCATCGATGGAATATTGCTCAAATGTTTAAAGTCAAGAAGAGGCCAAGAAAGTGATGTATGAGGTTCACGAAGGATTGTGTGGTGCACATCAGTCAGCTTATCGGATGAAGTGGATAATTAGGAGAACTGGTTATTTTTGGCCAACTATGTTGGAAGATTGTTTTGAATATTACAAAGGGTGTCACAATTGTCAAAAATTCGGCAATATTCAAAAAGTTCCAGCGTCTGCTATGAATCCTATAATCAAGCCTTGGCCGTTCAGAGGATGGGGTATAGATTTAATTGGTCAGATCAATCCTCCTTCTAGTAAGGGACACAATTTGTACTCTTGGCCACGATTATTTCACCAAGTGGGTTGAAGCTATCCCGTTGAAGAAGGTAACGTCAGAGAATATGATCAGTTTTGTTAAGGAACATATAGTTCACAGATTCGGGATTCCTCAGACTATAACAACTGATCAAGGAACTCAGTTTACTTCTTCGGAATTCTGTGATTTTGCAAAGATATGGGGATTAAATTGTATAATTCTTCTCCTTATTATGCATAAGCTAATGGACAGGCAGAAGCATCAAATAAGATTATGATTAAAATCATTCAGAAGAAGATTGATGAAAAACCAAGGAGATGGCACTTGGTTCTTAGTGAAGCACTGTGGGCTTACCGAATGGCTTGTCATGGATCCACTCAAACGTCTCCCTATGAACTGGTTATGGGCATCATGCCGTACTACCATGGGAATTACGGTCAGATTCGAGGCGAATTGTGTTACAGAAAGAATTGGCAGAAGAAGACTATAAGAATCTGATGATGGATGAATTGGAAGATTTACATTTGATTCGTCTCAAGGCATTAGAAAATATTGAGAAAAATAAAATGCGCGTTGCCAAGTATTATAACAAAAGGGTTAAGCTGAAGCAATTCGCAAAAGGAGATTTGGTTTGGAAAACTATATTGCCAGTTGGAACAAAGGATAGAGCGTTCGGCAAATGGTCTCCAAATTGGGAAGGTCCTTTCCGAATTGTAGAATGTGTACCTGGCAATGCATACATATTAAAGACTTTATTTGGAGAGGAGTTTACCAGAGCTATTAATGGAAGATTTCTTAAGAAATACTACCCCAGTGTTTGAGGTTGGTTCAATGAATGTAAATCAGAAAAACAGACAAAGAGAAAATCGCCTTTGGCCTAAAAATCAGATACAAGATTGAGAATAGCCGATATCGTTCATATCGCCTTTAGCACAAAATAGCTGATGCAGTTTGCATCGCCTCTAGCACAAGAATGTTTATCCAAAACGGGGTTGTTTTCAGCATTTTTTCTGACAGTCGCAAGTGGAAAGAGTCAAAGAAGTAAATATTATTCCAAAGGACGAGATTATTTATAAAAGTTCATCCTAATACAAACTACTCCTCAAATAACTTGTTGAGGATGGACTGGGGGTTTGTGATTTCAGCAAGGGCAGCGGCATGATTCATCGTAGGCCTCCAGACGTTCATCAATGTCGTCGATCTCGTCCGGGCGTCCTCCAACGAAGCCAACTGGCTGGGAGGAGTAGTCCTCGTTGGTTTGGGAGGTCATTGCCGCCAGCCTGAGAGAAGCACCGAGGTGCACACCTTGGATGACGGCCTGATCAATGCGGCCGTCCACAACATCAAGGCGTGCTTCGGATGTCTCCCCCTGGGCATTCACCTTGTCGGCGATCTTGTTCGCCGCCGCCTTCAAGCGGTCATTCTCCGCGGAAAGAGCTGGACAGAAAAGAAGAAATGGGTCGGCAAGCAAAGGAAAGCCAGGATGATAAAACTAAATGAGGATATCAAACCAGTGATGGCGTCGCAGAATTGCTTCCGCTGGTCCTCCCATTCGGCTTGATCGATGCCGAACTTCTTGGAGACGTCGCCTAGCTCCTCCCGGGCTTCGTCTCTTTCCTGGCAAAACTTGAGCGTCTCCTCGTGAGAGTATGGATGGTGTGCATCTGCTGGTTCTGCCAAACCCCAAGGATTGGAATGGTAAGAGCTTGAAGAGCTGGAAGACCGAAGGAGGCCGGATGATGGAGTTCCCGGTTGAGCTACCGTCACCGGAGGAAGGAGATGGTATTGGCTAGAGCTGATGACCCTTATCCTGATGAATGAGGAAAGAAAAATCAAAATTAAGAGATGAACAAGGAAATTGCAAAGGGGGCAAAGAGCCGAATCATACCCACGACGCCGGGCAGCGCGATGCTCTGCTTCCTTCAGCCTCTCCGTCGGCAGGATGCTTGCCACGGTTGCCACTATTCGTCATTTGCTTTGATGGAGGTTAGGGTTTTCTTCTAGAATGAATCGAACGAAGGAAGTGGAGGAGACGGATGTGAGAACGCTGAGGCGAAGATAGCGATTGAAGGCTAACGGAAGGGTCTATTTATAAGCCGAAGCGAAGGATCGTGGCGAATTCCACGGGGTTGTGGGGCGAGAATCCCGAATGGCGGAGTAGGTTTTTCCCTTTCGGTTGGGCCGGTTACTGGACTAGGCCAGGCATGGTTTAAGTCGAACGTCGCTTGACATATCTCCCTGGTTTGTTGGAGCCAACATTGTTCGGTTATACCCTCACAATGTTTTGAATTGGATTCGTTCGGCTATCAGAAGAATGGAGACAATCGGCTACATTCTAATCGAGTAATTTAAAGGAAAGGGGCCGATTGCTTTTGAATGAATAAAAATAAATGAACATAAAGCTGGTTAATCAAGGGGAAGAAGATATCACACTTAAGTTTATTACAAATCCAATGTCTACTGGTTCAGAAGATGATTAATTGCCTCTATAGCCTCAGTCCTGATTCGGCTAACATTATCTAGCACTTTTTGATCTTCATCTTCAGAACTCTAGATGCTGGATAGCTTAGTCTTGATCTGCTGATCTTCTTTGATGGTCGAAGCTATCTTTAGTGAAGCTGCTTCTATGTTCTTCGGCAAGTTAGTTATATGGGCCCTGTGAGACTGAATTTTGGCATTCAGTTCGGCTAGTTGAGCTTCTAGTCTGCTTTTTTCATCCTCCATGGCTTTCAGTTCAGGCTCCAAGGTTGCCATGGAATTTCTCGTAGTCTGGATATGAGAGTGAAGATCTTTGATCTCCAGCTTTTTCAGAGATCTATCCTTCTGCAGAGCGGTCCTCGAAGATATATTTTTGGTTGCCCTTCTCACCATAGCAAAATGGTCGTTAAGATGGGCGGCAGATTCTAGGGGAGCCTTGAGAGCAGATGGGATATCTTGATCAATAAGTTCAAGGAGGTCTTTTATCTGGTCTGCATCCTGAACCAGACTGATGATATCCTTGTTTAGCAGAATGATCACCTCTTTTAGCCGGGACTGATTTTCCAGCGATAAGGATTGATGGGAAGTAATCTCTTCACCTTTCTCAATGATGTAATCCTCAATAGAGAAGGAGTAACTGGTGGTCGGTTTTAGCGATGTTCTTCTAAAGAAAAGAAAAGAAAGAAGGTGTTAGCCGATTGGGTAATTTTGCTAAAATATAGTGTAAAACAAAGGATTACCTGCTGAGATGATTGATCATCAGGATGGGTTATACCCTGGCTTGCTGGGGAACTTGGCTAAAGATTCAGAGGGGACAGGTTTTGGAGCTTGATTAGGAGAGGTTTCCCTTGCCAGTTCATCTAAGATTTCATCTATTTTCAGTGAAGTAAATGATAATGAGCATAAGAGAGTAGATGTTATTAAAAGAAAGAAAAGGAGAATTGATTGAACAATGTTACCTATAGTCTCATCAGGTTTATGAGCCTTTGAACCTTCAGCTTCATGAGTCTCTAAAATTTCGCTATCATGAATTTCTTCATCTTCAGTAGGAACTTCAGGGGGTTGGTTCTGCAGACGCTGAGGTATTGCCCAATGTGGGAATTTCGACTTGTGGCTGCAATGGAAGTAATGAATATAGAGGTAGTCAGGCTTATTGCTAAGTGAGATTGTTGACCTGATAAGAAAATAAAAGATTCATGCCTTAAGGGATAATCTGGCTTTCTTGGTCCTTGGTTTTTTGGGTAAGAGAAAACTTTTAGGTGTTTTCCTTTTGCTTTTCCCTCTTGAAGATGCAGCAGCTGAAGTAGCAGGAGTTCTCATGAGTGCCTTTAGAGGTGCTAAATCCAAAGTTGCAGAAGTTTTCATGAATTCCTTTAAGTTTGGAGCATCAAACCCCAGGGCAGGCTTGGGACCAGCCGAATAGTACTGGATTGCTTTGGTTGGGGGAGTAAACTCAAGATCCTGTGCATGACCAGATGTTAAAATGAGAAGTGAATTCAAGAACAAGAAATGATGGGCATAATAAAATTACCTCACTGTCAGAAGCAAAATCGGGTTGCAAGTTTTTGCATAAAGAATGAACTGATATATTGAAGATATGAGCATGCCATTCTTGCCACCAAGAAACAAAGAAGGGATGAGCAACATCTATTAGCCCAAATGGAGATGGTTCGTATATTGACAATTCCCATCCTAATTCAAAGACCTTCTTGGCTTCCATTCCTTCTGTTATTACTTCCCTTGACTTTATGATTGTTGAGAAGAGGAATTTTGGAGGCAGTTGGCCACATCCTAATTGTCTGGCCACCATGTTTGGATAATAGAATTCATAGGTGGATTGTACTAATCTCCCATGATGAAATTTGGCTGGCAAAGTGCAAGGTTTGATAAAGGAGTTGAAAATCTCTGTGGATTCTTGGCCTGAACAACCAATTTCATAGCTAAACTTGCAGGGCAAAGTCAGATCTTCATTTTCTCTGTAAGGAAACCAGAGCACATTGCCGAATCCTTTGAAAAATAGCTTGAAGAAATGACCAATGTCTATATCAATGCTTATAGATGCTGCTGCTTCCCCATAAGTCTGACAAGCCTTAACCTTTGCTGTGCTGTCTTCAGCATAGTTAACTGAGGGGAAACTTAGGTTGAAGAGGCTCACAGGGGTTATCTGATGCATATATAGTTGGAGCCACATTTGAATTAGCCACCAGGGACCATTCACACAAGAAATTTCTCCACCTTGGCGCATCTGAAGGGTGATCTGATGCATCATATGATAAGCAGACCCTAAGAGATATTTGCCTAGTGGGATCTGAGTGCCTACAGCTAAGTCTTTAGCCATTACCATGTGATTCAGGGTTGGTTCATTGGATTTGCCACAGAAGATGAATCTGCATAGCCACATATTCATGAAGGCTTTCAACTCTTTGTCAGAGACGGCGCCAGATGCATTCATGTAGTTCTGAATATGTCTGACCCATCCACATCCAGAGCTGACGGCTCTTTGGTTACTTTTGCTCTTGTATTTGTAGGGATATACTGGCAATGACACATTCAAGCCAGTCATCATGAATACGTCGGCTAGAGTGATGGTCATAATACCATGACCAAAGATAAAGGCATTGATGGCGTCAGACCAAAAATGAGAAGCTGCTATCAGAAGGGAGTCATTCCTGGGTGTCTCTGCTAAAGATAATTCCAGACAATGACTGATGTCCTGACTTTCCCAGTGGCTGCTGCTTTTCTCCAGCATTCTCCTGTACCAGTTACGCCATCCGGTGATTGGGGGAAATGGCCAATTTTTGAACGTGTTTGGCCATCGGTTTGACGAGGTAATCCCAGACTTGAAAGGAATTCTTTGGGTTTCCTTCTCAATAATTTCAGAAGCGTCAGGATTTCCCATTGGGCCGAGGAATAGGAGTCGGGGTTGGCAGCATAGGGGATCAAAATCTGGCTCTTGTATTCCTTTAGAAGACGATTGAAATCAGAGGGGAGTAAATCAGAAGAAGAGCAGGAGGATAAGATGAAAGTTGCCGAATATAAAGTAAAGTTTACCTCTGGGATTTCATCTTGGGTCGCCATTGAAGATTTGAAGGAGGTCCGAAGTTGCGCTGAAAGCTTGAATTTTTGGGCAGCGGCTGCGGTTTTGAACGGTGATGACCTAGGAGGATGAAAGAGCTTGTGGTCAATTTCAGAATAAAACAACTTTTATCCCGAAATTGAGGGGGCATGTGTTAACACTGGATTTTGGTCGATTCTGGAAGATGACAGGTAGACCCACATGCGGGAAGAAGGGTGTTCGGCAAACAACACAAGCGGTCAGCTAAATGCTTGTGCGGTCGGTTACTCTAGAAGGCGGTAACTCCATTCGGGGAAAACAGAAGATGGCAGGCAAGACCGATCGGAAAGATGAGAGTTGTAATAATAAAGGAATCTATAAGTTTAGGGTAAGGAATCGTAAGTTTCCAAGTTTGTTTAGAAGTTCCTTTGTAAATCGTAGTCTTCTGGGACTCACATTTTGTCTAGGGTATAAATATTGACCCTCGACCATTGTAATAAGGGTTCACAACCAAATCAATACAACCGGCCCCGTGCCAACTTTCGAGTCCTTTTGTCGTGTCGTCGAGTTCTTCGAGAGGAATCATCGATCCGTCGACCTCCGTAAGTTCCGACAACCTTGTTATCATGTTTAGTATCATGCGGTGGATTTAGACGTGATGCAAGTAGTCATGTTTGTTTTCAATGGTCGTGCGGCGGATCTTTGCTTGACAATCAAGAAGTCTTCGCTTATGCTTTGTTTATGAGTAGATACCGTGCGGCAGGCGTTTGCTCAATATGCTTAGTAAAAGCGAGATAGTTATCGGCTCTATATTAGATATGGCAAATCTAAATAGATTCATTAAGTTATCCAGTGTTGCATGTTTTAAACCTTTCATATATTTGTAACACACTTCTGCCCAATCTAGATTGATATTGTTTGGCCTTATCTCTCTCGTGGTTTTATTCGTGCTTCAACGATCATTGCTAAATAGATAACATGCTCATAATGGCTGAATTGCTTTAATCTAGATTGTCACATGTTGCGGGTTCATGCATGTTAATCACGTTTAAGCTCTAACGAAACTAGGTGTCGTGCGGCAGATGCAGGTTTTGGTTTAGTTTAATCATTTTTATTTGTACGTTCCTTCTTCATGGACCCCAATTCGGCTGGATTGCCGAGCTTGGTTATGCATTAACTCATAATTAATTTCACTTGTTCAAACATGTCTTCCCATGCACATGCATTCGGCAATTAGGTCTTTACGTGCATTCACCTTACGGTTAGCTGAATGGTTTATGAACTTGTTGGCAGACAGCTCTCTATAGCCGTATGTCGTTGTAAGTGGCTTCAGGGCCGTATATGTGGAACTGTCCGGTATTACCCGACATGTTCCGGTTTGACATTTAATTGTTTTATCCCTTGTTAGTTTTCAGGTCAAACTGACTGGCACGCTTCCGGATCACGAAACACTCGGGAACCCGATTAAAGCTACGCTTTTCGGCTTGCTGTGTGTGAGGCACAGTGCGTCACATTTTGTGTCAACAAGAAGTATTCTGCAGGTACCAACGTCATCCTTCCTGAAGAAGATAGCTTGACCTTCCGTACACATCTGACATCCTACAGCGACATCGATAGTATTGAGGGGCTTCAACCATTATCTAGTTTTCATCACCATAGGCAGCAAGACTTAGAAATATCTGTACTCTCACCCTCTCACCTGTAAAGCCATCCCTTTCATCTATAAAAGGGGATGCGCTCCCTCCCCCGAAGGAGAGATCGACTTCTTCAAGCCCAGACTCACTAGATCGACATCAACGCTCCCAACCACAGGACCGCCAAGTTTCGACTGTGACCCTTCTGGTCGGAGCTGACCAAACCTCTTGTACACCCCCTTCTTCCTCCTTCTCGTTTGTACCCCCACTACAGACTTTGAGCACCCGAGCTCAGGAATAAAGTCACCGACCAACCCTGACTGGACGTAGGGCACGTTGCCTAAACTAGTATAAATCCTATGTCATTGAGTGCTAGGCCACCTCTGATCATAACGTACAACAAAACTACAAATATTTACTGGTTGATCACTTTCTGCACCGACAAGTTGGATTGAGGATGAGCTAGAGCTAAAGAAGCATCAATCATGCCAAACAATGAAAGAGGTTGGATCGAGAATGAGCTAAAGTTGAAGAAGCATAGATTGGTAGTGTTGGGAAACACTTGTAGCCTGTCCTCAATCATACGAGAAATCAGTTTGAAATAGTACACATATAATTAGATACAAAAAACTCATAAACCAAATGAGTTTGTTAGTTTTTTGTTCGAATATATTTATTTATTGAGACGTCAACTTAGCATGGTCCTCATATTTTGGGCTAATAATTTTTTTCATGGGAGATAACATAGCTATTGATTGCGATGTGTTATGATTCCTTTGTCAAACTTAAGATGTGTTGGCCTAATATTTTTGAAAGCATTTGTCGGTGTTTCGAACAAACACCAACTAGTAAATTTATATTTGTTGTGTGTTAGGCTTGAATAGTGTACTAAAGGACACAAGATTTATATTGGTTCGGGCAGAATGTCCCTACGTCTAGTTTGCTGCTGCTCATATTATTAGTACTGAAAAAGGTTCATAGTAGAGGGTACAAATGGTCGAGAGAGTGACAGGTCCCAAGTCTCTGATGGAAAGGTTAAAAGGATGCCAAGAGCTCGGTTGCCGCTTGGCTGTGTGTTGTGTGTGGAATCAATCCCCCTTTAGTGCGGCGCCCTGCCCTCCCTTTTATAGACCAAGGGAGAGAAGGGATTACAGATGGGAGAAAGAGAAAAAACCAAAGATAGAGAAGGTCCTTCGAAGGTGCCATGTCTTCCTTTTCCCCTAAGCCTACCCTACTGATATGGCAGACCACACTAGGGATAGCATGTTTTGCTAATCCTAATAGGGCCAGGCTCTGGTTTCGTTTCAGTGAATGGTCACGTCCCATCCTCCTCTGGTGGATGGTGCAGTGTGTCAGGGCGTCAAGCCATGACTCTACGGGGAGTAGACGGGGGAAGTGACTATATGCTAGTTACTATTGATGACGTGAGTTCTCTCTTGGATTATAGTGGTTGTCGTATGCTTGTGTCAGGATACGTGTTCGAGGGCTGACAATGACACCCACAATACTGTAAGACAAAAGTCGGCGCCTACAACATTGTTCGGGCTTCGTTAGGTCGGAAAGGGCTTAAAGCGCCCATCCCATCGTATCCTAATGGTACCTTCCTATAGGTGTGCAAGGCATGGTCCTCGGTACTGCGGTTGACTCGAATGTCCTATCATACCTTGTGTTCGTGATTATGAAGGAGCAGGGTGCAGTCGTCAGGCGAGGCGGAGCCTGCCCTTAGACGTCATGCAAGGCAGAGTCAGCCCTCAGCCATTAGGCGAGGCAAAGCCAGCCCTCAGCCATCGGACGAGGTGGAGCCTACCCTCAAACATCGGGCGAGGCAGAGTCTGCCCTCAGCCATTGGGCGAGGCAGAGTCTGCTCTCAGACGTCGGGTGAGGCGGAGCCAATCTTCAGTCCTATGGGCAAGAAGTGTAGCTGCATTTTTGTCTTTTTGGGAGCTTCAACGTTTGATGGCTATTAGTTTCACCTCATTGGGTACCTCAGTATTAGGTCCCCGAAAATAGCTCCTGAGCCCCCGAGCCCCTGAGCCCCCAGGTGATTCAGATAGATTTGACTTGCCAGAGGGTGCGCGCGAGCGCACCCGACAGATGTAGCCTCCGAGCCCCCGGGTGATTCAGGTAGAATCGCCTAGGGGGTATTTCAATTCGCTAGAGGGTGCGTGCGAGTGCACCCATCGGGTGTAGCCCCCAAGCCCTCGGGTGATTTAGATAGAATTTCCTAGGGGGTAATTTTGGACCCTTCATGGGTATGGCTATGGGATTTAGTATTTGTCAACTAGACAGTTTAAAAGAAACCCTAGTATCATGTTCATAGGGATTCGTCCAGGGTCAGCCCGATTGAGACTTGTTTATGGATTGAGACTCCTTTGAGGCTCGTGTGCCTGAGTTTTAGCATTCGTGGGCCCATCCCCTCATCAAGATGACCGTTGAAACTGTTGGGCCAGCCCTCAAACTCCTAGGCCCAGGCGAGCTGAAGAAATGTTTTTGGACCTGTATCCTCTCTGTGGGAAAAGAGTCTCGGTCTGCTCGAGAAGACAAAACGTCCGATGTGATTTTGGTGGAAAAGGATAGGGATTGCGTGTGCATATCCCGTGACATGATGTGGTGGTGTATCATGGTAGGCTCAGAGACCTAGATGGGCGATTGCTCTTCTCGCATCTGTCGCCCCTATAAAACCAAGGGGTTTGCCCTTAGGGTTTGGTACTTTGCCTCCTCACCTTTGCATCTACAACCTCTGCCGCCAATCGCCTAAGCCTCCCGCATTTGCATCACAGCCATCGTCAAGCTCGCGTTCGCATCATAGCTGCCGTCAAGCTCGCATCCACCCCCCTCCCGATTGTTCAATGGAGCCATGGTGCAGATCTGACATCACCCCTCAGTGCTTGAAGGGCCTCGTTCGCCATGGCCTCCTTTGCCAGTCGACCGATGCCAAGGAGTGGCGATTGCCCAGTAATGAGGACGAGTCGTCGCCGCTTGAAGGGTATGTCATGTCCTTCGCTCACTTCCACGAGTGGGGATTCACCATACTTGCCCACAAGTTCATTCGTGGGCTGTTGGATTACTACAGGGTAGAGTTGTAGCACCTTACTCCCAATGGTGTCCAGCACATTGCGGTGTTTGTCGCCCTGTGTGAGGGGTTCCTAGGGATTGGTCCCCACTTCGACCTGTGGTGGTATCTCTTTGCCATCAACCTTTTGAAGAAGCAGGTCGGTGTCGGTACAGGACCCACAGGATACCCCACAAGGAAGGGAGAAGATCTAATCTAACTAGGACTTCTTTCCCTATAATCTTAGTAGTGGTATTATTCTATGATCCTACTAGGAACCTCATTATAAACCGACTAGGACTCTGGCCTCCTGACTATCGGTGGTGAAACATCGATAGCTGGCGTGCCAGGTAGGGGCTTTCGGTGAAACTACATCCAAGAGCTCGACGGACCTCGACAACATGATCTTCTTGATGGGATCAACCTTCATCTTTAGTTCATGGATCTGTGAGGTAGATGATGATGGCAAGCTCCAAAGCCATCTCCTTGAAGATTTGGATCGCCATGAAGACCCTTCTATTTCGGCGACTACAACGGATGAACTCACCGGAAGATTCGCGCAGCTTGTGATGTCCGATCCAACTCAGATTTCATGGCTTCGCGCATCCAACTCAAACTCTAGCTCCGCATCCAAGATGGAGTCTTACCCGAGTTCTTTTGAGAAGCCAAGTTCTTTTCCGGAAGGGTTCCAGAATGTGGCTTCGGCCTATCGAGAATACAACTCAGAGTACACTCAGAATCCTTTTAAGAAGTCGGGTCCTTTTCTGTTCGGACTCTAAAACATGGCAAAATCTTATCAGGCATGGCCCGAAGGATCCCTTGATCTGGTGCTTAGAATGCCACTAAAAGGAGCTCAGGAAGGTCTTGTATTAACTATAACATCTCAAGACTGCATCGTCCACTAGCCAGGTTCTGTTCCTAAGGATAGCGGAACCCGACTAGTTGACACGATGACGATGGCAATTCTACCCTACCAAGAAGGAGACTCGATATGTGACCTTGAAGCCTCTACTAAAGTTGTCAGCGACTCCGATAGTATGGAAACCAACACCGATAACAGAACAATTTACGCACGAGAAGTATTCAAGGTTCGCCGTCCTTGATCACCATTTGTCCCCCCAGAAGCACCCGACATCAAGTCATTAGACAAATCTGAGTCCAACATATCACCCTTTATCCAGAGACACGATGGAGAGGCTGAGAATCAGAAGCAAACCAGAGAAAGAAGAAACAAATTGAAACAAGGACGCCAATGCCGTGCTAGGCAGCGCAAGGAAGCTTGGATCAAGTATGAGTCAGATCTAGCCAAGTACAATAGAAGAAAATTAGAACAAGAAGTCAAAGAAAGACGCGCGGCGAATACACCCTACAATAGGATCCGAGAAGCACTAGAAGAACTCAGAGCGACCATTCCTGGTGAAAAACAGGAATAGCTCTAGGACCTTCTCCGATCAACAGCCCTAAGGGTACACGATGGAGAGACCCACTCAAGACTACCTCCCAGGTCAATGTCTCATAGATAGGAAGATCAAAATCAAAGGAAGACATGTGTTGCATCTTGCATCCTAAAGGAAATCACACCACCGGAAATTGCTACACCTTCAACGAGCGATACACAAGAAAAGATAATAAGGTAAACACTAAAGAAGACAATCAGAAAAAAGATGAAGACAACCACGAAGACAAAGGATTCCAAAAATGTAGGGGGATAGTAGCAGTGATCTTCGCTAGGGCCCTAGATTCTAGAAGCAAATATCAAGAAAAGCTAGCTCTACAAACTATCATGGCAGCAGATCCGGCTACTCCAAGATATCTCAATTAGTCACAGTATCCAATCCAGTTTTTAAGAGAAGAACAATGGACTAGCATAGAAAATGCAGGCCATTACCCACTGGTTCTAGATCCAACTATCGCTAGTATGACTGTCACAAAAGTACTAATCGATGGGGGAACCGGACTCAACATCATTTTTTCAGAAACGCTAAGGAAGATGGGACTACAACTCACTAGGATGATTACACCAATGAGCACCCCTTTTTATGGGATAGTACCTAGCAAGGCAGCCATGCCACTTGGACAAATCACTCTACCAGTTACTTTTGGAACTCCCTCAAACTACCGAACAGAATTCATCAAGTTTGAAGTTGCAGACTTAGATTCATCATATCACGCAATCCTCGGGCGCCCAGCACTAGCAAAATTCATGGCGGTACCACATTACCCATACCTATTGCTTAAGATGCTAGGGCCTAACGGAGTCCTTTCCCTTCAAAGTGATTTGAAGCGCGCTTTTGACTACGATGTTTAGGCAATTCAAATTGCAGCAAAAGCACAAATCGCCAATGGTTGAAAAGAAATAGCCACTATTGCCGTAGAAATAAGCCCAGAAGAACTAGAGATATCAGTTAAAAAGCCCAGCATCCTTGCACCACCAAAAGAAGCCGACGTCAAGCAAATCGACCTAGGCACCGGGAATCCCTCCAAGACAACAACCATCAGCGCCCACCTCTCGGCAAAATAGGAACTCGCGCTCACCAACTTTCTTTAGGACAACAAAGATATCTTCGCTTGGAAGCCGGCCGACATGCCAGGTGTCCCAAGAGAGTTGGCTGAGCACATAATTGATATTAATGAGGGCTCCCAGCCTATAAAGCAACGGCTACAATGATTCTCACCCGACAAGAAGGCAGCAATTAAAAAAGAAATCACAAAGTTAATGGCAGCCAAATTCATCAGAGAAATCCCTCATCCAGATTGGCTAGCAAATCTAGTTCTAGTACAAAAAAAGAATACAGACGAGTGGCGCATGTGCGTCGACTACACAGATCTCAATAAACACTACCCAAAAGATCCGTTCGGGCTACCACGCATTGATCAAATAGTTGATTCAACAGCAGGATCTGCCCTATTATCCTTTCTTGATTGCTATTCAGGATATCACCAGATCGCATTAAAGGAACAAGACTAGAGCAAGACATCTTTCATCACTCCGTTTGGTGCCTATTGCTACAAGACCATGTCATTTGGACTCAAGAACGCTGGTGCCACATACCAAAGAGCTATCCAAATATGCCTTGGTGATTAGATCGGCGATAACGTAGAGGCATACGTGGATGACGTAGTAGTAAAAACAAAGAACCCAGACACACTAATTGAAGACTTAAAGCAAACCTTTGAAAACCTAAAAAGGTGGAGGCAGAAATTGAACCCAAGCAAGTGTGTTTTCGAAGTTCCTTCAGGACAACTATTCAGATTCCTAGTCAGTCATCGTGGAATCGAAGCCAACGCCAAGCAAATTTGAGCCATAACAGAGATGGGCCCTCCTTGAAGTGTCAAAGATGTACAGAAACTAACAGGCTGCATGGCGGCCCTTAATTGTTTCATATCAAGACTCAGCGAAAATAGGTTACCTTTCTTTAAACTACTAAAGAAGACAGACAAGTTCGAGTGGACAGAAGAAGCCAACGAAGCTTTCAAAAGACTTAAGGCATACCTCACCTCCTCGCCCGTTCTCACACCTCCAAAGAAAAACGAAGACATGATGCTGTATATTGCGGCAACTTCGACTGTGATCATCACAGCAATAGTCATAGAAAGAGAAGAAGAAGGGTGCGTATATAAAGTACAACGCCCTGTATACTACATCAGCTAAGTACTGTCAGAATAAAAAATCTAGTACCCGCATGTGCAAAAACTACTCTACGCCCTCCTGATCACTTCACGCAAGCTTCGACACTATTTTGAAAGCCACAAGATTACCGCAGTGACAGATTTCCCACTCGGAGACATTCTACACAATAGAGACGCAACAGGGCACATATCTAAGTGGGCAGTTGAACTTGGTGCTCTCAATATCGATTTCACCCCACGAAAGGCAATTAAATCTCAAGCCCTTGCCGATTTTGTTGCCGAATGGACAGAAATTCAACAACCCATGTCAAATACCATCCTTGACCATTGGAAGATATACTTTGATGGATCACTCAAGCTAGGCGAAGCCAGTGTAGGCGTTCTCTTCATCTCTCCAAATGGAAAGCAACTCAAGTATGTCCTTCAGATATTATGGCAAGCTACAAACAATGAAGCAGAATACGAAGCCCTCATCCACGGACTCCGAGTGGCAATTACCCTTGGAATCAAGCGATTACTCGTATATGGTGATTCGACGGTAGTCGTCAACCAAGTCAACAAAGATTGGGACTACACCAAAGAAAACATGGGCACTTACTGTGCTGAAATATGAAAACTCAAAAAACATTTTCAAGGATTGGAAATTCTACATGTCCTACACGACTCTAATATTGCGGCAGACGTCCTCACCAAGCTTGGGTCTGACAGGGCGAAGGTACCACCTGACATATTCATAGAAGAGATATCAGCTCCCTCTATCAAACAACCCGGTGAGATAACCCCTAAACTCCCAGCTAAAGGCACCCAGATTTTGGCAATCACCACCTCATGGACCCAGGTTTTTATCGATTACATCAAAGAGAATAAGTTGCCAGCAGATAAAGCGGAGGCTACCTGAATTGTTCGCAGAAGCAAGAACTACGTCCTAGTAGGGGACAAGCTGTATAGAAGAGACGCATCATCAGGAGTACTCCTAAAATATGTCTTGTTTGAAAAAGGCAAAGAGATCTTACAAGAAATACACTCAGGTTGCTATGGAAATCATGCCGCTTCAAGAACACTAGTTGGCAAAGCATTCCGAACCAGATTCTACTGGCCAACTGCTTTGAAAGACGCAGAAGAACTCATCAGAAAATGCAAAGGTTGTCCAATGTTCGCAAGACAAGCTCATGTACCAGCTCATAATCTGATCTGCATCCCTCCTGCTTGGTCTTTCTCCTGCTGGGGGCTGGATCAAGTAGGACCTCTCATGAAAGCAAAGGGCAGTTTTGAGTATATCTTTGTAGCAATTGACAAGTTCACCAAGTGGATTGAATACAAACCACTCGCAAAATACAGCGCAGCCAAAGCAGTCGAGTTCATCCAAGACATCATGCACCGCATCGGCATGCCCAATAGAATCATCACAGATTTGGGTTCTCCCTTTATAGCTACAGAATTCCAAAGTTGGGCATAGGATTGCGGTTTTGGCATAGATTACGCATCAGTCTCACATCAAGAAGCCAACGGACAGGTAGAAAGGGCTAATAGACTCATACTAGCCAGATTAAAACCAAGATTGTATGAAGAACTAGTGGACTATGGATCCAAATGGATTGAAGAATTACCCAAAGTAGTTTGGGGGCTACAGACTCAAATAAGCAGAGCCACCAGATACTCACCTTTCTTCCTAGTTTATGGATCAGAAGCCGTACTTTCTACTGACTTGATCTGGGACGTCACTAAGGATAGAACAATATGACGAAAGAGAAGAAGAACACACCCGAAGATTAGAGCTCGACAGTACGGAAGAAGTCAGAGTAAATGCTACCCTTTAATTAGCCAAATACCTCCAAGGTTTAAGACGTCACTACAACAAGAATACCCAACCTCGATCACTCCAAATCGGAGATCTAGTACTAAGAAGAATACAAAAGACTGACGGACACCATAAACTACTCAGCCCATGGGAAGGTCCTTTTATTGTCACAAAAGTCACCGGGCTAGGCACGTACAAGTTAATAACCGAAGATGGAAAAGAAGTCAACAATACATGGCATATCAGTCAACTAAGAAGATTCTACGCATGAAAACAACACAAGGAAGAACATATATACAAGCCACAAGAGATCAACATTCGTGATCAATAAAGATAGTGTTCGTTGACAACATATATCTTATTATGGCTTTCCCCCAGTTGTTTTCATTAAGCATGTAAACGTTTATGATCAATAAAGATGGTGTTCCTTGACAACAGATGTCTTGTTATGAATTTTCCTGAGTTGTTTTAACTAATCATACCGGCTAAGAGCAAAAGAGCTGAAAAGATGCTTGAGCCCGCCGATGAGGGTAGCTAATAAGATAACACCCAATCCAAAAAGCAAAATGGCTGAAATTATGCCTAAGCATACCGGCCAAGAGCAAAAGAGCTGAAAAGATGCTTGAGCCCGCTGATGAGGGTAGCTAATAAGCTAACACCCGATCCAAAAAGTAAAATGGCTGAAATTACGCCTGAGCATACCGGCTGAGAGCAAAAGAGCTGAAAAGATGCTTGAGCCTGCTGATGAGGGTAGCTAATAAGCTAACACCCGATCCAAAAAGCAAAATAGCTGAAGTTACACCTGAGCATACCGGCTGAGAGCAAAAGAGCTGAAAAGATGCTTGAGCCTGCCGATGAGGGTAGCTAATAAGCTAACACCCAAACCGATCCTAAGATATTTCTACAACCAGGTAAAGAGCCAGATGCTGGCCACATCTTGAGTTAAGCAAAAAGCTAAAAAGAAGAAGCTAAAGATGCTTGAGATCGTTGGTCCTAAGTCTTTTCAGTACTAACAAGAACAAAAAGGTTGTAAAGACAAAGATCTACTTACCCGGGGTTGTTTACACAGCATAGACGAAAGCCAGACAAGCACTCAACAAATCAAGAAAGTTTGACAATGATCTACAAATACCAAGTTGTTTACACAGCACATACAAAAGCTAGACAAGCACTCAACAAATCAAGAAAGTTTGTCAAGACAACGATCTACAAATACCGAGTTGTTTACACGGCGCAGACGAAAGCCAGACAAGCACTCGACAAATCAAGAAAGTTTGTCAAGACAATGATCTACAAATACCGAGTTGTTTACACAGCGCAGACGAAAGCATGATAAGCACTTGACAAAATCAAAGACATCCAGGCAAAGAAGACATCAATAAAAAATAAAGGATCTTCATTCAAAAAGAAGTATAATATCCTATTACAGAGGCTAGAGTACTAAGGTCAAATACATCAAGCATCGTCATCAGGAGAAGAAATATCAATATTAAGATTATCTACAATCCTCCTAGCCAAATCTTCGACATCAGGCTCCATCTTTTCAACAGCATCAAGATATTCTTGACTCTCGGCTTCCTTTGCAATCTTGGATAGAGGCATCTCCGGCGCAAGAACCCAGACCTAGGCAAGAACATTTTTGGTACATAGTTGGGCGCACCTCTTCACAAACTCCTGGAAATGGGTCAGAACTTGGGGAATAAACTAAGCCCAAGATTGACCATGATCTGCTGGAGTCTAGAGAAGATCAGCTACTGACTGAAATGATTTCCACAAAGCATTCCAGTTCTCAGTAGCCGTCGTCAACTTGCCATTCAAGACTTCAATAGTTTTTTGGACCTACACAAGATCCTTGTCAGCTCCACGCCTAATCAACTTGGCAAGCGTGAGTTCTTCTTTAGCACGAGTAATTACCTCCTTAGCCTGGTTGTGACTATTGCGAGCAAGTGTCTTCATTTCCTCAATACCCTCCGATAGCTTCTGCTTTTCAACTCGGAGAGCTAGACCAGACACCAAAAACAAGTAAGCAGAAATGGAAATTTGAATACAAGAGGAAACAAAAAGAACCCGCAATACCATTACTCTCATTCTTCATGGCCTCCACATTCTTCAAGGCCTCCTGGACAGCAGCGTCCCTCCGCTTTTCTGCCTCAACCACCTAGGCATGGAGAGCTTTTTTCTCCTTTTGGTGTGTTTGACGCTCAGTCTCCATCTCAGCCCGACAGAGGTCAAGCTCTATTTTCAGGGCACTAACCTCAGAAGATAACTTTTTCTCGATTTTAGATGAGAAAAAGAAGCCGGTATGATCTCGAGAAAAAGACTGAGCAAAAGAGAGAGAGAAAAACAAGACATAAGAACAGAAGAAAGATGAACATCCAAAGAAAGAACTTTAGAAAAAAACTTACATGGAGTTTTTCCCCAAAAGAAGTCGCGAAGGTTCCCCAGGCAGCAATCAGCTCTGACAACCGATGAGTGGCAACGAATTGTTGCACCACTTCATCATCCAAACGCTGAACGCCACTAGGAAGAGGAGCAGAGGGAGAAGTCCACCGAGGCAAAGAAGACAAGACCAGGGCTATACCCTGGGATGTCCTGGCTACCTCCTAAGATGACCCCACTGCCACGGCCATGATCACCTCCGGAGCCAGCAAATCAGCAGCGGTTGGGATTACCAGAGAACCCGGTCCCCCTCACAGCCACCCTCGCCGACCGCACATTTCGAGTCCCGAGACTCAGAACGTAGGGGCACACCAGAGGAGGCGCATAAGAAAAACAACTCACAGAAGGAGGTGGGTTGTTAGCACAATACTCAGGGACAGTATGCGGGACAATGCTTACTCCCTTCAACATCTTCTGAAGGTGCTCGAGCACCTCCTCACCAGTCAACTCAAGGGCAGGGACCATACGAGATGGGTCCTCCACTCCAGAGTATTCAAAACCATAGTTCTCTCGCTCCTTCAGAGGTTGAACACGACGGCAAAGAAAACTGGAGACGATACCGAAGCTGGTCAAGCCTTGCTGTTTCAGAGCACATATCCTATCAAGAAATGGCTTGATCGCCTAGAGCTCATCCACCATCAGGGGATTCTTTTCTCATCGGTCATTAACCATGGGACCAGAACCAGAATGAATAGAAAGAGGAGAAATCATATTGGCAGCATAAAACTAGTCGGCATGCCAATCCCTCACAGAATCAACCAAGTCATAATCAAAGAATCTACTCTTACGACCCTGACGAAACTAAATCCCGCAACCACCAAGAACATGGGTGTCATCGCTGCGGGGTTGGGGCTTCAGATGGAAGAAGTAACAAAAGAGCGAAAGAGAAGGAGGAATTCCAAGAAAGTTTCACAAAGATGAACAAAAATAGAAAGATGAAGGATAGCATTGGGAGTAAGATGGTTCAAGCTAATCCCAAAATAATTGAGAAAGCGATGAAGAAAAGCAGAGGCAGGAAGGCAGAGCCCAGCATAGATAAAGGAGACAAAAAGAACAATCTCACCAGAGCCTAGATTTGGGACCCGATGCTAGCCTAGAGCTCTCCACTCAGCAATCTCCATGTCCTGGATTAGGCAATCACTGACAAGCTCACGCAACTGATCCTCAGTCGTAGTCGGAGCCAGCCAGACCTTCTGAGTAGCCCTCATGGCCATGAATTCTTGATTTTCAATCACAGAAAGTGATGCCTCCTCGTCTACAAGGTTGCTTGGGACTTGCTTGCTGATTTCTTCCTACCCATATATTAGCGAAAGCAATAAGGCACTAAGAAATGATGATGGTCAGGCGGCGGTGCTCAGATGACGGCGATAATGGTGATGATGGAGTAAGGACTAGGGTTTCAAGGCAAAAGCAGGGCAGTAAAGAAAAAGAAGAAAGAAGACCTTTAAATAGATTTTTACAGCAATAAAAATGTGGCCCATTAGGCCCATTTTAACACGGCATGAGAACGCAACGGATCATTTCCCAACACAACTGACAAAGCTGAAATGATGGACGACACACTTCTACATAACAGTACAGTTCAACGAGAAGATTTTAGACTATCCATCTAGCACCAAGGCAGAGTTAACATATTGCTACAAAAAGAACTCATCAACAATGAAGCAATGAAGAGTTGCCTCACAAAGAAACACAAGAACTCAGTTCTTATAGAAAGAACTCAGGAATCTCACAAACAACCAGGACATCAGCAGAGAAAAGAATGAGAACCTAGAAGACAAGATTCTTTCTATTATAAATGGCTTCAAAGAATACAAGATTACACATCTTACAAGACCCAATGAACTCGGTACTATGATGAGCAAGGTAGCAAAAAGGAACCCAGACACAACTAGGCTCTAGAATGACTACGTGTTCCAAATTGCTACTCGGTAGAACAAACCGCACTTGGCTACCTATTTTCTTCAAATGACGGACACAGTACATCCGAGGCGGAAGTCAGCTGCACGGCGGGACAACATGGAACAAGGAAGCCCAGCAGGCATCTGTCTACCCAAGTCCGATGTGACACTGAGTCAGGCATTGATCTACACCGGACAGTCACAGGGCAGGCAAGAGGGATCTACCCAGAACTGCTGGATGAAGGAACGTATCCCACATCACAAGACTTCCTCCAACTACCGCCACGTACCTCCTAGTACAATGCCGCTGCAAGATTAGTCTACCTCTAATCTCTATCACAAGACTCCCTCCAGCTACAACAAGATATACACGAACTACAAGATACGCCCGGGGGCTACTCTACTTCAGAAACTATCATATTCATGACTACGGAGACTTTAGACCACGCAACAAAATGCTTGATGAATCAAAATAGCATACCAGGAGGGTATTTATAGACCAAAGAAGCGGCGCACATGGACCGGGAGCACCAATAGAACAAATCTGACAAAGGACAAAGTGAAAAGATAGAATTTAATGAAAGAGGACTTAGGCGTGAAGGAACAATACTCAAGGACAAGCATATTCGAAAGGATATACCAACACTGTACAACTCATGAACAAACAACATTTATACTCAACCACCACCATACAACTACATCTGACAACAGCAGACTACCAGAGAATATGCCAACACCCTACATCCGAGTTCTTTCTGAACAAAAGAACCCGGATATACGCTCGGGGGCTGCAACAGGAGAGGTTTTCAGTTCTTTTGAACAACTCAGATTCAAGACCCTCCAACTCTTTGTTCCAAATAGCGAGAGGCTCGGGGGCTACACTCAGTGAGTACACTTTTTTTTTGAAAAAAGCACACATCACCAAGAGGACTACTTCAAGACAGTAGTTTTCAAACAACACAAGATTCAAGACCCTCCAACTTTTTGTTCCAAATAGCAAGAGGCTCGGGGGCTACACTCAGCGAGTGCACTTTTTTTTTTTCAAAAAAGCGCACGTCACAAAGAAGACTTCTTCAAGACAAACCACTTCAAGGACTCATGATAAGAAGAAACCCGGACCAAGCTATATCCGAGTTCTTTTTGATAAAAACCCCGGGTATATGCTTGGGAGCCATTCGATGAAGAATCAGAACAATTTTCAAGGTAAGACCCTCCAGCTCCTTATTCCAGATAGCAAGAGGATCAGGGGCTACACCCGGATGGATGTACTTTTTCTTCAAAAAAGCACATACCACTCGAAGATCCCAAGAAGTGCTACATGGTTTCACTCAAGAAAGTACTCGGACGACGCCCCGGATGTCGAGGCGTCAGATGCCCAACTCGATGGCGATGCGTAGGCCGTTGATGAGTGCTTCATACTTGGCTACATTATTTGATGAGTGGAAATGGAGACGAACCATGTACCTCATGTGGACCTTGAGGGGTGATACAAAGACTAGCCCCACGCCGGCGCCCTTCTTCATCAGCGACCTATTGAAGTACATCGTCCAGTACTCTTGTTCGATGACCGCTGGTGGCGTTTGGACCTCGATCCATTCCATGATGAAGTCCGCCAACACCTAGGACTTGATTGCCATTTGGGAGGCATACGTGAAGTCTTGATCCATTAACTCGAGTGCCCACTTCATAGTTCTTCCCATGGTGTCTTGGCTCTAGATGACCTCGCCGAGGGGGAACAACATCACGACCATCACAGGGTGTGACTCAAAGTAGTGGCATAGCTTCCTCTTAGTGATGAGGATAGCGTATAGGAGCTTCTGGATTTGGGAGTAGTGGGTCTTAGAGTCAGATAGTACTTTGCCGATGAAGTACATAGGGCACTACACCCTGAGGGCATGCCCCTCTTCCTCCCGCTCTACTACCAAAGTGGCTCTGACCACTTGCGTGGTGGCCACTATGTATAGCAGGAGGGATTCTCCGTTGCTTGGAGGAACTAGGATTGGGGCCTTGTCAGAAGTAGTTTTACCATGTCAATGCCTCTTGGGGCCTCGAACATCAACTCGAAGCGGTCGGCTTTCTTCAAGAGTCGATAAAGGGGGAGACCTCGTTCACCGAGTCATGAGATGAATCGGCTGAGTGCGGCGAGGCACCCTATGATTTGTTGAACCCCCTTTATGTTCTGAATTAGGCCCATCCTTGTGATGGCTAAAATTTTCTCCGGGTTGGCTTCAATGCCACGCTCGGAGACGATGAAGCCGAGCAGCATGCCCCTCGGGACCCCAAAAATACATTTCTTGAGATTGAGTTTGATGCCATTCGCTTAGAGTTTTGCAAAGGTTTGCTCAAGATCAGCAACAAGGTGGTTGGCCTGCTTGGACTTAACCACAATGTTGTCAATGTAGGCCTCAACGGTCCACCTGATGAGGTCCCTGAAGCATTTGAGCATACAACGCTGGTACATAGCCCCAACGTTCTTTAGACTGAACAACATTGAGACATAGCAGAATGATCCAAAGGAGGTGATAAAAGATGTCGCGAGCTAGTCGGACTCTTTCATCGTGATTTGATGGTAGCCGGAGTACGCATCATGGAAGCAGAGGGTTTCACACCCTGAGGTAGAGTCGACTATTTGGTCTATGTGCGGCAAAGGGAATGGATCCTTTGGGCATGCCTTGTTGAGACCTATATAGTCAACACACATCCTCCATTTTCCGCTCTTTTTTCGTACAAGAACATGATTAGCTAAACCACTCTGGGTGGTATACTTCCTTGATGAACCCGGCCACCAAAAGTTTGGCTATCTCCTCACTGATGGCCCTACGTTTCTTCTTGTCGAAATGATGCAGACATTGCTTCACTAGCCTAGAACCTAGGTGGTTTTTCAAGGTATGCTCGGCAACCTCCCTCAGAATGCATGGCATATTGGAGGGTTTCCACGCAAAGATGTCTTTATTGCCGCGGAGGAAGTCGACAAGCGCGCTTTCCTATTTGGAGGAAAGCGTGGTACCAATGCGTACTGTTTTACCCTCAGAGCTGCTGGGATCTATGAGGACCTCCTTAGAGCCCTCTGCTGATTCAAATGACCCAGTCAACTTCTTAGCATCGAGCACTTCTTCGGCTACCTCCTCCTTGAGGGCAGTGAGTTCCCCGGAGGCAACGATTGCTGTGGCATGGCCGTAGCACTCGACCTCACACTTGTAGGCATGCTGGAAGGAGGTGCCAACAGTGATGACCCCGTGGGGGCTCGGCATCTTCAGCTTGAGGTATGTGTAGTTGGGGATGACCATGAACTTCGTGTAGCATGGACGTCCCAGGATGGCGTGGAAGGTTCTAGGGAACCCAACCACCTTGAAGGTGAGGGTCTCAGTCCTGTAATTGAACTGATCCCCAAAGGTAATGGGTAGGTCGATCTGCCTAAGTGGCATGGCCTGCTTCCTAGGCATGATGCCATGGAAAGGTGCTCGGGTTGGGCGGAGGCACATCTGGTCGATGCCCATCTCGTCGAGTGTCTTAGCGTACATAATATTGAGGCCGCTGCCCCCGTCCATCAACACTTTGGTGAGTCGCTTTGGCTAATGATTGGGTCGACCATAAGCAGATATCTCCCCGGGTGGGGGACGGTATCTGGATGGTCAGTTCGATCGAAGGTTATGGCAAACTTTGACCATCGGAGGAAGGAAGGTGTGGCTGATTGGGCCGTGTAGACTCGCAGCGCGCGGCCTTCTGATAGCGTTTGGAGTCGTAGGTCGTTGATCCTCCAAAGATCATAATGCAGCCGTCCGGTGTTGGAAAGCTATCATCCTTCACCTCGGCATTGTCTGTAGTGGGGGGAGGGTCTTTCCCCTGCTCCCTTTATTAGAGCCTCCAGACAAGAACTATCGCATGAGGCCATAGTCCTTGAGCAGATGCTTAATAGGAAAGGCGTGTGAAGGGTCGAGATGGCGACTAGAGGGGGGGTGAATAGTCTTTTCTAAAACTTAATCGCGTCGGCTAACCGATATAAATGCGGAATTAAAACTATCGGTCTAGCCAAGACTATACCCCACTATATATGTCCACTAGCACCTTACAAAGATAACAATTATGCAACAAAGGTGCCGGGCTAGCTAGAGCTCTCCTAAACAATTCTAGGAGCAAGGTCACACAAACCTATGCCACTAGTACTTTAAGCAACAAGGGAGCTCCTACACATGCTAGTAAGCAAAAGCACAAAGCTAACTAAGCTCACTAGCAATGCTCAATAACAAGGCAACCAATGCCTAATTAGAGAGCGCAAATACTTAGCTACACAAACTAAGCAATGTGACTAACAAGGTTACTAAAACCAAATTAGCGACGCAAGGGAGCTACTTCTATGCTACACAAGCAAGAAGGTAATTAGCAAGCTACACAAGCTATCTAATTACAAGAGCAACAACACAGGCTTAATGTATATGAATGTAAACGCAAGCTTGTGTAACGGGGATGCAAACCAACGGGAAGACAAGGTTGACACGATGATTTTTCTCCCGAGGTTCACGTGTTTGCCAACACGCTAGTCCCCGTTGTGTCGACCGCTCACTTGGTGGTTCGGCGGCTAATTAGCATCACCCGCTAAGCCCGCACGTCGGGCGCCGCAAGAACCTACCCCTTAAGTGAGGGTAGCTCAATGACACGCTTTACTAGAGTTGCTCTTCGCGGCTCCCGCGGGGCGAGCACAATGCCCCTTACAAGCACTTCTCCGGAGTGCCGCACAAGCTTCTTGCGCGCTTCGACGGAGACCACCACCAAGCCGTCTAGGAGGTGGCAACCTCCAAGAGTAACAAGCACCACTGGCTTGCAACTCGATCACCTAGTGCCACTCGATGCAACCTCATGATGCAATCGCACTAGAATCGCTCACTCACACAATCGAATGATCACTATCAAGTATATGTGTGATGGAGGGCTCCCAAGCACTCACAAGCATGGACACTAAGTCCCCCAAGGTGCTCAGCACCAGCCATGGCCGAAGGCCACTTCTATTTATAGCCCCAAGGGCTAAACTAGCCGTTACCCCTTCACTGGGCAACGGTCGGGCCGACCGGACGCTCCGGTCGTGTTGACCGGACGCTGGACCTTAGCGTCCGGTCGCTCGTAGACGACCACGTGTCCCGGTTCCAACGGTCACTTGACCTGACCGGACGCTCCAGCTTCAACTGATCGGACGCTGGACCCTCAGCGTCCGGTCATTTCCAGTAAGCTCCCGAGCATGACCGGACGCATCCGGTCGAACGCGATCGGACGCAGCCAGCGTCCGGTCACTCTCCAGCTACTACGTCACCGTACGTCAGCGCGACCGGACGCAGCCTGCCAGCGTCCGGTGCATTCAGATCCAGCGTCCGGTCAGTTGACCGATGCCAGCATCTTCTCCATTCTCTTCACCCTTGCTCAAATGTGCTAACCACCAAGAACTTGCATCCGGCACAATAGAAAATAGGCATTCCATTTTCCCGAAGCGCGACCCAAAACCCATCTCACCCCTGCAAACACCACCTCCTTTGTAAATGTGCCAACACCACCAAGTGTACACCACCATGTGTATGTGTGTTAGCTTTTCACAATCATTTCCCAAAGGATGTTAGCCACTCAACTTGCCACGCCACTCGATCCTAGCGACAATGCAAAGTTAGATCACTCGAGTGGCACTAGATGACCGATATGCAAACAAGTTTGCCCCTCTTGATAGTACGGCCATCTATCCTAAACCCGGTCATAAACTTCTCTACACACCTATGACCGGTGAAATGAAATGCCCTAGGTTATACCTTTGCCTTGCGCATTCCATTCCATCTCCTTCAATGTCGATGCAACACATGCACCAACACGATCAACAATGATATGATCCACTTCATATCATCATATGATCATATTGGTTCATTGATCTTGACTCTACTTGCTCTTCACCGTTGCCATCG